>NC_091956.1:8517461-8619961 GCF_031021105.1 Erythrolamprus reginae
TGGAAATCTTGATTGTGCCACATCGGATCAAAAGTGCTCCGATGGGAAACAGATACATCTTGGTTTAATGCAAAATAATTTCCTGGGATCTTCAGAACCCAGCGTGTGTCTTGTTGATTGGTTTTGTAGGATGTTAGCACTAACTCCTCTCCTAGGGAATTAAGATATTTTAGGAAATAAAGAGCAGAATATTTTCCCTAAAAGGAGGTCAGAAACTCGGAGAGGGGCAGCACACAAATCTAATAAGTTATTGTTATTGTTATTGTTATTGTTATTGTTATTGTTATTGTTATTGTTATTGTTATTGTTATTGTTATTGTTATTGTTATTGTTATTGTTATTGTTATTGTTATTGTTATTGTTATTGTTATTGTTATTGTTATTGTTATTGTTATTGTTATTGTTATTGTTATTGTTATTGTTATTGTTATTGTTATTGTTATTGTTATTGTTATTGTTGAAACATAGAAGTCTGACGGCAGAAAAAGACCTCATGGTCCATCTAGTCTGCCCATATACTATTTTCTGTATTTTATCGTAGGATGGATATATGTTTATCCCAGGCATGTTTAAATTCAGTTACGGTGGATTTATCTACCATGTCTGCTGGAAGTTTGTTCCAAGGATCTACTACTCTTTCAGTGAAATAATATTTTCTCACGTTGCTTCTGATCTTTCCCCCAGCTAACTTCAGATTGTGTCCCCTTGTTCTTGTGTTCACTTTCCTATTAAAAACACTTCCCTCCTGGACCTTATTGAACCCTTTAACATATTTAAATGTTTCGATCGTGTCCCCCCTTTTCCTTCGGTCCTCCAGACTATACAGATTGAGTTCATCAAGTCTTTCCTGATACGTTTTATGCTTAAGACCTTCCACCATTCTTGTGGCCCGTCTTTGGACCTGCTCAATTTTGTCAATATTTTTTTGTATTATTATTATTATTATTATTATTATTATTATTATTATTATTATTATTATTATTATTATCTCCCCCACCTTTGGCAATAGTCCATTAAGGCCTGGACCAGTCTATTCTACATAATAAAGATCTACCTCCTTCAGGCAGAGCCATAGTAGGAATTGCCCAAAGCCCTTTCATTATATCATCACCAGTTATGGGCTGCCAAATTTTTACTGCCACCCCTGTAGGCATGGCTTATTTTGCGGGGTGTGGCTTGATGGTCATGTGACCAGGTGGGAGTGGCTTGATAATCATGTGACTCGGGTGGCTTAAAGGTCATGTGACGGGGTGGGAGTGGCTTACCAACTGAGATACGTTTTCAAATAGGTACTTGGACTCTTTTTCAGTTGATTAAGTCGCATTATTTGAATAGCCGACAAAAAGGACGAATGGTAGACAGCATTATTTGTTGAGGAGCACAGAAATATTTGAAGGTTTTGGACTGAACCCACAAGGCTCAGTATGATAATAGGTTGTGCAAGTAGCTCGATTTTCTTTCATTGTTATAAAAGTTCAGTTCTAGATAACGATTAAAATGATGAAAGCGTTTATAAATAGTATGTCTTTATAAAACAACTCTGATAATGTTTTTCAGGATGTGCTAGCCGAAATCTCACTTGCGCACGCATCTTCATGTGAGATTTCACTTGTTGTACATGTGCAGAAGCCAAATCTCACGCCGACGGGCAAGTGCGTGCCTGCCAAACACCCACACACTCACAACGACACCGGTAGTGCCAAATTTGGCAGTCCTTCGCTGGTCACTATGTAACAACTACCTGTAATTCCAAGTATCTTTCTTGGTTCTTGGAGCCTGGCGGAAGATAGAGAAAATAGGAGAATTGATGGGAACAAGTTCAATCTCTGCTCCCATGAATTTGCCAGTGGTCACACCAGGCTTGTATCTATTATTCCCCGCAGAGTGAGTTATTGGCAAGACCGAAGCTGTCTTTCTCGATATCAGCCGCCTTCATACGTGGAACCATTTTTATTAATTTGTCTGAAGACAACTGTCTAAAGGCCCTTCTGAAGATGCCTCCATTTCCAGAAAGATACTTATCAGGCAGGCTATGAAATGGGCCTTCTCAGAAGCTGTGTTGTCTTTCTTTGTGGTTGCATTCAAGCTACATTAAAAAAAAAAAACCCTAGCAGATCCATTAGTAGACCTTTGCAGCTGAGTATCTTGTGCAAATCCTGTGACAATCCAAGACCAGGTCAAGAGAGGGAGGAGGGAGGAAATGAAGGAATGGAGGGAAGGAGGGAAGGAGAAAGAAAAGGGCAGAGGGAGAGTGGAGGCAGGCAGGCAGGAAGGAAGGAAGCAAGGAAGGAAGGAAGGAAAGAAGGGACAAAGGGAGGGAGGAAGGGGAGGGAGGGGATGGAGGGAGGGAGGCAGGAAAAAAGAAAGGAGGAAGAGAGGGAGGGAGGGAGGAAGGAGGGAGGGGAGGAAGGGAGGGAAAGAAGGAGGAAGGGAGAGAGAGGAAGAAGAGAGGGAAGGCAAGCAAGCAAGCAGGAAGGAAGGAAAAGAGAGAGGAAGGAAGGAAGGAAAGGAGAGAGGAAGGAAGGAAGGAAAGGAGAGAGGAAGGAAGGAAGGAAAGGAGAGAGGGAAGGAAGGAAAGGAAGGAGAGAGGAAGGAAGGAAGGGAGGGAGGAAGGGAAGGGTGGAAGGAAGGAAGGAGGGAAGGAAGGAAGGAAAGAAGGAGGGGAGGAAGGGAGGGAAAGAGGAAGGAAGGAAAGAAGGAGGAAGGGAGAGAGAGAGGAAGAAGAGAGGGAAGGCAAGCAAGGAGGAAGAAAGGAAGGAAGGAAAGAAGGAGTGGAGGAAGGAAGGAAGGGGGAGGGAGGGTGGGGAAGGAAGGAAGAAGGGAGGGAAGGAAGGAAGGGAGTTGGACTTTGTTTTTTTTCCAAGCGATCAGATTTTACACGGGGCTAAATCAATATGGTCACCCAGGCCCTGGGGAGACAACTTGCAAGCCACAGGCAACAATTCTCAGCAGGAGCAACACAAGACCAGCATTTGATGCCAAGCTTGTGGTTTATATTAACTCCCGATGGTTCTGTTCAGCTGGTGGGATCAAAGGGCCACAGCCTTGCTGTATTGGTTTCATTAAAGGCCACACAAATAGCTGGTGGGTGAATGCTTGAACAGGAATGGTCCACAATGCAAGATCCTCTATTCAGATTGTCTCTGTTTCCATAACATTTTGTTTATTATTTTATTAATTAGATTTGTATGCCGCCCCTCATGAGGGAGAACCTGGTATATATTGAAAAGCCAAGAATGGTCAACAGCAAGAAGGTTCCCTTACATAGGGATAGGTTTTGTGGCACAATAGGGAAAAAATTGAGTCTGAATAATAATAATAATAATAATAATAATAATAATAATAATAATAATAATAATAATAATAATTTATTGGATTTGTATGCCGCCTCTCTCCGCAAACTCAGGGCGGCTAACAACAATAATAAACACAACATGTACAATCCAATAATAAAAAACAACTAAAAACCCTTATTATAAAACCAAACATACACACAAACATACCATGCATAACTTGTAATGGCCTAGAGGGAAGAGCTATCTCAACTCCCCCATGCCTGGCAGTATAAATGAGTCTTGAGTAGTTTACAAAAGACAGGGAGGGTGGGGGCAGTCCTAATCTCTGGGGGGAGTTGGTTCCAGAGGGCTGGGGCTGCCACAGAGAAGGCTCTTCCCCTGGGGCCCGCCAAATGACATTGTTTAGTTGACAGGACCCGGAGAAGGGCCAACTCTGTGGGACCTTATCGGTCGCTGGGATTCGTGCGGTAGCAGGTGGTTCCAGAGGTAATATGGTCCATTGCCATGTAGGGCTTTAAAGGTCATGACCAACACTTTGAATTGTGACCGGAAACTGATCGGCAGCCAATGCAAGCCACGGAGTGTTGAAGAAACGTGGGCGAATCTTGGAAGCCCCACAATGGCTCTCGCGGCTGCGTTCTGTACAATCTAAAGTTTCTGAACACTTTTCAGAGGTAGCCCCATGTAGAGAGCGTTGCAGTAATCAAACCTTGATTAGAATTCATGAGAAACTCTGCCTAGCTCATATATTTAATAAGAATTAAACATGCAGAGAAAAGAGGAGGGTATGTTGTGACTTTGGGGTCAGGCTTTTTTCAGTTTTTTTCAGAAAAGGTTTTCTCAGAAATGGTTTTCTCTTCATAAGCTAAAAAAGAGAGAGTGACTGGTCCAAGGCAGGACCAGAACCCACAATCTCGTCTTTTCCTAGCCTGGTGCCTTAACCACTTACACCACAGCTGGGTATTTTACCGCTGTGGGCCACATCCGGCCAAATTTGGCCCTTGCAAGGTCAATTGAAAACTAGAAATCAAAAAGTAAATAAGTGTACCACAGATTACGTGAAAAGAAGGTGAATCTGATACAACTTTGAGTAGTTGTCATTTGCTCCTTCAGTCCGGTGTGTGTGTGTGTGTGTGTGTTCTACTTACCTTCCCTATCGGTTTTCATTGTGTCAGAAGTGTGCATTTTTGCACTTGCGCAGAGGGTTATCTGCAAGCTAGAACTAAGGAGAAATTTCCTGACAGAACAATTACCCAGTGGAACAATTTGCCTCCACAAGTTGTAAATGCTCCAACACTGGAAGTTTTTTAAGAAGAGATTGGATGACCTTTTGTCTGAAGTGGTGTAGGGTTTGGTTCCTAAGCAGAGGGTTGGACTAGAAGACCTCCAAAGTCCCTTCCAACTCTGTTATTCTATTCTATTTTCTCCTCTCCTCTCCTCTCCTCCCCTCCCCCTCCCCTCCCCTTCCCTCCTCCCCTCTCCTCCCCTCCCTCTCCTCTCCTCCTCCCCTCCCCTCCCCCTCCCCTCCTCTCCTCCCCTCCATGCCACGCCACTCCACTCCACTCCACTCTACTCTACTCTATCTTCTCTGTTCCGTTCTGTTCTGTTCCACTCCACTCCTCTCCACTTCTTATTCTATTCTATTCTATTCTATTCTATTCTATCTTCTCTTCTCTTCTCTTCTCTTCCCTTCCCTTCTCTTCTCTTCTCTTCTCTTCTCCTCTCCTCTCCTCTACTCCACTCCACTCCTCTCTACTCTACTCTATCTTCTCTGTCCCGTTCTGTTCTGTTCCACTCCACTCCTCTCCACTTCTTATTCTATTCTATTCTATTCTATTTTCTCTTCTCTTCTCTTCTCTTCTCTTCTCTTCTCTTCTCTTCTCCTCCACTCCACTCCACTCTACTCTATCTTCTCTGTTCCATTCTGTTCTGTTCTGTTCCACTCCACTCCTCTCCACTTCTTATTCTATTCTATTCTATTTTCTCTTCTCTTCTCCTCCACTCCACTCTACTCTACTCTATCTTCTCTGTTCCGTTCTGTTCTGTTCCACTCCACTCCACTCCTCTCCACTTCTTATTCTATTCTATTCTCTCTTCTCTTCTCTTCTCTTCTCTTCTCCTCCACTCCACTCCACTCTACTCTATCTTCTCTGTTCTGTTCTGTTCTGTTCCACTCCACTCCACTCCTCTCCACTTCTTATTCTATTCTATTCTATTCTATTCTATTTTCTCTTCTCTTCTCTTCTCCTCCATTCCATTCCACTCCACTCTACTCTATCTTCTCTGTCCCATTCTGTTCTGTTCCACTCCACTCCTCTCCACTTTCCATTCCATTCCATTCCATCCCATTCCATTCTATTAAAAAATTCCAAAACCGATGTGGGAAACGATTGCTTACAATGTAAGAAGAAATCACAGAATGGTCACAATTTCCACTTACATGCAACCGTCTTTGAACCCAAGGAGGGAGATTCCGTACCTGCTGTAGATAAAAGGATTGGGTGACACATCAAACCATGATTTGATCACCTGGTAGGTTGATAGGAAGCCACAAACATAAAATGTGGAGATCCCCCCCCCCACACACACACACACTCTCACAGCATTTTCATTGTGGGATAGTGTCCACACTTACAGTATTTTACCTCCGTCTGCTAGCTAGCATATGGAGCCGAATGGAAAGAATACCCAGGTAGACACTGTTCCCTCATTCAACCTTTCAGTTAGAAGAGATCTTCCGATTTTTTTAAACTTGACTTTTCTTTATTTTAAGGCTCTGTTCTGTTCTCTGGGTTTTTAAAATTAACTCGCAGACAGAAGTTTTGGAAGTTTCTTTAATTTACTGGCCATATGTGAGAGAACGGCTCCCTACTGTGAAATCTGTCACGGACAAAGAATCGAAAGCAGACGGAAAAAATTGATGCCAATATGCCTCGCACCATATGAAAAGAAAAAATTGGACGCCTAACCCATGGACACTGGTATTCAGCAGCCATGTATTAAGAGCAGTGCTAGATGCCCTATAAAAAAGGGGGGGAGAGAACTCAGAGGCTTTCCTCCGATGAGCTGTTTACACCAAGCATGTACGCAGTGCTTATGACAATGTTATAAGTTCCTCAGAGTCCTTCTTGAGAGGAGGGGCACTGACGGATGGATAGATAGATAGATTGATGGATGGATGGATGGATGGATCGATGGATCGATGGATCGATCGATCGATCAATGGATCGATGGATGGGTGGATAGATAGGTGGATAGGTAGATAATAATAATAATAATAATAATAATAATAATAATAATAATAATAATAATAATAATAATAGAAACATAGAAACATAGAAGTCTGACGGCAGAAGAAGACCTCATGGTCCATCTAGTCTGCCCATATACTATTTCCTGTATTTTATCTTAGGATGGATCTATGTTTATCCCAGGCATGTTTAAATTCATTTACTGTGGATTTACCAACCACGTCTGCTGGAAGTTTGTTCCAAGGATCTACTAATCTTTCAGTGAAATAATATTTCCTCACGTTGCTTTTGATCTTTCCCCCAACTAACTTCAGATTGTGCCCCCTTGTTCTTGTGTTCACTTTCCTATTAAAAACACTTCCCTCCTGGACATTATTTAACCCTTTAACATATTTAAATGTTTCGATCATGTCCCCCCTTTTCCTTCTGTCCTACAGACTATACAGATTGAGTTCATTAAGTCTTTCCTGATACGTTTTATGCTTAAGACCTTCCACCATTCTTGCAGCCCGTCTTTGGACCCGTTCAATTTTGTCAATATCTTTTTATAGGTGAGGTCTCCAGAACTGAACACAGTGTTCTAAATGTGGTCTCACCAGCGCTCTATATAAGGGGGATCATAATCTCCCTCTTCCTGCTTTTTATACCTCTAGCTATGCAGCCAAGCATCCTACTTGCTTTTCCTACTGCCCGACCACACTGCTCACCCATTTTGAGACTGTCAGAAATCACTACCCCTAAATCCTTCTCTTCTGAAGTTTTTGCTAACACAGAACTGATAATGCAATACTCAGATTGAGGATTCCTTATGATGATGATCATGATGATCATGATCATAATCACAATCACAATCACAATCATAATCATCATGAGCCTGATCATAAGCCCGAAAAAGTGGTCGAAAATGAGCAAGCAAAACTACTGTGGGACTTCTGACTTCAGACTGACCGAACTCTGAAGCACAACACACCAGACATTGTGATTGTGGAGAAAAAGAAAGTATGGATCATCGACATCGCAATCCCAGGAGACAGCAGAATTGAGGAGAAGCAGCTAGAGAAATTAGTGAAATATGAAGATCTAAAAATCGAGCTGCAACGACTCTGGCATAAGCCAGTGAAAGTGGTCCCAGTGGTACTTGGCACGCTGGGCACAGTACCAAAGGATCTGAGCGGACATTTGAAAACCATTGGAATTGACAAAATCTCCATCTGTCAATTGCAAAAGGCCGCTTTACTGGGATCAGCAAACATAATTCGCCGCTACATCACGCAGTCCTAGGTGCTTGGGAAGCGCCCAAATGGTGATGAAATACGAAATCCAGCATAATGATCTTATTTGCTGTGTTGTATTGACATAATAATAATAATAATAATAATAATAATAATAATAATAATAATAATAATAAAAACAACAACAACTCGAGGTGGCTCACAACAACAATAAAACAATACAGAAACAAATCTAATACAGTAATTAAAACTGTAACTAAAACCCATTATCTTAAAAACAATCAATACTGCACAATCATACCCACTCATAACTTTAATGGTCAGAAAAGGGGATACATTAGTTGCCCCATGCCTGGCGACATAGATAGGTCTTCAGGCTCTTACGAAAGGCGAGGAGGGTGGGAACAGTTCGAATCTCCAAGGGGAGTTGATTCCAGAAGTCTGGGGCTGACACAAAGAAGGCTCTTCCCCTAGGCCCCGCCAGATGACATTGTTTGATTGACGGCACCTGGAGAAGGCCAACTCTGTGGGACCTAATCAGCCGCTGGGATTTATGCGGCAGAAGGCGGACCCGTACGTTTTCTGGTCCGATGCCATGTAGGGCTTTATCGGTCATCACCTATAAAATAGATCGACAGACAGAGAGACAGACAGACAGACAGACAGACAGACAGACAGATAGATAGACAGATATTGTATACTATATTTTTCAGAGTATATAACCCACCTTTTTTCTCCCTGAAAGAGCCTGATAATTTGGGTAGTTTTCCCCCCAGCTCTAATTATTATTATTATTATTATTATTATTATTATTATTATTATTATTATTATTATTAATTAGATTTGTATGCCGCCCCTCTCCCAAGACTCGGGGCGGCTCACAACAGTAATAAAAACAGTATAATAATGGAACAAATCTAATAATAAAAATTACATAAAACCCCCCAACAATTAAAAACCATACAACACATACATACCAAACATAAAATATAAGAAAGCCTGGGGGAGATGTCTTAGTTCCCCCATGCCTGGCGATATAGGTGGTTCTTGAGTAACTTGCGAAAGACAAGGAGGGTGGGGGCCATTCTAATCTCCGGGGGGAGTTGATTCCAGAGAGCCGGGCCGGCACAGAGAAGGCTCTTCCCCTGGGGCCTGCCAAATGACATTGTTTAGTTGACCGGACTCGGAGAAGGCCAACTTTGTGGGACCTTATCAGCCGCTGGGATTCGTGCGGTAGAAGGCGGTTCCAGAGGTATTCTGGTCCAATGCCATGAAGGGCTTTAAAGGTCATTACCAACACTTTGAATTGTGATCGGAAATTGATCGGCAGCCAGTGCAGGCCACGGAGTGTTGTAGAAACGTGGGCGAATCTAGGAAGCCCCACGATAGCTCTCCCGGCCGCATTAGCTGCTAACGATCTTCCCAGCTCTTACCTTGCAGGCTGTTTTATTGTTTCTCTCTTCGAAGAATGTTTTCCAAGCCCTAAGTCTTTACAGAGTTTTTTTCATTGCTCTAAGTTGCTCTGCATATGTTTCTTTCCAATCCCAACCAGGTGCTAACAATGTTTCCAGCTCTTACTGGTTTGCAAGTTATTTCATTGTTTCTCTCTGTGAGGAATGTTTTCCAAGACTTAAGTCTTTGCAGGTTTTTTTCCATTGTTCTACTTGCTCTGAATGTTTCTTTCCAGGAGCTAATGATGTTTCCAGCTCTTACTGGCTTGCAAGCTCTTTCATTGTTACTCTCTCTGAATAAAGTTTTTTTAAAGCCCTAGCCAGGGAATAAAATAATATGCTGAAGCTGACTAGACTAAGGACGCTAGCCAGATGCTAGCTGTTTCTTTCCTCTATTTCCCTCCCCAAAAACTAAGGTGCGTCTTATATTCTGGTGCGTCTCATACTCTGAAAAATACAGTAAGCAAATATGTGCCTCTTGCAAGGGTTCATCCAATGTGATGGACAAAGGAAGGATTCAGCCGGTTTGAACAGGTTCGCACGAACTGGTAACAGAAATTGCAAGAGGGTCCACTCAACCTGCTCATCCACCCCATGGTCTTAAGGCAACCCCTGTGAAACAATCATTGACCCCCAAAGGGGTCCTGACCCCCAGGTTGAGAACCATTGCTCTACCTGGACAGCCAAGGAAATCCATATAACACCATAGAAGGAAAACATTACAAAATTGCATCGCCTTGATTTTGGCCATGTCATAGAGGGGAATTCCCTGAAAGCAATTATGTTGGGAATTCCCTGAAAGCAATTATGTTGGGAAGAGTTAGTGGTAAAACCAGGCCCTCAAAGAACATGGTGGCTGGACCCCATCAAAGCTGATACCAGTCGGAGCATAGAACAACTGAAAGGAGATCAAAAGATTTGAAAATGTGGAGATACTTAGACCATAGAATCACCAAGAGTCAGCCACAACTGAATGGATAATATCATCATATTTCCTCTGTTATATGAGGGGGTGCCACAAAGAAGAGAGGGGGTCAGCGTATTCTCCAAAGCCCCTGAAGGCAGGACATAAATCAATGGATAAGTAGAGTAGAGTAGAGTAGAGTAGAGTAGAATAGAATAGAATAGAATAGAATGTTTTTATTGGCCAAATGTGATTGGACACACAAGGAATTTGTCTTGATGCACATGCTCTCAATGTACATAAAAGAAAAGATACATTTGTCAAGAATCTTAAAGATAGTCCGGGTACAAATAAGCAATCCAATCATATTAGGAACCAGTCAATATAAATCGTAAGGCTACAAGCCACAAAGTTACAGTCATCCACTCATTTGTGGGAAGAGATGGGTGACGGGAATGACGAGAAAATTAATAGTAGTGCCGACTTTGTAAATAGTTTGACAGTGTTGAGAGAAATAGTTGTTTAGCAGATGTAAAATTTGTATGTCCAAAGACATAAACATCAACTCCTACCCTCAAAACGTCGCTACAGAGCACTGCACACCAAGACAACTAGACACAAGAACAGTTTTTTCCGAATGCCATCACTCTACTAAACAAATAATTCCCTCAACACTGTCAGACTTTCTACTAAATCTGCACTTCTATTCTACTAGTTTTTCTCATCATTCCTATCACCCATTTCCTCCCATGTTGACTGTATGACTGTAACTTGTTGCTTATATCCTAAGATTTTTATTAATATTGCTTCTTCATTGCTTATTTGACCCCTATGACAATCATTAAGTGTTGTACCACATGATTCTTGACAAATGTATATTTTATTTTATGTACGCTGAGAGCATCTGCACCAAGGCAAATTCCTTGTGTGTCCAATCACACTTGGCCAATAAAATTCTATTCTATTCTATTCTATTCTATAAAATTCCTTCCAAAATTACACACACAAACACAAAAGATGGTGCCCATGGACTGCCCATTGTCACGTCACCAGCGGGTTGCTAATAGTTTGGGCGATCTGAGAGGAACCCACCCTTGGGATAAAGGAGACTTAAGCAACAATAAATATAAAAGAAAAAGCAACAGATGTCTTCATATATAGGACAGAGAGAACTTGAGATTCCAGAGAAGTGGGGCGGGCGGAGCGAAAGTGACAGATTTGTCCATCTCAGTTAGACACAAGGGTAAATTTAAAAATGGATCTGATTATTCCAAAAAAGAAAGCACATTGAATTTTAAAAAGAAAGGGGAGGGGAGAGAAGTCTTCGTTCTTTTAAATCTTGGAAAATATCTACCGCAGCCTGTCCTTATTTTTTTCCTTCAAACTCCATCACTCAACTTAAAAGCACAGAGACAAGAAGATTCGTGTTTTTTTTTACTCTTTGGATTCATGTCACTTTTCATAGAATCAAAAGATTTTCTCACTCTAGAAATGAATTACACCCAAGCTGCAATTATGTCAACATGGCATAAATATTTGATTATGTTTATCTGCTAAATGGAAAGAGTTGTAATATTAATAATAGTTCCTCCCGCTCTTTGTGGTCGATTCCGCTGCGATCACCCACCTTGAACTCCTAGTGCGAAGAATGAGATGGAAATGTTTGACAATAAAATATAATTACATGGAAGCATTTTTTTCTTTTTTAAAAAAAGAGCTGATTTTATGATCCAAAAGAACTTAAGGGTTTAAAAAAAAACAGCAGGGAAGGCAATTGGACCCACGCCACACTTCTGCAAACTCTCAGATTTGGTCTTAAGCGACCGTTGTAAAAATAAAAAAAAATGTAGTTTCCTATTGTTGCACAATCAGCCAGATTTTATTTTATTTTATTTTATTGGATTTGTATGCCGCCCCTCTCTGTAGACTCGTGGCGGCTAACAACAGTACTAAACAGCATATGACAATCCAATATAAACAGTTAAAAACCCCTATTGTAAAACCAGACATACATACAGACATACCATGCATAAAATTGTAAAGGCCTAGGGGAAAAGAGTATCTCAATTCCCCCATGCCTGGCGGCAGAGGTGGGTTTTAAGAAGCTTACGAAAGGCAAGGAGGGTGGGAGCAATTCTAATCTCTGGGGGGAGTTGGTTCCAGAGGGTCGGGGCCACCACAGAGAAGGCTCTTCCCCTGGGTCCCGCCAAGCGACATTGTTTAGTTGATGGGACCCGAAGAAGGCCCACTCTGTGGGACCTAACTGGTCGCTGGGATTCGTGCAGCAGAAGGCGGTCCCTGAGATAGTCTGGTCTGGTGCCATGAAGGGCTTTATAGGTCATATGTAAGATGTTCAGATTGCACCTGACATTTTGTCCACCGATTGAGTCCTTCCCAAAGAACTAGAATAGGCAGTTCTGGATGCCAGGATTTAAAACCTGGGGTAATATTCAATTAAAGTACAGGGGAAATGCTGTAATTACTATAAAGTAGAAGGAATGCTGAATCATGGTACGTCAGCAGAATGATGTAATCTGTTCTACAGCCTGATTGGCCAATACTTGTATATATTGTTGTTGTGGTTAGCTCTGGCCCAGTTCCTGCCCCAAGGAATGTGCAGGTGGATGTGGGGGAAACATTCACATGCCGCAGGCTTGTGTTGCTCCCAATGGAATCTGCCGACGAAGCCTCCTCTGACCAAGGAAGCGTGAGTGACAGGGAAGAGGGGAGTTTGGCAGACAGCCCAGGAGGAGATCAATCATCTGTATCATCCCTGGATTCTGAACAAGAATTAATGACACATCCATGCATGCGTAGAGTGATGCATAGGAGACAACAACTGAAGGATTATTACAAGAGAAAATGAGGCCACCTGTGATTGGGTGGGGCTGCTGTAATTAGTGCTACAGATAAAAGTGCAGCCTGGTGTTTTAGCCTCATGGCAGTTTATCTGATTCATTGTTTCGTCAAGATCGTGTTTTTTGTGCTGTTCAAGATTGTGTGTGGACTCTCTGGACTTTAGAATTGGACTCAATTTCCCAGTTATTGGGTGAGCAATTGGATTGCATTTCACCTGTGCCTTGTGCGTACCAGAAAATCCCTTTGACATTTAAAAAAGGAGCTGTTTCTGTTTTTTCTGTTTATAAAGACTTTTGGGTTTTCCTTTTATTGTGTGGTGTGTGTCTTCTTGGACTAATGGCAACAACAACTGAGAGATTATTATCAAAGAAAATGAGGTCACCTGTGGCTGGGTGGGACTGTGGTGATTAGTGAGGCTGCTATAAATAGCAGCATGTGGGTTTGGCCATTGCGTAGGATTATCTGATTGTTTCGTGACTGCCTTGCTGACTTCAACCTTGGTGTGCTGATTTTTCCCCGCTTTGAAACTAACCAGAGCAAAGTATGTTTCACTTTGTGAAAGAAGAAGGACTGTGAATTGCCTCACAGCTGCAAGCTAAGTATCTCAGAACTGATAAGGGACTTGTACAAATTACCAGTTTGTTTGGAGACGAGTGCTCTTTGCTATACCGAAAGAGGGCTGAGTTTAAGTGAATTTTCAGTATAAAGAACATTGTTTTGAATTTTCAAACGTGTGTGTGTCTGAAATTTGTACCTGTGAATTTTTGGGAGGATTCTACCAGAGAGCCCGACAGAACATGGACCAGTGTGGCAGATTACGGTCCATTCCTTCCACATGTCAATACAATCTGACTTACAGCATGTAAGCTGTCCTTTGCAAAGCAATTCCACTTGTCAGTCCTAGAGGAGATCAACCACGACTGCTCTTTAAAAGGCCAGATCCTGAAGATGAAACTCAAACTGCTTATGACTGAACTAAGTTCCTTTAGAAGAGGGCAACTTTCTACGTTTTCAGCAACCCAAGTCGAGAGCAAACCAGGACTGTTGATCTTGCATTAATTGTACATTTCGGAATCTACCTCAGCTGTAAAAATGAGTATCTGTTCAAGGATCTGTAAATGGCTCCAGAAAAAAAAAATGAAATACTTACTGCTCCATTGAGCATTTATTCTTCATTTTCAAATTTAATATGTATTTACAAACAGCTCCAAAGGACTCATTCTGTTCCACTGGGCCAACCCTCTGCCTTTTTTTTGAGCACCGTTAATATATATTTACATAATTTGCATTTTTAAAAAGCCCTTAATTATGTATTTACATGACAGATGATAATGGCTGCAGAGGAACTATAGCAGTCAGCTGTGACAGGCAAAACACATTTCCTGCAGGGACTGATGTAAACTTCCCCCCTTTCACCCACCCAACTCCAGGAACTGTGTGTGAAGCAAAACTAACCCTTTAGATTAAGAGGAGGGGGCTGTAATAAACCACCAGAAAAATGTAGACATTAGGGATTATAGGCTGGCCCTTAAGTCATCGTTAAGGTCTGTAGAAATATTTTTTTTCAGTTTGCCACACTTCCATGGAGAGAAAGCTGAAGTACATTTCTCTAAAAGATAAATACAGTGGTCCCTCTACTTACGAACTTAATTTGTTCTGTGACCAGGTTCTTGAGTAGAAAAGTTTGTAAGAAGAAGCCAATTTTCCCATAGGAATCAATGTAAAAGCAAATGATGCGTGTGATTGGGGAAACCACACAGAGGGTGGAGGCGTGCTTCCTCCCAGGAGATTCCTAGCGAGGCCCCACAGAGGATTCTCCCTGCCTTTTCCAGCTCTGTTTCCTCCCAGGAGATTCCTAGAGAGGCCCCACGGACCTTCTCCCCACCTTTTCCAGCCCTGTTTCCTCCCAGGAGATTCCTAGAGAGGCCCCACAGAGGCTTCTCCCTGCCTTTTCCAGCCCTGTTTCCTCCCAGGAGATTTCTAGAGAGGCCCCACGGAGGCTTTTCCCCAACTTTTCTGTCCCTGTTTCCTCCCAGGAGATTCCTAGAGAGGCCCCGCAGAGGCTTTTCCCTGCCTTTTCCAGCCCTCTTTCCTCCCAGGAAATTCCTAGAGAGGCCCCACGGAGGCTTCTCCCTGCCTTTTCCAGTTACAGTTTCAGAGGCTCAGGTTTGAAAGTGCAAAATAATTCTTAAGAAGAGGCAAAAAAATCTTGAACACCCGGTTCTTAGCTAGAAAAGTTCATAAGTAGAGGCGTTCTTAGGTAGAGTTGGGGGTAAGATCAAAAGCAACATGAGAAAATATTATTTTACTGAAAGAGTAGTAGATCCTTGGAACAAACTTCCAGCAGACGTGGTAGATAAATCCACAGTAACTGAATTTGAACATGCCTGGGATAAACATATATCCATCCTAAGATAAAATACAGAAAATAGTATAAGGGCAGACTAGATGGACCATGAGGTCTTTTTCTGCTGTCAGACTTCAATGTTTCTATGTTTCTATGAGGTACCACTGTAAATGCATTTCAGGTATGCGATCCACCTTAGTACTCAACTGGAATTAAATGGATCCCCCCCCCCCCCCCCCCCCATTCCCTGAAAATCAGGTTGACTGATTTGGCTATATTGTTGCAGTGGGCTTTGGCACTTAAATCTTTTGTTATTAGTATACCAAGGTCTTTAACCGAGTGGGGATTATCTGTGATAATTTGATTATTCAGTTTGTATTTGGAGTTCAGATTCTTCTTCCCAATGTGTAGGACAGAGCATTTGCTAGTTGAGATTTGGAGTTGCCATGTGTTAGACCACTCAGAAACAGAATTCAGGTCTTTTTGGAGAGCAGTTGTGTTATCAGTGGTGTTGAAGAGTTTTACATCATCGGCGAAGAGGACACAGTTGCTTGTGATGTAATCGCAAAGGTCATTGATGTAGAGAATGAAGAACGTTGGTCCCAGTACACTTCTAGGGTTAAATAAGGTTCAGGAGGGGAGTGTTTTTAATAGGAAAGTGAACACAAGAACAAGGGAACACAATCTGAAGTTAGTTGGGGGAAAGATCAAAAGCAACATGAGAAAATATTATTTGACTGAAAGAGTAGTAGATCCTTGGAACAAACTTCCAGCAGACGTGGTAGATAAATCCACAGTAACTGAATGTAAACATACCTGGGATAAACATATATCCATCCTAAAATAAAATACAAAAAATAGTATAATGGCAGACTAGATGGATCATGAGATCTTTTTCTGCCGTCAGTCTTCTATGTTTCTTTTCTTCTATCCTTTCCTTTATATATATATTACTACATGTCTGTTCTCCCCAATATGTATTGTGTATTGGACAAATAAATAAATAAAATAAAATAAACAAATGCCCCTAAAAGGAGTCAAAAACCCCAGGCCCTCATTTCCCGTTCTCCTCGCTGCCGTTTCTGAAGGATGCTAATAAGTCGAGTAAACTAGCGGGACAAACCACGCTACCTCAAATGCGTCTGGAGATTCTGCATCTGCCTTCGTTAATCAGCTTCCTTTCCTGAATGTGAATTGGAATAATGAGTCAATTAATGTTCTCAAATGCCAATGAGATGCAAAAGAGATTGGCAGTGGAGGTGGGAGCGGTGAGTTTCGGGAGCCGTTCCAGTGCCTGGATTTTTTAACAAGCATAAAAAAAAAAACAGAGCTGCACCACACAACTGATTATTTATCACACAGAAAATGTGGTTGACTAGCTCGCTTTGCCCTCCATCTCTTCTTCCCAGTTCAGCCCTGGTGGGGTGGGGTTGAGAGGAAGTAATAGATCTCTATTTTAAATCTGGCAGTTGGAGCTTGAATTATATGGCAGGGGAGAGGTTGGGGAGTAGCAGGCCGTAAATTCTCTGCATTTCAAGCGAGTCTACGGAGAGGGGCGGCATACAAATCCAATAAATTATTATTATTATTATTATTATTATTATTATTATTATTATTATTATTATTATTATTATTATTATTATGTTGGTATGGCCATTTCCTCTGCTCTAGTTCTCAAGCTGCAGCAGAGAGCAAATTTCTGGAGAAACGGCCTAGCCAAAATAAGTTGTTCCTGCAATTTCAAAGTCCTACATGCAATGAAGGGCTGCCAAAATTTTTACTAACACAGTGTGGGCATGGCTTATTTTGTGGGTGTGGATTGATGGTCATGTGACCGGGTAGGAGTGGCTTGCAGGCCAAGTGACCAGGTGGGAGTGGCTTGACAAGCATGTGACTTGACCAAGGATTTTCCAAGAACCTCAAAACAATACCCATTTATTTATTATTATTTATTATTAAATAAATTATTATTTGTTATTCAACTCCTACCCTCAAAACGTCGCTACAGAGCACTGCACACCAAGACAACTAGACACAAGAACAGTTTTTTTTCCGAACGCCATAACTCTACTAAACAAATAATTCCCTCAACACTGTCAGACTTTCTACTAAATCTGCACTTCCATTCTACTAGTTTTTCTCATCATTCCTATCACCCATTTCCTCCCATGTTGACTGTATGACTGTAACTTGTTGCTTGTATCCTAAGATTTTTATTAATATTGCTTCTCCATTGCTTATTTGACCCCTATGACAATCATTAAGTGTCGTACCACATGATTCTTGACAAATGTATATTTTATTTTATGTACGTTGAGAGCATCTGCACCAAGACAAATTCCTTGTGTGTCCAATCACACTTGGCCAATAAAATTCTATTCTATTCTATTCTATTCTATTCTATTCTATTAGGTTTCTATGCCTCCCTTCTCGAAGCAACTCAGATAGATAATAATAGATACATAAAGTCCGCGGAGAGGGGCGGCATACAAATATAAATAAGTAAGTAAGTAAGTAAGTAAGTAAGTAAGTAAGTAAGTAAGTAAGTAAGTAAATAAATAAACATGTAGACAGACAAATAAACAGCAAATTTGCCTTCAAGACTTCACTCTGACCAATAGTATCACCAGACTTTTTATAATCAAAATGTATTGTGCTACCATGAAGCAAATAATGTTTCATGTTATTTAGTGGCAATAATTATCTCCCCAAAACACTGGATTGTTTTCAAGCTTTTAATAAAAGGTGAAAAAAGCAAGAAAACAAACCAAGGCAGTCATCTATTTCAAAGTAAATTACATTTCTCTGATTTTTTCCCCCTGCCTTCATATATACTGATTACCATGACATGGTTGGGTCATTTGCCCTTTTGCTCATTAAATTTCCTACTTGATGAGACAAAGATTGACAAGGGAAGAAGGATATCTATTTTGGTAGATCAAATGAATAGCGTAGAGTAGAGTGGAGTGGAGTGGAATAGAATAGAATAGAATAGAATAGAATAGAATAGAAGAGCCCTTCACTCCTCCACTCGAAACAGAATATCCTACGAAAATAGACTAACAATCCTGGGCCTAGAAAGCCTAGAACTACAGCGCCTAAAACACGATTTGAGTATTGCCCACAAGATCATATGCTGCAATGTCCTACCGGTCAATGACTACTTCAGCTTCAACCGCAACAACACAAGAGCACGCAACAGATTCAAACTTAATACGAACCACTCCAAACTTGACTGTAAAAAATATGATTTCAACAATTGAGTTATCGAAGCGTGGAACTCATTACCAGACTCAATTGTGTCAACCCCTAACCCCCAACATTTCTCCCTTAGACTCTCCACGATTGACCTCTCCAGGTTCCTAAGAGGCCAGTAAGGGGCGTACATAAGTGCACTGATGTGCCTATCGTCCCCTGTCCAATTGTCTTTCCTTTCTCTCACTTATCATATATATTTTCTTTCTTTCATATATCTTCTCCTCTAAGTTCACTTTTACCCTTATATATATTACTACATGTCTATTTTTCTTCCTATGTATTTATGTATTGGACAAATGAATAAATAAATAAAATAAAATAAATAAATAGAATAGAATAGAATAGAAAATATGAAGTGGAATGAAGCGTAATGAAATGGAATGGAATAGAATAGAATAGTATTTAGTACATAAAGTGGGCTGTAAAAGCACTATAAAGCAGTATATAAATGTAAGGGCTATTGCTATGACTGCAATCTTTTGTCAAATCTGTTACGACGACAGTTAAAAGCCTGTCAGTCTAAAACTTGCATGAAGTCACTGCAGCCTTTAAAACCCATTTAATTTGCAGACTTACGGTATTCTGCAAAAGTTTGCTTTGCAGATAAAGGCTCCTTGATTTATTTATTTCTTTTTACTTTTGGTAACTGTCCCAGCAAACGTTACCTCGCTGAGTTTACTTCCCTGCAAGAAATATTGCAACAATCAGACCAAGTTGTCTTTGTTTTTAATCCTCCACATGGTGATCATGAATCAGCAATTTCCCATTAATAATTTTGGGGATTTTAAGTTAAAAGCAGGAGCCTCTTCCATTGTCCTCTGAGGTGCAGTTAAAGGCGTTTTTTTGCTCCTGTATTGAAATGAGCTTTAGCTAAACACTTTTTGAATGCTCTGGCAGGAACATTTAAAGATCTTAAAGGTATCCCTAGGGTTCCCCTTTGCATCCCTTTGCCCCAAACGTTTCTTTTTAATTAGAAAGATCTACACTTCATTGCTGTTGAAGATAATTCCAAAGAAGTTCCAAGATCACTGACAAAAAATGCAGAGAAAATGCGGCAACTTAGGAAGTTCAAACTGCCTAAGGAGCTGCTGATCCAGTTCTACAGAGGAATCATTGAGTCTGCCATCTGCACCTCTATAACTGTCTGGTTTGGTTCTGCAACCCAACAGGACCGACACAGACTTCAGAGGAGAATCAGAACTGCAGAAAAAGCAATTGCTGCCAACCTGCCTTCCATTGAGGACCTGTATACTGCACGAGTCAAAAAGAGGGCGGGGAAAATATTTACTGACCCCTCGCATCCTGGACACAAACTGTTTCAACTCCTGCCCTCAAAACGTCGCTACAGAGCACTGCACACCAAGACAACTAGACACAAGAACAGTTTTTTTCCGAATGCCATCACTCTGCTAAACAAATAATTCCCTCAACACTGTCAAACTTTCTACTAAATCTGCACTTCTATTCTACTAGTTTTTCTCATCATTCCTTTCACCCATTTCCTCCCATGTTGACTGTATGACTGTAACTTGTTGTTTATATCCTAACATTTTTATTAATATTGCTTCTTCATTGCTTATTTGACCCCCATGACAATCATTAAGTGTCATACCACATGATTCTTGACAAATGTATATTTTATTTTATGTATACTGAGAGCATATGCACCAAGACAAATTCCTTGTGTGTCCAATCACACTTGGCCAATAAAATTCTATTCTATTCTATTCTATTCTATTCTATATAGATATAGATATAGATATAGATATAGATATAGATATGGATGGATAGATAGATAGATAGATAGATAGATAGATAGATAGATATTTATTCTTTGTCCAATATACAATACATATGAAGGAGAATAGACATTAAGTGATATATATAATGATAGAAAGTAAGAAAGAAGAGAGGTTGGAGGAAAGGAGAGAAAATGTATGAGATATGAGATAAGGAAAGAAGATTGGACAGGGGACGATAGGCACATCAGTGCACTTATGTACGCCCCTTACTGGCCTCTTAGGAACTTGGAGAGGTCAATCGTGGAGAGTCTTAGGGAGAAATGTTGGGGGCTGGGGGCTGACACCACTGAGTCTGGCAATGAGTTCCACGCTTCGACAACTCGATTGTTAAAGTCATATTTTTTACAGTCAAGTTTGGAGCGGTTGATGTTAAGTTTGAATCTGTTGCGTGCTCTTGTGTTGTTGCTGTTGAAGCTGAAGTAGTCATTGACCGGAAGGACGTTGCAGCATATGATCTTGTGGGCAATACTTTAGGCATCGCAGTTCTAAGCTTTCAAGATCCAGGATTGTTAGTCTATTTTCGTAAGGTATTCTGTTACGAGTGGAGGAGTGAAGGGTTCTTCTGGTGAAATATCTTTGGATGTTTTCAAGGGTGTTGATGTCTGAGATGTGGTATGGGTTCCAGATAGATGAGCTGTATTCGAGAATGGGTCTGGCATAGGTTTTGTAGGCTCTAGTAAGTAGTGAGAGATTGCCAGAGCAGAAGCTACGTAGGATCAGGTTAACAACTCTGGAAGCCTTCTTGGCGATATTGTTGCAGTGGGCTTTAGCACTTAGGTCGTTTGATATTAGTATTCCAAGGTCTTTTACTGAGTGTGGGTTGGCTGTGAGAATTTGTTTATTCAGTTCATTAGTGTGGTTTGGATGATAGATAGATAGACAGACAGACAGATGATACATAGATAGATAGATAGATAGATAGATAGATAGATAGATAGATAGATAGATAGATAGATAGATAGATAGATGATAGACAGACAGACAGACAGGTGATACATAGATAGATAGATAGATGGTAGGTAGGTAGGTAGGTAGGTAGGTAGGTAGATGATAGATAGATAGATAGATAGATAGATAGATAGACAGACAGACAGACAGACAGACAGACAGACAGACAGACAGACAGACAGACAGACAGATACTGGATAGATGGATAGATAGATAGATAGATAGATAGATAGATAGATAGATAGATAGATAGATAGATAGATAGATAGATATGGATGGACGGACGGAGAGGAGGTGAGAGAGAAACAAGCAAATAAACAAATAAGCAATTTCCCAGCATACAAATTCAGCTCGGGAAATTTGGATATGGACAATAAAAGCCCAAGATAGCACTGAATAAGATTCACACATGAAAGGCTGAACATATTTTCCGGACACTATTTCCCTAGGATGAAACCTCAGATTTAAGTACCTAACAGTTTCTCCTTAACATGGCCACCGGCCTTCAGTTCCTTAGCCAGTTGGCATGATCTCAGCTTGGGCCATTTGATGTTGCCAGCCTTTCGTCTCCTGCCAGGGTAAGTCACAAATGAGCAGAAGGAATGGTTGGGTCAGCATAACAGTGTCACATTGTTCATTCCAGGGGCAAAGATGCAGGTTTTTGTGTGAATGGTGCCAGCTGACAAGCAATGATCTGACATTGAGTTTGTTGGTTTATATGGCTTCCTTTTCAGCCAACTGGAGATAACAGGAGTTGTGACTTGAAATCTGAAGAACATTGGTCCCGTAGAAATGGTGATCAATGGTAACCTTTGAGTTAATTTAATCAACTTCTTGACTCTAATTTACTATAGAATCTGTATGTCTATGGAGATTCTCAATCATCCAGGTCATGGTTCTCCTAGAGTTACAAATGATAGAGAAAAAGAGATAGATGATAGATAGATAGATAGATAGATAGAAGATAGATGAGAGAGTGAGAGAGACAAATAGATTAGAGAGAAATAGATAGTAGATGATTTAAAGATAGAAGATAGACAGACAGATGGACAGACAGACAGACATATAGATGAGAGAGAGAGAAATAGATTAGAGATAAACAGGTAGGAGAGAGAGACAGAGATGGACATACATATGGAAAAGGGAAAGGGTAAAAAAGAGATAAATAAAAAAGTAAATAAAAATTTAAAAAACAGAAAACATGAACAAACATAAATAAAGAATTGACTTCCAATCTTCCTCAGAGAAATCACACATACAATTTTAATCAGATCTTTGTCTCTATCGGATTAAATCATATTTCTATTTTTCTATAACCTATTCTTTCTAATCATTAAAACTTTCAGCCATAAAATCACTTTCTTGCTTACCCAAAAAGTCCATAAGGGATTTCCAGCAGTTTGGCCACCTCAGTAAGTTATATCAATTTCACCAACCTTCCTCCATGGTTATATGCAGTGAAGGGCTAACAAATTTTTTACTACCACACTGTGGAGGACACCCTGCATTTTCTTTCAACCTCTTTCAGTGCCTAGAGTGGGACTAGAATTCACCATCTTCTTTGTGATTGACCCAAAGTCACCCCGATAACTTTCATACCTAAGATGGGACTAGAACTCACCATCTCCTGGTGATTGACCCAAAGTCATCTAGCTGAGTGCAAATTGGGTGCTCTGGGGTGGAGCTCCATCCCCCCACGTCCGGGCAGCAGCCCACCCCTGGTTATATACCCACCATGTATATCATGCAACCAGGGGGACACTGCAGGGATGGGTTGCTTCTAGTGTTGGGCGAACCAAACCTGCAAAGTTCGCGTTCGTACCGAACTTTGCGCGGTTCGGCATACCGAACCCGAACCCAAATTTATGCAAAAGTTCGGCAAATGTTCGGGTTCAGGTTCGGAAGAGCAACAGTAAGCTGTCACCTTCTGAAACAGCTGGGACGCTGTCGGCCAGTTGGGAGGCGAAAAAGGAGGTGGGGAATCCAACAAGGAGATTCCAGGGACGGAGCTTTGACGTCATTGACACGTCCTTCCTGGGCGGCTGAAACAGGGACTCCAGGAAGGACGTCTCAGTGACGTCAAAGCTCCACCCCTGGAATCCCCTCGTGGGATTCCCCACCTCCTTTTGCGCCTCCCAACCGGCCGACAGCTCCCCGGCTGTTCTGGGAAGCGCCGCCGCCCTGCTGTCACCTTCAGAAACAGCCGGGGCGCTTCCCGGCGGTCTCCCGAACATCGAACCCAGAAGTTCGGCAAAAATTCGGGTTCGGGTTCAGAAGAGCGCCGGGAAGCACCCTGACTGTTCCAGAAAGTGACAGCTGGGTGGCGGCACTTCCTGGCGCTTTCCTGAGCACCAAACTCAAAAGTTTGGCAAAAGTTTTTTTTAAAAAACTTTTAAAAAAATTCAGGTGCCAAACCCGAACCCGAACTTCATTGGGTTCGCCCAACACTAGTTGCTACCAGTGCAGTAGGCGACTGGTAGCAGCCGCCAGATTGTGCAATTTCAATGCGACCACTCCAGTGTCAGTTCTTTGGGCGGCGCCATCTTTTTTTAAAAAAATGTATTTTTTTGCTGCCCATGCAAGTGCAGAAGCAAAATTTCATGAGCATGCACAGGAAAATGTCATCTGTCTCCCAGCTTGGCTATTATTTTCTTCCAACACCGCCAGTTCACTCATGAGCTCGAGACAACCCACGATTCCTTATCCTTCGTTTTCTCGCATCTGACTCTCAGTAACAGTAACCTGCTTTAAATCAGCTTGGGGCAAAGTTTACTGAGATCACACCGAAGAGAAACTCCTGAAATGCAACATTGCTGCTTCGAGCATGATTCATTTTCTCCAGTGGGGACTTGTAAAAAGACTAATTGTAAATGTGACAAAATAAAAGAAACATATCATGGTGCCTCTCACACACACAGGCTGGCTCGGAAATGCCTTTGCTGCTGGTTGAAATGTTTCCTTTGCGGCTATAAAGCCTTCTCTTTCATATATTTGATCTAGTAGTTAAGGCACTAGGCTAGGATGCAGGAAGCCACGAATCCAAGTCCCAAATTAGCTGGGTGGCTTTGGAGCAATCACCAGGAGGCTGTAAGTTCTAGCCCCACCTTGGACATGGCAGCTTGACTTTGGGTCAATCACCAGGACGTAGTGAATTCTAGTCCCACCTTAGGTATGAAAGTTAGCTGGGTGATTTTGGGTCAATCACCAGGACGTAGTGAATTCTAGTCCCACCTTAGGTGTGAAAGTTAGCTGGGTGATTTTGGGTCAATCACCAGGACGTAGTGAATTCTAGTCCCACCTTAGGTGTGAAAGTTAGCTGGGTGATTTTGGGTCAATCACCAGGAGGTGGTGAATTCTAGTCCCACCTTAGGTGTGAAAGTTAGCTGGGTGATTTTGAGTCAATCACCAGGACGTAGTGAATTCTAGTCCCACCTTAGGTGTGAAAGTTAGCTGGGTGATTTTGGGTCAATCACCAGGAGGTGGTGAATTCTAGTCCCACCTTAGGTGTGAAAGTTAGCTGGGTGATTTTGGGTCAATCACCAGGACGTAGTGAATTCTAGTCCCACCTTAGGTGTGAAAGTTAGCTGGGTGATTTTGGGTCAATCACCAGGAGGTGGTGAATTCTAGTCCCACCTTAGGTGTGAAAGTTAGCTGGGTGATTTTGGGTCAATCACCAGGACGTAGTGAATTCTAGTCCCACCTTAGGTGTGAAAGTTAGCTGGGTGATTTTGGGTCAATCACCAGGAGGTGGTGAATTCTAGTCCCACCTTAGGTGTGAAAGTTAGCTGGGTGATTTTGGGTCAATCACCAGGACGTAGTGAATTCTAGTCCCACCTTAGGTGTGAAAGTTAGCTGGGTGATTTTGGGTCAATCACCAGGAGGTGGTGAATTCTAGTCCCACCTTAGATGTGAAAGTTAGCTGGGTGATTTTGGGTCAATCACCAGGACGTAGTGAATTCTAGTCCCACCTTAGGTGTGAAAGTTAGCTGGGTGATTTTGGGTCAATCACCAGGAGGTGGTGAATTGCAGTCCCACTCAAGGCATGAAAGCCACAGGGGGAGTTTCTGCCAATTATCAGGAGGCTGCAAGTTCTGGCCCCACCGTAGGCATGAGCTAGATGACTTTGGGTCAATCACCAGGACATGGTGAGTTCTAGTCTCACTTTAGGCATGAAAGGCAGCTGGTAGGCTTTATGCCAGGAGACTGAGTGTTTGTTTGTTTGTTTGATCAATCGATCAATCGATCGATCGATTGATTTCTAAGCCACCCTTCTCAATCGACTCAGGGCATTACAACAGAAATAAATAAAAATATGCAGCGTGTAGAAATCTAACATTAAAAAAGATAGATAAAAATTCTAAATTCCCATTTTCCTAAAAAAAAAAAAAAAAAAAGAGCAATCATCCACATTTATCCAATTAAATTAACAATTCATAACATTGGCCGGAGTTAGTTCTTAACACTCATGCCCCCCATGTCTGCTGGCAAAGGGCCTTGCAAAAGGCCAGAAGGTGAGGGCAGTGCGAATCTCTGGGAGGAGCTGGTTCCAAAGGGCCGGAGCCCCCACAAAGAAGGCTCTTCCCCTAGGCCCCGCCAGATGACATTGCCTGGATGATGGGACCTGGAGAAGGCCGACTCTGTGGGACCTACCTGGTCACTGGGATACGTGAGGCAGAAGACAGTCCCTTGGATAATCCGGTCCTAAGCCATGTAGGGCTTGACCAACACTTTGAATTAAGGGAAAGGAAAGGAAGGGAAAGGAAAGAGGAAAGGAAGGGAAGGGAAGGAAAGAGGGAAGGGAAGAGAAAGGAAAGAAAAGGGAAAGAAAGGAAAGGCAAAGAAAGGAAAGGAAGGGAAAGGAAAGAGGAAAGGAAGGGAAGGGAAGGAAAGAGGGAAGGGAAGAGAAAGGAAAGAAAAGGGAAAGAAAGGAAAGGCAAAGAAAGGAAAGGAAGGGAAAGGAAAGAGGAAAGGAAAGAGGAAAGGAAAGAGGAAAGGAAGGGAAGGGAAGAGAAAGGAAAGGAAAGGAAGGAAAGGGAAAGAAAGGAAAGGAAGGGAAAGGAAAGAGGAAAGGAAAGAGGAAAGGAAAGAGGAAAGGAAGGGAAGGGAAGAGAAAGGAAAGGAAAGGAAGGAAAGGGAAAGAAAGGAAAGGAAGGGAAGAGAAAGGAAAGGAAAGGAAGGAAAGGGAAAGGAAGGGGAAGGAAAGGAAGGGGAAGGAAAGAAAAAGAAAGGAAAGGAAGGGAAGAGAAAGGAAAGGAAGGAAAGGCAAAGAGAGGAAAGGCAAAGAAAGGAAAGGAAGGGAAGAGAAAGGAAAGGAAAGGAAGGAAAGGCAAAGAAAGGAAAGGCAAAGAAAGGAAAGGAAGGGAAGAGAAAGGAAAGGAAAGGAAGGAAAGGAAGGAAAGGCAAAGAAAGGAAAGGAAGGAAAGGGAAGAGAAAGGAAAGGAAAGGAAGGAAAGGAAAGAGAAAGGAAAGGAAAGAAAAAGAAAGGAAAGGAAGGGAAGAGAAAGGAAAGGAAAGGAAGGAAAGGGAAAGGAAGGAAAGGGAAAGGAAGGGGAAGGAAAGAAAAAGAAAGGAAAGGAAGGGAAGAGAAAGGAAAGGAAAGGAAGGAAAGGGAAGAGAAAGGAAAGGAAAGAAAAAGAAAGGAAAGGAAGGGAAGAGAAAGGAAAGGAAGGAAAGGGAAAGGAAGGAAAGGGAAAGGAAGGGGAAGGAAAGAAAAAGAAAGGAAAGGAAGGGAAGAGAAAGGAAAGGAAGGGAAGGCAAAGAAAGGAAAGGAAGGGAAGAGAAAGGAAAGGAAAGGTAGGAAAGGGAAGAGAAAGGAAAGGAAAGGAAAGAAAAAGAAAGGAAAGGAAGGGAAGAGAAAGGAAAGGAAAGGAAGGAAAGGGAAA
The DNA here is from genome assembly GCF_031021105.1 of Erythrolamprus reginae. Lineage (NCBI taxonomy): Eukaryota > Metazoa > Chordata > Lepidosauria > Squamata > Dipsadidae > Erythrolamprus > Erythrolamprus reginae. Next base: position 8,544,692 of record NC_091956.1, read on the forward strand.
GGAAGGAAAGGGAAAGGAAGGGGAAGGAAAGAAAAAGAAAGGAGGGGAAGGGAAGTGAAAGGAAGAGAAAGGAAGGGAAAGGAAAGGAAAGGAAAGAGAAAAAAAGGAAAGAGGAAAGGAAGGAAAGGGAAGGAAAGAGGAAAGGAAAGAGGGAAGGGAAGAGAAAGGAAAGGGAAGGAAAGAGGAAAGGAAGGAAAGGCAAAGAAAGGAAAGGAAGGGAAGAGAAAGGCAAGGAAAGGGAAAGGAAGGGAAGGGGAAGGAAAGAAAAAGAAAGGAGGGGAATGGAAGTGAAAGGAAAGGAAAGAGGAAATGAAAGAAAAAAGGAAATGAAAGAAAAAAGGAAAGGAAAGGAAAGAGGAAAGGAAATGAAAGAAAAAAGAAAGAAAGAGGAAAGGAAAGAGGAAAGGAAGGCGTGATGCAACTACAGAAACAAAACGAACCAACTCAAACACGCTCCAACCCTACAGAGCAGCCCAGCGCCAAGAGGGACTGGCGACTCCTGGATTCGTGTGGGTTTGACCCCTTCTCTTCGACGGGGAAGGCACAAGCGAAGGCAGCTGGCCGCAGGACCCTTGCACATTAATAGAACATAAGTACCCGAGCAATGGCACTGGATCCGTGGCAGCTGTTTGTTCAATGTTTCATGCTTTTAGCCACATCTGCTCCAAATGAGTGCTAATCTTGCCACGGCATCTGCAGAGGAGGGGGCTCTGTCAACTTTGCTGAACGTCAGTCTGACCCTGGTGACAGCCACAACGAGTTCTGTTCCAGAGCGGATTTTTTTTTTTTAAGGAAAAAAAAATCGGGTGGTGCTTTTTTACACCGGGTTTTTTTTCCCCTGGCATTCCCCGGTATCATGCCCTGCTTTCCACCGGCTTCCCTCTCCTCCCCTCCCCACCAACAACCTCCCCCTCCCCACCAGCTAAAGATATGGGGTGGGGGGGATTTTTGCCCCCCTTTCCCAAGGAGAAAAACTGCATTTATTTCTTAGCGCCCTGTCCAGCAATGTCAGATAACAGTTTATTCTTCCTCCGGCCCCTGGATGACATTGAAGCATATCAACAGTGACAAAAGTATATTGAATAATTATCTTGAAATTAATACATTATCCCAAACTTAAATAAATGTCATCTGATCAATATATCTTGGGATGGAAAGGGAAGAGAATGTGAAGGGCATCGCTTCATTATTCATTAATTTCAGAGTAATGTAGGCAGATGAAATGGTTATTTCGGAGGACTGCTATTATACTCCCTGGCATTTTAAATAACTCCCAAGATTTAACAGTATATATCCCCTTGTCAGGGCCGCTCGGAGAGATTAACACTGTGGCTTCCAGATTTTTTTTTCAGCAGGGTTGTCCTTCGATTGGGCATTGCTATCTGAAGACAACCTGGGTGCTTTGATGCACTCGGTGTCACTTTGGTGGGGCAGATACTGAAGATGGTCTTGTACGGTTTGCCTTTGAGAGTTTCCCCTGCGCCCACATACATCAGTAGCCGGAATTTCACTCTCTTGATCCTCACCCAACCCATAACTGCTTTCAGACATCAGTAAGTCTCTTGTTTTGCATCATCTGACTGAGGTACATGGGGAAAATAAACCTGAAAACCTCAGAAGATTGTATTAAAATGTCTCTTGGTGGTTTCTTCTTTCTTCTTCTTCTTCTTCTTCTTCTTCTTCTTCTTCTTCTTCTTCTTCTTCTTCTCCTCCTCCTCCTTCTCCTCCTCTTCCCCCCGTTCCTCCTCCACCTCCTCTTCCTCTTTCTTTCTCCTCCTCTTCCTCCTTCCTTCTTCTTCCTCTTCCTCCTGCTCTTCCTCTCTCCTCACCCTCACCCTCACCACCACCACCTCTTCCTTCTTCTTCCTCTCCTCCTCCTCCTCCTCCTCCCCATCCCCCTCTCCTTCTCCTCCTCTTCTTCCTCCTTCTTCCCCCTCCTCCTCTCCCTCCTTCTCCTCCTCTCCCTCCTTCTCCCTCTTCCTCCTCCTCCTTCTTCCTCCTTCTTCTTCCTACCTCCTCCTCCTCAACCTCCTCCTCTTCCTCCTTTTTCTTCCTCCTCCTTCTCTTCCTCCCTCGTGCCCACCGGTCACACGGAACTGCGTATGCAACACACCGATAGCAGTGCTGCCAAAGGACCCCTTCCTGGGTGGGGGTCTTAGCTAAATTGTATATAGAATAGAATAGAATAGAATTTTTATTGGCCAAGTGTGATTGGACACACAAGGAATTTGTCTTGGTGCATATGCTCTCAACGTACATAAAATAAAATATACATTTGTCAAGAATCATGTGATACAACACTTAATGATTGCCATAGGGGTAAAATAAGCAATGAAGAAGCAATATTAATAAAAATCTTAGGATATACGCAACAAGTTACAGTCATACAGTCAACATGGGAGGAAATGGGTGATAGGAATAATGAGAAAAACTAGTAGAATAGAAGTGCATATTGCATAGTGCATAGTGTATATTGCATATTCTATATTGCATATTGCATATTGTATACTGCATATTGAATATTCTATATTACATATTCTACATTGCATATTCTACATTGCATATTGTATATTGTATACTGCCTATTGAATATTCTATATTGCATATTGCATATTCTATATTCTACATTCTACATTCTACATTCTACATTCTATATTCTATATATACTCTGTTCTCTATTCTCTATTCTCTATTGTATATTCTATATTATACATTCTATATTCTATATTGTATATTGTATATTTCTCCATTTCTCTAGGGATATGCTATATAATATTCTGCCTTTTTAATATTTCCCAGGACAGTGATGGCGAACCTTTTTCTCCTCGAGTGCTGAAAGAGCATGGGCATTCACTATCATGCATGCATGAGTGCCCACACCCATAATTCAATGCCTGGAGAGAGTGAAAACAGCTTCCTCCATTCCCCGGAGATCCCCTGGAGGCTGAGAATGGCCTGTTCCCCAACTTCTGGTGGGCCCAGTAGGCTCGTGTTTCACCCTCCCCAGGCTCCAAAGGCTTCTTTGGAGCCGGGGGAGAGTAAAAATGCCCTCCCCCATTACCCTGGAGGCTCTCTGGAAGCCAAAAATGCCCTTCCAGAGCCTTTGTGTGAGCCAAAAATCAACTGGCTGGCACACACAAGCACATTGGAGCTGAGCTAGGGCAACGGCTTGTGTGCCAGCAGATATGTCTCCATGTGCTACCTGTGGCACCCATCCCATAGGTTCACCATCACTGTCCTAGGATATTTCATTTTCCTAAGACAGGGGTGGGTGCTAACTTCCTACAAGTGCCGGTGTACTTTGTTATGGTTAACAGCACATCCATAACCACCATACACTTCTGGTGGCTTTTCCAAGCTCTGTTGTTTCCACGATTAGCCACAGCACGTAGGAACCAGTTAACGATCTCTTGCCAACTTTGTGATGGGTAATTTTGGAGAGGGTTTCTTCCTTTGATGCCAATTTCTGGAAGCTGAGGAACAACTCTGCCATGCAAAATAAACACAGATGTTCCAAATGATGACTTCAATATCCAGGCAATGGGGGAGGGAGGGGGGGCTTGAGAGCAGGCAGGGGTTGCGCTTACTTGCCACTACCGGCGCACTTTCTGGGATCATCGCAGGTATGTGCATGTCCAGTGGGCATCCTCATCGATTCACAGCTCTGTTAAAAAGCTCTATTCACTTGTAAGCCGCCCTGAGTCTAAGGAGAAGGGCGACATTAAAAAAAAATTGAATGAATGACTGGTCCAACACATGGCAACTCCAAATCTCAACCAGCAAATGCTCTGTCCTACACATCGGCAAAAAGAATCAGAACTTCAAACACAAACTTAATAAACAAATTATCACAGATAATCCCCACTCGGTCAAGGACCTCGGAATACTAATAACTAAAGATCTAAGTGCCAAAGTGTTGTAATCATAGGTTTTTAGGCACTGAACTTTAGGAATGGAATATTGCTGAAGGGTGATGTTTTAGCCTAATGGGTGCTGAATAAAACCTTATTCTTCCTCTATGAAAGGAAGCAAAGTCCAGGCTGAGTAAGCAACCTGCAGAATCCATGACCACGTGGAAAATAATTAACTTGATATACAGCATGAAGATAACGTATAGCTAACTGTTGTGATTCCGTCTGAGGCTCCTCAGGGAACGGCTGAACCTCTGCCGGCTCCCTGCTCAGAGGGGGAGGATGAGGAACAGGAGGAGGAGGAGGAGGCCCAGGCAGAAGGGGAGGAGGAATATCAGGCCGAGGGAGAGGGAGAACAGCCAGAATCCCCCGGGGTGGAGCTCTCCCCAGCAAGCAGCCTGGAGTCCTTAGATGAAAATGCTCAAGCCATCATCGATCTCAGGCAGAGAAGAGCAGCACAACGAAGGGGACAATTAGCCAGGTACTTCCAGTCCTAAATAGGTAACAGCTGGGTTTGGGTGTGGTTCTCCCCAGAAAGGCTGAAAAGGCAGACCCACCCTTCCTGTATTGTGGAGTATTATCTTTGGGAGTCCTGGGACCTGGCTGGGATCTTTGGCGTCTCTGATTCTGGCTTGTGGCCTTGAAGGCTGAAACCTTGGGGAAAAAGGCTTGGGGGCTTATTCTCTACAGTGGTGTGTGTGCCAGCAAGAAGTCTGCTGGATTGTCTGGCCGTCAGGACTTTGCTGTGACGCCTCATAGCCTGCCTGTTGGGAAGAACAGGTTTTTCTCTGTGTTTATTTTTCAAACTATAAAGTGCTTTTGTTTTTACCAGCGTGTCTGGCTGCTTTTTCCATATAAGGAAATATATATGCCTTACTCTCATTCCTTTGCTAATCACCAGTAAACACACAATCCAGGAAAAGGCAAAGAATGGATCTTCTGTTGATTATCTATAGGGAAGTCACGAGGAGGTTGCCTTACACAGCACATGAGTGAATGGTAGTTGGGAGATGGCTTAATGTACGTGGCGTTCGCGAATTGGTTATTCTGTACCACATGTCAGGAAAAGTGAAATACAATAAAAGGAATGATCTTGATACAACCGAGGTCGTCTCATTGAGAGAAAATTCTCTTCGTTGCTTCATTTTCATGTGACAATCATGGCATTCTGTGCCTCCCTAGAGGTCGACCCACTGTGGGAGGGCTGTTTGCCTTCACCCAAGCCCACTGCAACAACATTGCTAAGAAGACTTTAAGAGTTGTTAATCTAATCGTGTGTAGCTTCTGCTCTGGAAATCTCACACTATTTACCAGAGCTTACAAAACTTTCGCCAGACCCATCCTCAAATACAGCTCATCTGTTTGGAACCCATATCGCATCTCAGACATTATCACCCTTGAAAATGTTCAAAGATACTTCGCCAGAAGAGCCCTTCACTCCTCCACTTGAAACAGAATACCCTGCGAGACTAGACTTTCAATCCTGGGTCTAGAAAGCTTAGAACTAAAATGCCTTAAACATGATCTAAGTATTGCCCACAAGATTATATGCTGCAATGTCCTGCCTGTCAAAGACTACTTCAGCTTCAACCACAACAACACAAGAGCACACAACAGATTCAAGCTTAATGTTAACCGCTCCAGACTTGACTGTAAAAAATATGACTTTAGTAATCGGGTTGTCGAGGCGTGGAACTCATTACCGGACTCTGTGGTATCATCTCCTAACTTCCAACATTTTGCCCTTAGACTATCCACAGTTGACCTCTCCAGATTCCTAAGAGGTCAGTAAGGGGCGTGCATAAGCGCACTAGAGTGCCTTCTGTCCCCTGTCCTATAGTTTCTCCTATATCTGGTATTTCTTCTCTACTATATCCTCTATAAACCTCATTGTGTATTATTGTGTATTGGACTAAATGAATAAATAAATAAATAAATAAATAAATAAATAAATAAATAAATAAATAAATAAATAAATAAATAAATAAATAAATAAATAAATAAATAAATAAATAAATAAATAAATAAATAAATAAATAAATAAATAAATAAATAAATAAATAAATAAATAAACAAACAAACAAACAAACATAAATAAAATAAAAGAATGCAGACATTATTTCTATGATAAAGGCCTTAGCCTGGTTACAATGCAATACAATAGTCCCACAGAGTTGGCCTTCTCCGGGTCCCGTCGACTAAACAATGTCGTCTGGTGGGACCCAGGGGAAGAGCCTTCTCTGTGGTGGCCCCCACCCTCTGGAACCAACTCCCCCCGGATATCAGAATTTCCCCCACCCTCCTTGCCTTTCATAAGCTCCTCAAAACCCACCTCTGTCGTCAGGCATGGAGTAATTGAAATTTTCCCTTCCCCCTAGGCTTATAGAATTTATGCATGGTATGTTTGAATGTATGATTGGTTATTTAAATTGGGGTATTTTTATATTATTTTTTAATATTAGATTGGTTTACATTGTCTTTTTATTGTTGTTAGCCGCCCCTAGTCTGCGGAGAGGGGCGGCATACAAATCTGATAGATAAATAAAATAAAATAAAATAAAATAAAATAAAATAAAATAAAATAAAATAAAATAAAATAAAATAAAATAAAATAAAATAAAATAAAATAAAATAAAATAAAATAAAATAAAATAAAATAAAATAAAATAAAATAAAATAAAATAAAATAAAATAAAATAAAATAAAATAAAATAAAATAAAATAAAATAAAATAAAATAAAATAAAATAAAATAAAATAAAATAAAATAAAATAAAATAAAATAAAATAAAATAAAATAAAATAAAATAAAATAAAATAAAAAAATAAAATAAATAAATGCACAGGTTGACTCACGATCAAGTCCTACTTGTTAGCCTACCAGATATGGAATTCTTGTCGCCTTCGGAAACGCAAAGTGAGTGCTCAAAACAGTGGGCCAATAGAAAGGATGCCGAGGGTGTTAAATTGATTTAACTCGGCATCCTGAAATTTCATGCAGAAATACGTGTGACATTTAATGCAAATTAAGCCAGGGAGCCAATTTACCTATTCGCAATTTATCTGCGGAGGAGCATAAATTTTAGCTTGCTACCAAACTCCCGCCAGATATTTTGTGCGCCTGCCTGTTTTTAAACAGGCTTCCTGTCACTCATTCTGTCTTCTTAAACAATCCACGGCTCACTTTGTTGTTGCTGCTGTTTTTATTTTGACAGACATCGAAAGCAAATCTCCAGGAAGTGGCTAAAAGGGCAATGCAAAGTCAATTGAAGCATCAACTTCATTTCCCTCTATATCCATTAGGGCCGTGCTTCTCAAATAGTGGGACACACACACCTGCGGGGGGCACGGAGCGATGCCAAGGGGGGGTGAGCCCAGGGAACATAAGTGGTCCCTCTTGACCGATTCCTCCATGTGAAGAAAGCTCATAGGTAAGAAAGTGAGGACAAACCAAGGAAAATATTTCTTCGCCCAGAGGGTCCTTGGTTTATGGAATTCCCTTCCAGAAGAGGTCGTGACAGCTGTCAGCCTGGATAGCTTCAAGTCAGGATGAGACAGATTCATGGATGCCAAGTGTATCGGTGGTTATTGAAACGGATGTCTATGTTGGTTGAGGCAGGCAGGGTTCCCTTGGGCACCATTTGTTTGGGGGGGGGGGTCCAGGGAAAGGGAGGGTTTTGCCTTCTCTTTCTGCTCAAGATCCCCAAGGACAATTGGTGGGCCACTGTGTGATGCAGAATGCTGGACTCGATGGGCCTGATTCAACAGGGCTCTTCTTAGGTTCTTATGTTTTCCCAGTTGTACACTGCTCTGACCCCAGAAGAGAAGGTGGCCAGGCATGGCGTGGCGGCTGCGTGGGTTCTTCTTCTACTCCACTCCACTTTATTCCATTCCATTCCATCTATTCTATTCTATTCCATATTCTATTCTATTCCATATTCTATTCTATTCTATTCCATATTCTATTCTATTCTATTCCATATTCTATTCTATTCTATTCCATTCCATATTCTGTTCTGTTCTGATCTGATCTGATCTGATCCGTTCTGTTCCGTTCCATTCCCTATTCTATTCTATTCTATTCTATTCTATTCCATTCCATTCCATATTCTACTCTGTTCTGTTCCATTCTGTTCCATATTCTATTCTATTCCATTCCATATTCTGTTCTGTTCTGTTCCATTCCGTTCCATTCCATATTCTATTCTATTCTACTCTACTCCATTCCATTCCATATTCTATTCTATTCTATTCTATTCCATTCCATATTCTATTCTATTCTATTCCATTCCATATTCTATTCCATATTCTATTCTATTCCATTCCATTCCATATTCAATTCTATTCTATTCCTTATTCTATTCTATTATTCTATTCTATTCAATCTATTCTATTCTATTCCTTATTCTATTCAATTCTATTCTATATTCCTTCAAAGATATTCCTACATTTCAAAATAAAGTGATTCATGTTTTGGCCTCAACTGAAGACACGGACTACTCTATTGAGACAAGACTCTTAATAATAATATTCTCCCCTCCCCTATACACACCTTCTCTTTCCTTCTCCGTCTCTCCCCCTCTCCCTCCCTCCCTCCCCTCCTCTCTCTTTCCATCTCGCCTCCCTTTCCCCCCATCGCCTGGATGTTCAAGTCATCAGTTGGAACATCTGTGTTTATTTTGCCTGACAAAGTTGTTCCTGGGCTTCCACAAAGCCCCCCGGTCGATTGGGGAGTGGATGGTTTGCAGCTCTTCCACCCGTCCCTTGCAAAGGCTCCTGCGGCTGGCCCTTCCGTTCTCCATATAATGCATATTGCATGATCCCCATCCATATTTAATGACAAGCGCGCAATCGTTTTTTAATCTTTATAGCTTTAATGTGAGCAAGTGGTTTTAATAATTGGCGCTGCCGTGGCGGTCCCTTTCCCAGAAATTCTGCTGCGTTTTCCAAACCCCATTCATTTGTGCAGGAGGCAGAGGTTGCAGATACACATACACGCACGCAGATATTAGGTTACTAATAGAGTTGGCAGCCTTGCGTTGCCTCTTTGAAAATGCCAGCAATAATCAAAGACAGATGTGCGCAGAGCTCCCAACAAAGTTTTGCTGGAGTGATAAAAACAAAGCTTCCAGCTCAGAAAAAGAGAGAAAAGAGAAAAAGAAGAATAAGTTGTAAAATTATACAGGTCCTTCAAGGCTTGGAAATATACCTGAAAGTTGAAATCGGAAACGTCCAGGAAAGTATGTTTTCACCGGGCCAGAAGTGGTTGCAAACGCATAAATGGATTTTTATCTTTAGACGAGCAGAGCCGGGCGGCCCCTGAGATGGGACTCTGCTACCTTTGGCTTGGCGAAAAGCCATGCAAGGGATCAAAAGTTGCATTTGGGAAACAAAAGAAGGGGTGTTTGGTGACTCTGCAATACAGTACTTGCAAAACTTTTGAAGTGTTTCCATACAATTCTCCTTTGTGACTAAAATCTGTTCAGTAATTAGTAGAGTTGCAGAGTGGAAAACCTTCCACTAAATCCTATTGCTTCTATTTCTGCAGGAAATGTCCCATCCTACATTGTTTTGTTTTGTTTTCTTTCTCTCTTTCTTTTCTTTCTTTCTTTCCCTTTCTTTCTCTCTCTCTCTCTCCCCCTCTCTTCTTTTCATCATTGATTCATTCAATTCCTATAATTGCCCATCTCAAACCAGTTCCACCAAATTCCTTCCTTCCTTCTTTCTTTCTTTCCTCCCTCCCTCCCTTCCTTCCTCCCTCTCTTCCTCCCTCCCTCCCTCCCTTCCTTCCATCCATCATTAATTCATTTAATTTCTATAGCTGCCCATCTCCAACCAAATTCCTTCCTTCCTTCTTTCCTTCCTTCTTTCCCTCCTTCCTTCCATCTATCATTAATCCATTCAATTTCTATAGCTGCCCATCTCCAACCAAATTCCTCCCTCCCTCCCTCCCTCCCATCTATCATTAATCCATTCAATTTCTGACCCTCTCCCTCTCTTTCTCTCTCTGTCTTTCTCTCTCTCTTTCTCCCTCTCTCTCTCTCCTTCCTCCTCTCTCCCTCTCTCTCTCCCCCTCTCTCTCCCTCTTTCTCCCTTTCTCCCTCCCTCCTTCTCTCTCTCCCTCTACCCCTCTCTCTTTCTCTCTCTCCCTCCCTCTCTCCCCCTCTCCCTCCCTCCCTTTCTCCTCCACCGCTCCTTCCCCCCTCTCTCCCTCTCTCTCTCCCCTCTCTCCCTATCCCTCCCTCTTTCCCCCTCCCTCTCCCCCCTCTCTTTTTGCTAACTATAGACGTGTAATGATCTTATTTTATATGGAGGGGATAGTTGGTAGACCTTGAGATAATTAGTAATGACATTTTGTAAAGCAACATACAGGTAATTTCATTTTCTATCAGCTTTGCTTTTTCCGAGCCCAAATCAATTTCATATACAATATGACAGCCCCTACGTCTAATGGGGAGAAAAATGAAAGCTTAACGAAAACATCAGCGGTCTTCTGACAAATCAGGATAATGGCATATTCCTTCTCATTAAGAAGGAGTTAAAGCTAAAATATTTATTTTATTTTGCTGTAGATAATAAGCCGTGCAGCCTACCTTAAGGAATTGCATAGGCTGCAAGACTTTCTACGGCTTCATTATTCAGAAATCCAACCAACAGTTCCACGGGCCCGTGGTTGAGTTATATATTTATTTATGGGTTTATTTACTACTACTATGGGTTATCTTTATTTATTTATGCTGATGGCCATTTACATTTTTATGATGTGCTTCATTTCCAAGGTACCATGGAACTTCCAATTAACCGCATGAAATTAAAAGAGAGAGAGAGTTTTGATTGGGCAAAGATGGTAATAAAATTCATCCACTTAACATAAACAATCATTTGCATTAAGCTTATCTGCTAGATAGATCAGCATTGAGGCATCAAACTATTCTGCTCTAACAGAACAGAATAATACAGTCGAAAGGGACCTTGAAGGTCTTCTAGTCCAACCCCCTGCTTAGGCAGGAAACCCTATACCACTTCAGACAAAAGTTTATCCAATCTCTTCTTAAAAACTTCCAGTGTTGGAGCATTCACGACTTCTGGAGGCAAGTAGTTCCACTGGTTAATTGGTCTAACTGTCAGGAAATTTCTCCTTACTTCTAAGTTGCTTCTCTCCTTGCTTAGTTTCCACCCATTGCTTCTTGTTCTGCTTCTTTAGGTGCCAATCAACAAATCCCTATAGGTTTCTTGGTTGTGCAAAAGTATACTACAGGTATATCTCGACTTACAATGGTTCATTTAGCGACCGTTCAAAGTTACAACGGCATTGAAAAAAAGTGACCTGTGATTATTTTTCACACTTTTGACCGTTGTAGCATCCCCACGGTAACATGAATTGACAAGTGACTCACATTTACGACCATTCCATTCCATGTGACCTTCCAGATTTACTTAACAACCTTGTTACTGATTTAACAACTGCAGTGATTCGCTGAATAAATACCTCCCTCCCCCTCCTTCCTTTCTTTCTCTGCTTCTCTTTCCCTCCCTCCCTCCCTCTCTCCCCTCTCCCCTCCTCCCCCTTTCTCCATCTCCTTCCCTCTCTCTCCCACTCCATCCTTTCTCTCTTTGTCTCTCTCCCTCTTGCTCTCTCCCTCTCTTCCTTCTCTCTCTCCCTTCCTCTCCCTCACCTTTTATCACTCTCCCTCTCTCTCTCTCTCTCCCTTTATCTCTCTCTCCATCCCTCCCTCCCTCTCCCCATCTCTCTCTCTCTCCCTCCTGCTCTCCCCCTCACCTTTTCTCTCTCTCCCTCTCTCTCCCTTTCTCTCATTCCCTCCTTCCCTTCTTCCCTCTCCCTTCCTTCCCTCTCTTTCTTTCTCTCTCACTCCCTCCCTCTCTCCCCTTCCTCCATCCCATCTCCCTCCCTCTCACTCACTCCCCATCACCCTACCTCACCTTTTCTCTCTCCCTCTCTCTCTCACTTCCCTCCCTCCTCCATCTTCCTCCTTCTCTCCCCCTCCCTTCCCCTCCCTCACCTTTTCTCTCCCTCTCTCTCCCTTTCTCTCTGTCTCCCTCTGTCCCCTCCCTCCCTCCCTCCTCCATCTCCCTCCCTCCCTCACCTTTTTCTCTCTCTCCCTCTCTCTCCACCTCCCTTTCTCCCTTCCTCTCCCTCCCTCTCTCTCCCTCTCTTTCTCTCTCCTCCCTCTCCCTCTCCCTTTTTCCCTCTCTCTCCCCTCTGTCTTCCTTCCTCTCTCTCTCCTCTCCCTCCCTCCTCCATTTCCCTCCTTCTCTCACCCTCCCTCTCCCTCCCTCACCTTTTTATCTCTCTCTCTCTCCCTCTCTCTCCGCCTCCCTTTCTCTCTTCCTCCCTCCCTCCCTCTCCCTCCCCCTCTCTCTCTCTCTCTTTCTCTCTCCTCCCTCCCTCTCCCTCTCCCTTTTTCCCTCTCTCTCCCCTCTGTCTTCCTTCCTCTCTTTCTCTCTCCTCTCCCTCTCTTTCGTCTCTCTCTCTCTCTCTCTCAAATAAAACTGGCATCATCGGCAGTTGGGAGGAGGGGGTCTAATGGAGAGGCAATTATCATACCATAAGGAAGATTTGAACAGACAATCTCTTCCACCCAAAATGTGACAACTTCACACAAAAAAAGAAGCCAGGAAAGACTGCCTCAGGTAAAAGAAGAGAGAGAGAGCTTCTTTTGATGGGACATATTGCTTTCCTTCTTTCGCCCCTGGCAATTTCCCAGCAATCTTAAACCTTCTTCTTTTAAATCCCCTGGGCGATGTTTTACTATTATAGTCCTCTTATGCCATTCTCAATATCTCTGATACATGCTGAACTTCCTCTATATAGGATGGCTGACACGGTTGTTCGCTAAAAACTCAATATTCGTTGCTTTCTTTTTTCCCCCCCTCCACTCTTTCCTCCGTGTCTAAAAAAGTTAACTCTGGAAAAGCCTGGAGTATTGGGACATATAAGCGGTGGTAAATTATGCCTATTTAGTGTTGACTTTTATAGGGGTAGCATAATGGCCTAGTGGTGAAGATGCTCACCTTCCACACAGAAGGTTGAGAGTTCAATCCTACATAGGTAGTGGGCAGATGTTGGTCTATCAAGGCACAAAGAGTCCACTCCACTCCACTCCCTCCATTCCATATTTTCTATTCTATTCTATTCTATTCCATTCCACTCTACACCATTCCACTCCATATATTCTATTCTATTCTATTCTATTCCACTCTACACCATTCCACCTACCAGCGGACGTTGTGAACTCCAACACTCTGGACATTTTTAAGAGAAGATTGAATTGCCACTTGACTGGTGTGCTATAGGGTTCCTGCTTGGGCAGGGGGTTGAACTTGATGGCCTTCATGGTCCCTTTCAACTCTAACAATAAACAAACAAACAAATAAATTCTATTCTATTCTATTCTAAACCATTCCACTCCATCTATTCTATTTTATTCTATTCTATTCTACTCTATTCTATTCTAGCCTAGCCTATTCTATTCTAAACCATTCCACTCCATCTATTCTATTCTATTCTATTCTAAACCATTCCACTCCATCTATTCTATTCTATTCTATTCTAGCCTATTCTAGCCTATTCTATTCTATTCCACTCTACACCATTCCACCTACCAGCGGATGTTGTGAACTCCAACACTCTGGACATTTTTAAGAGAAGATTGAACTGCCACTTGACTGGTGTGCTATAGGGTTCCTGCTTGGGCAGGGGGTTGAACTTGATGGCCTTCATGGTCCCTTTCAACTCTAACAATAAACAAACAAACAAATAAATTCTATTCTATTCTATTCTAGACCATTCCACTCCATCTATTCTATTCTATTCTATTCTATTCTATTCTATTCCACTCTACACCATTCCACTCCATATATTCTATATTCTATATTCTATATTCTATTCTATCCCTATTTCTATCCCTATCCCCAGAAAACAGGAAATCTACATTGTTTGCTTGTTAGCCAGCCAGTTAACTTTTTCATATGCTCTCAAGTTGTCAAGCCTTAGCAACCAGATAGATAGAATTTTTCTCCAGGACAATCTGTACCCAGATAGGGACTTCATATTTTCCAGTGGATCACCCACTGCGGTTCTAATTGAATCCATCCATCTTTCTGCTGGCTCTTCACTTCTCTCTCCCTAGCACGAGAGACTTCTCCAGAGAGCTACTGTAGGTCTTTGCATTGCGTCTCCACATCTGCGCCTAGTCATTTGATTGACCACCCAGGATGGATTTATTCAGTGAACCATTCATTTGTTTCCTTCGCTTCTCCATGGATTTCTTGGGAGTCTTCAGCACCAAAGTTCAAAAGCATCCACTTTCATGCTCCAGGTTCTTTGAGGTCCACCTTATATTTCTATCTCAACCTGGGGGTCGGGACGACCATTTCGCAGGGGTTGTCTAAGACCATGGAAAAACATAATTTCCCCATGGTGTTAGGAACTAAAGCTTCTATTCTGGTGCCTCGGAACATATTGTTACAATCTGACCAATCAGGCGTTTACAGTAGGGGTGTCCCTCTGACCTTCCTGCCAATCAGCTTAAAGCTCTGTTGGGATAACTGGTGCTAGACTTATGGTTGGGGGTCACCACCACATGAGGAACTGTATTAAGGGGTCATGGTATCAGAAAGGTTGAGAACCACTGTTAGGGGAAGGAGTCTTGTATACATTCATTATGTAGCTAACTGTTTAAAAAAATATTTATACTCCACTTAGTAGTCTGTGTTATTGGCTGAACAACCACCACTGCCACATATACTCTTTTTTCAAGTTCAGTATTCTAACATTGGGTATAAGCCCAGTGTGGGATGCTAACAGAAGCCCACTACTGCTTCCCCACTGTGGTGAGAAAAGTCGTAAAACTGGGCGAAGCCCACTTAACAAAGGAAAAAATTGGCCTCCATTGTGGTCGTAAGTCAAGGACTATCTGCAATTTCAATGCCCCCCCCCCCTTGTCCACAGGGCCACAGTCTCAACTCATGAGTCAAGTGACCAGATTATAACTTTGGTAAAGCGGGACACCATTGAGGGAGGGGGGGAACGGACGACAGACGACTGAAAAATCTCTGCAGACTTTTCACTCAATGTTTGTTTTTGTGTATTGCTTCCCAGTCCGGCGCTTCTATCAATTTATTATCTTTCCCATTTTTGAAAAGCATAAAAACAGTAAGACAAGGGGAGATAGCCAAGCAGATTGCCCGTTCGGCTTTTAGGCTGCTTCTTATACTAGAGGCAAAACTTAGTTGGGGGAAAGATCATAGTTGGGGGAAAGATTAAAAGCAACATGAGAAAATATTATTTTACTGAAAGAGTAGTAGATCCTTGGAACAAACTTCCAGCAGACGTGGTGGGTAAATCCAGTCACTGAATTTAAACATGCCTGGGATAAACATATATCCATGCTAAGATAAAATACAGAAAATAGTATAAGGGCAGACTAGATGGACCATGAGGTCTTTTTCTGCCGTCACTCTTCTATGTTTCTATGTTTCTATAACTCTCCCCCCAATGCCTGACAGCTCTTCTCCAATCCTCCGATCTCTCTCTCTTTCCCTCTCGCGGTTGAGCGTGCACAAAGCAACCTGTAACCTGGACTTTATTCGCTTTGGACTGCCCAGAGTGAATAAAGCATTTCCTTTCTCTGGGCACCAGGAGGAGGAAGCTTCTCCCAGCGCCCAGAAAAAGGAAACACTTTATTCGCTCTGAGCCATCCAGAGAGAATAAAGCATTTCCTTTCTCTGGGCAGTGGGAGAAGCTTCCTCATCCAAGTGCCCACAGAAAGGAAACACTTTATTCGCTCTGAGCCATCCAGAGCGAATAAAGCATTTCCTTTCTCTGGGTAGTGGGAGCAGCTTCCTCGTCCTAGCGCCCAGAGAAAGGAAACACTTTATTCGCTCTGGGCAGTCCAGAGAAAGGAAAATCGGGACTTTTTAAAAATCCCACAGGACGTGGGACAAATTGTTAAAAATCGGGACTGTCCCACCAAAAGTGGGATGTCTGATTATTCTACTCATGAGGGATTTTTCTTTTTAATGTCAGCCCTCTGGAACTGCTGTGGGAAGAGCATTTCAATGTTTGTTTATTTATTTATTTATTAGATTTGTATGCTGCCCCTCTCCGCAGACTCGGGGCGGCTAACAACAATAATAAAAACAGCATGTAAATCCAATACTACAACAACTTAAAAACCCTTATTTTAAAACCAATCATACCTACAAACAAACATACAATGCATAAATTGTAAAGGCCTAGGGGGAAAGAGTATCTCAGTTCCCCCATGCCTGATGGCAGAGGTGGGTTTTAAGGAGTTTACAAAAGGTGAGGAGGGTGGGGGCAATTCTAATCTCCGGGGGGAGTTGGTTCCAGAGGGCCGGGGCAGTCACAGAGAAGGCTCATCCCCTGGGCCCCGCCAAATGACATTGTTTAGTTGACGGGACCCGGAGAAGGCCGCTGGGATTCGTGCGGCAAAAGGCGGTCCTGGAGATAATCTCGTCTGGTGCCATGAAAGGCTTTATAGGTAATAACCAGCACTTTGAATTGTGACCGGAAACTGATTGGCAACCAATGGAGACTGCGGAGTGTTGGTGTGACATGGGCATTTTTGGGAAAGCCCATGATTGCTCTCGCAGCTGCATTCTGCATGATCTGAAGCTTCCGAACACTTTTCAAAGGTAGCCCCATGTAGAGAGCATTACAGTAGTTGAACGTCGAGGTGATGAGGGCGTGAGTGACTGTGAGCAGTGACTCCCGGTCCAAATAGGGTCGCAACTGGTGCTCCAGGTGAACCTGGGCAAACGCTCCCCTCACCACAGCCAAAAGATGTTTCTCTAATGTGAGCTGTGGATCGAGGAGGATGCCTAAGTTGCGGACCCTCTCTGAGGGGGTCAATAATTCCCCCCCCAGGGTAATGGATGGACAGATGGAATTGTCCTTGGGAGGCAAAACCCACAGCCACTCCGTCTTGTCTGGGTTGAGTTTGAGTTTGTTGATACCCATCCAGACCCCAACAGCCTCCAGGCACCGACACATCACTTATTTATTTGCTCTGGGTGGTCCAGAGAAAGGAAAATCGGGACTTTTTTAAAACCCCACAGGACGTGGGACAAATTATTAAAAGTAGCAATTGTCCCACCAAAAGCGGGACGTCTTGTCACCCTACTCATGAGGGATTTTTCTTTTTAACGTCGGCCCTCCGGAACTGCTGTGGGAAGAGCGTTTCAATGGCCCAATAACTGAGCAGATTACTATAAAGGCTTCAGTTTGAGGACTGAACTTCTTCTAGCTGGAGTAATTTAAATCCTCTCTCTCTCACACACACACAAACAGGCACATACATAGTGTGAATCATGGTCTCCGCATGCCATCTAAGCTTCGATGGTTTGGGACCGGAAGCAACCCAAAGAGATGCGTGGATAAATGGCCAGCGGGCATGCTTATGATATTGATTCATGAGGTGTTTTGATCCTGTTTATCTTAAAGTGGGTTGTAATTACCACAGGGCCTCTTCATTTGGGCCTTACGTAAGAAATTGGCTCTCGGTGTATTAACAAGCCAGCTGTTAGCGCTGCTTTAATATTTCCCCGTCTCCTGCTCCATTAGACGAGGGCCGGAGCTTTAGTACCTGCGCAATTTGTTAATTATTAGTAGGCCCTGCGTACGAGGGACTGGCCGATAGGAAAAAAAAATGCCACACTTGTGCTCATCAAGATTTATCAGCTGGGATCCTTCGCGGCCGCTTTAATGGGCCCCAATTAAAACAGAGATGAAAATGCAAAAGTTTAAAAACTTTTTTTTCCTCTCCCCCATATCCCCAAAAGGGGAGAATTGCAAAACATTATATGAGTCTTGCCAACGTCGAGGGCCGATTTCAATATAATTCATTTGGGTTGCAAAGGGGACATTGAAATATTACATGGAATAATTGATTCAGTTGGGATTGTGGTGATAACGGGTTTAGTTAGCTTTATCTCCCGATGTTCATGAACAAATATGTCGACCCTTGGCTGCTCTGTGAAACCTGGCTATTCTCTTAGATCACCTCAAACCTCTCTTCTTAACTAGAAAGTGCTCGTTGAGACTTTCAAGAGGAGATTGGATTGCCATTTGTCTAAAATGGTGTAGGGCCGTGATGGCAAACTTATGGCACGCATGCCACAGGTGGCACATGGAGCCATATCAGAGGGCATGCGAGACTTTGCCATGTTTCAGCTCCGGAATGTATGTGTGTGCTTGCCAGCTGATTTTCGGCCTTGGGAAAGGCCATTTCGTCCTACCCTACCCTACCCTACCTACCCTACCCTCTCAACCCTACCCTCCTTAACCTACCCTATTCTACCCTACTCTACCCTCCATACCCTACCTTCTCTCCCCTACCCTCTCTACCCTATCTACCCTACTCTCTCTCCTCCCTAGTCCCTACCCTACCTTACTCTCCCTACCCTATCCTACCCTACCGTACTCTACCCTCCCTAGTCCCTACCCTACCCTCCCTAGTCCCTACCCTCCCTACCCTACCCTCTCTATCCTACCCTACCCTCCATACCCTACCCTCTCTACTCTATCCTACCCTACCCTCCCTATTCTACCCTCTCTACCCTACACTACCCTACACTATCCTCCCTAGTCCCTACCCTGCCTTACCCTCCCTACCCTACCCTACCCTCTGTACCCTGCCCTACTCTACCCTACCCTACTCTATCCTACCCTTCCTACCCTACTCTCCCTACCCTACCTTCTCTACCCTACCCTACCCTACCCTACTCTAATCTAATCTAATCTAATCTAATCTAATCTAATCCAATCATTTTACTCTATCCTACCCTAACCTAGTCTATTTGGCTGGCAGGTCCATGGGGGAAGGCCTTCTTTATTGCAGCCCCAACCCTCTGGAACCACCATCCCCCAGAGATTCGCACCACTGCCACTATCCTTGTCTTAAAGACACAATTGTGCCAGCAGGCTTGGAACCACGAGTGACAGTTTTGGTCCAGTCATTGCATGAAGGAAGGGTGATTGGTTGTTTCATTGTGGGTTTCTTCGTTATTTGTAATGTTTTAAATTCTATTTATGGTATTGTCTCTTTTTTATTCTTGTAAACCGCCCTGAATCCGCGACGAAAAGGCGACCTGTAAATCTAATAAACCTAAGCCTAAACCTATTTACTCTTTTTATTTATTTATTATATTTGTCAAACAAGTATAGAATTATAGTTTGTATTAACATAACACAATATAAAGAAGAGAAGGATTTAGGGGTAGTGATTTCTGACAGTCTCAAAATGGGTGAGAAGTGTGGTCGGGCGGTAGGAAAGGCAAGTAGGATGCTTGGCTGCATAGCTAGAGGTATAACAAGCAGGAAGAGGGAGATTGTGATCCCCTTATATAGAGCGCTGGTGAGACCACATTTGGAATACTGTGTCCAGTTCTGGAGACCTCACCTACAAAAAGATATTGACAAAATTGAACGGGTCCAAAGACGGGCTACAAGAATGGTGGAAGGTCTTAAGTATCAGGAAAGACTTCATGAACTCAATCTGTATAGTCTGGAAGACAGAAAGAAAAGGGGGGACATGATCGAAACATTTAAATATGTTAAAGGGTTAAATAAGGTCCAGGAGGGAAGTGTTTTTAACAGGAAAGTGAACACAAGAACAAGGGGACACAATCTGAAGTTAGTTGGGGGAAAGATCAAAGGCAACATGAGAAAGTATTATTTTACTGAAAGAGTAGTAGATGCTTGGAACAAACTTCCAGCAGACGTGGTTGGTAAATCCACAGTAACCGAATTTAAACATGCCTGGGATAAACATATATCCATTGTAAGATAAAATACAGGAAATAGTAAAAGGGCAGACTAGATGGACCATGGGGTCTTTTTCTGCCGTCAGTCTTCTATGTTTCTATGTTTCTATGTTTCTAAGTGATAAAAAGGATAATAGGACAGAAGGACGGGGTTATCTCTGTTTTACCCTACTCTTTAATTCCATTCTACCCTACCCTACCCTACTCCATTCCATTCTAAACAGGAGGATGTGCAAGCTTCTCCAGTCAACTAGTTAGTCAGTAGAACATATTGGGGAGTGAGCAGATTGCAGAGACTAGGTGCTAAGCACCAGGCACCAGGGAAACCGGGAACAGCTGGAACAGAGAGAAAAGGCTGCATTGGCAGAAGGGGGTGGAACACTAGCTTGAGCAGGAGCTCATCTGCTATTTACAGCTGGAGGCACCACAATGGAGTATCCTCTATGGGGAATTACAAAGAGATCAAGTGACACAAGTGAGGGATGTTTTGCAATGCGGAAATAAATAAACAATTAAACAAGATAGAGTCGACGGAAAACCCTGCCAGCGAAAGAACGCGGAAGAGCCAAACTTGATAGACGCAGGCGATCACTGCAATTCTCACCATAATATCTTCAGTTCATATTTATTTATTTTACTTTTGTTTTATTTATTTATTTTTGTCTATACATAATGTAGGTTTCAGAGGATATAACCATAGTAAAATACATCAATAAAAGATGCCTGGAACCCATATCACATCTCGGACATCAACACCCTCGAAAATGTCTAACGATGCTTCACCAGAAGAGCCCTTCACTCCACCACTTGAAACAGAATACCCTACACTTACAATCCTGGATCTAGAAAGCTTAGAACTACAATGCCTTAAACATTATCTAAGTATTGCCCACAAGATCCTATGCTGCAACATCCTGCCTGTCAACGACTACTTCAGCTTCAACCGCAATAACACAAGAGCACACAACAGGTTCAAACTTAATATCAACCGCTCCAAACTTGACTGTACAAAATATTACTTTAGCAATTGAGTTGTCGAAGCATGGAACTCATTACCGGACTCCTTGGTGTCAACCCCCAACCCCCAACATTTTTCCCTTAGACTATCCACGATTAACCTCACCAAGTTCCTTAGAGGTCAGTAAGGGGCGAGCATAAGTGCACTAGTGTGCCTTCCGTCCCATGTCCAATTGTCTCTCCTATATTTTATATATCCTTTCCTCTATTCTTGATTGACGTGTTCTATTCTCATATCTTTTCTTCTATCCTTTCCCTGATATTTACTACTACATGTTTTTATCCCCTTTAACTTTCAATTTGTATTGGACTAACTAACTAAATAAACAAACAAACAAACAAACAAACAAACAAACAAATAAATAAATAAAAGATAAGACCTTAGGAGTAATATGTAAGAAATAATCATTGGCAATAATAGAGTTCATATGCATGGAGCTGGTAGAAACATAAGATAGATATTTATTTATTTATTGGATTTGTATGCCGCCCTCTCCATAGACTCGGGGTGGATAACAACGGTAATAAAAACAGCATATAAACAATCCAATATTAAAACAGTTTAAAACCCTTATTATAAAACCAAACATACATACAGACATACCATGCATAAAATTGCAAAGGCCTAGAGGGAAAGAGCATCTCAGTTCCCCCATGCCTGGCGGCAGAGGTGGGTTTTAAGAAGCTTGCGAAAGGAAGGAGGGTGGGGGCAATTCTAATCTCTGGGGGGAGTTGGTTCCAGAGGGCCGGGGCTACCACAAAGAAGGCTCTTCCCCTGGGTCCCGCCAAGCGACATTGTTTAGTTGACGGGACTCTGTGGGACCTAACTGGTTGCTGGGATTCGTGCGGCAGAAGGCGGTCCCTGAGATAATTAGGACAGGGGATGGGAGACACACTGGTGCACTTATGCATGCCCCTTACTGACCTCTTAGGAATCTGCAGAGGTCAACCATGGATAGTTTAAGGGTAAAATTTTGGGAGTTAGGGGATGATACCACAGAGTCTGGTAAAGAGCTCCATGCTTCGACAACTCTAAATAAGTCATATTTTTTGCAGTCAAGTTTGGAGCGGTTGATATTAAGTTTATTTATTTTATTTTACTTATTTTATTTATTCGATTTTTATGCCGCCCTTCTCCTTAGACTCAGGGCGGCTTACAACATGTTAGCAATATCACTTTTTAACAGAGCCAGCCTATTGCCCCCACAGTCCGGGTCCTCATTTTACCCACCTCGGAAGGATGGAAGGCTGAGTCAACCTTGAGCCAGTGATGAGATTTGAACTGCTGACCTACAGATCTACAGTCAACTTTAGTGGCCTGCAGTACAGCACTCCACCTGCTGCGCCACCCCAGCTCAATCTGTTTGAATCTGTCGTGAGCTCATGTGCATTTGTAGGTCTGCTCCTGGGTTTCTCTATACATTGTACACACGATGACCGGTAGCAGCTGGCTTGAGAAGATAAATGAAGATGCAGTGACCCAGAACACAGCCTGGTCGTGTTGTTTTTGAAAAGTTTTAATTTGTGGAGTGTTCAAGCTGATTGATTGATTGGATGAATGAATTTACATAGCTACCAGTCTCATTTGCATCTAATCTGGAGTGGTGTAGACCAATTAAAGCCAAGCTAAACAATCCATATAGTTTATCCATCAAAGCAGTTAGAAACAGATAAAACTATAATAACAAAAAGACAGGGAAGAACGCAATCAAACATGTTCAGGGGCTAAGACTCTTTGTGACCCCAAGGATCATCGGACACCAGCCCCCCCTTGTCCTCTACTCGTTTCCTGTGTCTATCAAAACTCATCCTCACTGATAGTTAGTTCTGGCAGTTATCAAATGTTGAATCAAATAGTATTGTTCTTTTTTCATGGCTTTGTCGATGATGCCCAGTAAAAATATTTCAGGTTTCATTTCCAATTTGATTTTAATTATTTCTTTTATCTTTTTACCTGCATGTATTTTAATGCATTTCTCTCAAAGCACAATTGCTTTCAGGCACAAAATACATTGCAGATGTTTTTTTGCTCTGGAAAAAAATACAGTGATACCTCATCTTACAAATGCCTCGACATACAAACTTTTCAAGATACAAACCCGGCATTTAAGATTTTTTTGCCTCTTCTTACAAACTATTTTCACCGCCCACCGCTGCCGCTGGGATGCCCTGCCTCCGGACTTCCATTGCCAGTGAAGTACCCGTTTTTGCGCTGCTGGGATTGCCCTGAGGCTCCCCTCCATGGGAAATCCCACCTCCGGACTTCCGTGTTTTTGTGATGCTGCAGGGGAATCCCAGCAATGCAAAAATGGGTGCTTCGCTGGCAACAGAAGTCCGGAGGTGGGGTTTCCCAGCGAGGGGAGCCTCAGTGAAATTACAGCATCGCAAGAACACAGAGGTCCGGAGGTGGGGTTTTGAAGACTTCAGTGTTTTTGAGATGCTGCAATTTCACGGATGCTCCCTTCGCTGGGAAACCCCACCTCCAGACTTCCATTGCCAGCGAAGCACTCATTTTTGCGATGCTAGGATTCCCCTGCAGCATCGCAAAAACACAGAAGTCTGGAGGTGGGGTTTCCCATGGAGGGGAGCCTCAGGGGAATCCCAGCAGTGCAAAAACGGGCACTTCGGCTGGCAAAAGGGGTGAGTTTTGGGCTTGCACGCATTAATCGCTTTTCCATTGATTCCTATGGGAAACATTGTTTCATCTTACAAACTTTTCACCTTAAGAACCTCATCCCGGAACCAATTAAGTTTGTAAGACAAGATATCACTGTATATTGAAAGGGGCAAAATCCAAAGGTAACTACAGCGTTCTTCAGATCTTTACTCAAAAGGTAAAGTTAGGGTGATTTACAAATTGTCCCAGTATCTTTTTTTCGAAGTTCACACTTTCAGGAACTAAATCAACGGAGACCCTGTTCTTTTCTCCGTATCCAATGTGAATGAAAATTAAAACGCTGCCCGGGATTCCCCTGAGTCCTGAATGGCCTTCAACAGATATAAAGTCAAGTGAAAAATTTATAATAAATTAATGAGAATGTTCCTTTTAGTGGCAACCATCCATATACCCCTATTTTAAAGCCCCTTTTAATTATTGTTACTAATGACAGAATTTTGGGGTCACTGCTTCCAAAAAGAAGCAAGTTGAAAACTTATTCTTGCTCAAGGCAAAGCATGGAGAAAAATCTGCCTCTCCCAGATCCCGAACTTCTCGTACTTATTACCTAAAAGCTGGGAAGCTGGGCAAGGACATTGCCTCATTTGGATGCAAAGGATGCCTTCGTGATTAGCTTTATTTTCTGCTCACTCTTTCCTTTATCTTTTTTTTTTTGCTAAAATCTTTGGTTTCCAAAGCTTCTGCAATGTTGGTCCATTTATTGCCCGGGCCCTATTAATCCATAGCTTATTGTTACATAAATTTAAATACGAGAATTATTGATGCTTTCAACTGGTTGCAAATGTGTTTTCCTTTCCTTTAGGTGAGATGCTATTTTTCAAGGGGGGAAAGGTAATGAATGAATGAATGAATGAATGAATGAATGAATGAATGAATGAATCAATCAATCAATCAATGAAGGAAGGAAGGAAGGCTGGAGGGAAGGAAGGAAGGAGGGAGGGAGGAAGAAAAGAACATACAGAGACAGGAAGGAAAGTAGGAAGGAAGGAAGGAGGGAGGGAGGGAGGAAGAGAAGAAGATAAAGAGATACAAAGGAAGGAAGGAGAGAAGAAGGGAGGCAGGCAGGAAGGAAAGAAGGAAGACAAAGAGGAAGAAAAGGAGGGAAGGAGGGAGGAAGGAAGATAAAGAGACAGAAAGAAAAAAGGAGGGAGGGAGGGAAGAAGAAGAAGGAAGAAAGGAAGAAAAAAGGAAAAGAGAGGGAGGAAGGAGGGAGGAGGATAGGAAGGAGGAGGAAGGAAGATAAAGAGACAGGAAAGAAAGAATGGAGGAGGGAGGAAGGAAGGAAGGAAGTAGAGAGGGAGGAAGGAAGGAGGGAGGGAGGAAGATAAAGAGAGGAAGGAAGCAATGTAGGAAGGAGGGGGAAAGGAAGGAAGGAGGTAGAGAGGGAGGAAGGAAGGAAGATGAAGAGACAGGAATGAAAGAAGGAAAGAATGATGGAGGGAGGGAGGGAGGGAGGGAAGGGAGAGAGGAAAGGAAGGAAGAAAGGAGGGATGGAAAAGGCTGGCTCAGGAATTCTGGGAGTTGAAGTCCACAGGTCATAAAAGGGCCATAATTAAAAATGTTACCCCCCAAAAAATACCATGGCAACCATATACACAGGACCGGAACTCAGCTTTTGCGCATGCTCAGGATTTTTTTTTTAAAAATCCATTTTTTTAAAAAAAAATCAAACAAAATTCAAAAAAGATGGCTGCAACTGACACCCATTAAGCCAGTTTGGTGATGTCATCATGATGTTACCAGCGCATCGCTACCAGTTTGAGAAAACGGGTCCAAACCAGGAGTAATCCACCTCTGGTTAAGGGCTATCTACGAAGTTTGGTCGAAATAATCAACACCAGTGTTTTCCTACCTGAGCCACTTGCAGTATATTTTACTGAAGAATATTTTACTGAAAGAGGAATAGACGTGGTTGGTAAATCCACAGCAACTGAATTTAAACATGCCTGGGATAAACATATATCCATCCTAAGATAAAATACAGGAAACAGTATAGGGGCAGACTAGATGGACCATGAAGTCTTTTTCTGCCATCAATCTTCTATGTTTCTATAGACTACAACTCCCAGAATACCCCAGTCTGACTGGGTATTCTGGGAGTTGAGGTCCACCCATCTTAAAAAGACTCAAATTTGGAAACATTGGTCAGGATGGTAGCTGTTGTAACGCAATTGAAGCGCCATGCAAGATACCACCAAAAGCTGAGCTTTGATCTTGTTATTGTGATCACTTTATTTATTTATATCCTAAGATTTTTATTAATATTGCTTCTTTATTACGTATTTGATCCCTCTGACAATCATTAAGTGTCATACCATATGATTCTTATTTTATGTACGCTGAGAGCATATGCACCAAGACAAATTCCTTGTGTGTCCAATCACACTTGGCCAATAAAATTCTATTCTATTCTATTCTATTATGTTTTGAATTACAGCCTGGAGACCCTGCTGGTTGTAAGTTGTTAAAAACCTAGGCCTTCCTTTTGGGCTCCAGCTTCTTATTTTAATCTCCGCGCTTCCCGAAATTAAGACATCGTTGGGTTTTGATGGTTTTGCAAACAACTACCACGGAAGGGCTTTCTCACAAAATACTAGGCCCAAACCTGGGCTGCAAAATCTGGGCCGCCTCTAGAGGGCAGCAAAGAGTTAACCTTTGTTTTTGGTTGTCCTTTAATGGCGGGCCACATGGAACTTCGCCACCCAGACTTTGAACTTCTACGTAAGCTGCTCAAGAAATTGATCTATCTGACTCAAGCATCTTCCCCGGGGTGCCCATCAATTTAATACTTGACAGTCGCCAACGTTTGGCTCCTCAATCGTCCACTTTGGTGGGTGACCAAAGTTTCCACCTTCTGTCTCGGTCCAATTCAATTTCACAGTGGTTGAGCAAGTTTCGAAAGCTTAGCTCGTCTGTACACGAGCAAGAAGCTCCGTTGCACTCCAGAAATAATGGCTGCATTATTGCCTGGCGAGTCATCCGTCCAACACCCCTTAAAATTTTATTATGAGTCATCCCGTTTAAAAGGACGTGGTAACGAGCGCAGAGGAATGGCGGTGCAGGTGTGCAACGTACTGCAGATTCGCTATGTGTTTAATTGGCTCCTTTATGTGAGCTGTGAACACATGGATGATTGTTGGTGCAGGAGAGGGTAATTTTCTCAAACGCTTTGTCTAAACATCTTTTTTAATCCACTTACATATTTTCAGATGCAACAAGGCTCAGCATTTCTTGGAAAAGGCTGGAATTGGAAGGAGACCACGCTGCCTGCTCTTTCATAGCATGTTAATGTTCTGTCGGGCTCTCTGGTAGAATCCTCCCAAAAATTCACAGGTACAAATTTCAGACACACACACACGTTTGAAAATTCAAAACAATGTTCTTTATAATGAAAATTCACTTAAACTAAGCCCTCTTTTGGTATAGCAAAGAGCACTGGTCTCCAAACAAACTGGTAATTTGTACAAGTCCCTTATCAGTCCTGTGATACTTAGCTTGCAGCTGTGAGGCAATTCACAGTCCTTCTTCTTTCACAAAGTGAAACACACTTTGCTCTGGTTTAGTTTCAAAGCGGGGAAAAATCAGCACACAAAAGGTCAAAGTCAGTAAAGCAGTCATGAAACACAACACAAACGATCAGATAATCCTCCACAATGGCCAAACCCACAGGCTGCTATTTATAGCAGCCTCACTAATTATCACAGCCCCACCCAACCACAGGTGGCCTCATTTTCTTTGATAATAATCTCTCAGTTGTTGTTGCCTATGCATCGCTCTCCGCATGCGTGGCTGTATCATTAACTCTTGTTCTGAATCCAAGGAGGAGCTAGATAATTGATCTCCTTCTGAGCTGTCTGCCACACTCTCCTCCTCCCTGTCACTCATGTCTTCTTGGTCAGAGGAGCCTTCACCATCAGATTCCACCGGGGGCAAAACAGGCCTGCAGCATGTGGATGTCTCCCCCACATCCACAGTCCTTGGGGCAGGAGCTGGGCCAGAGCTAACCCACCTTTGCCGTCAGGCATGGGGAAACTAAACATCTCCCCCTGGGCACATTTAATTTATACATGGTATGCCTGTGTGTGTGTCTGTTAGTATATGGGGTTTTTAAAATCTTTAAATATTTTAATTAATTGAATTATTTATGATTTGTTTTACACTTGTTGTGAGCCGCCCCGAGTCTTCGGAGAGGGGCGGCATACAAATCCAAATAATAAATAAATAAATAATAAATAAATAACCACAACAGTTAAGCTGTAAACTTCAGTGGTAGGAGAGATGCAGAGGTGGATTCCAATTTTTTTTACTACCGCTCCGTGGGTGTGGCTTGTTTTGTGGGTGTGGTTTGATGGACATGTGATAGTGGGTGTGGCTTTGCGGTCATGTGACTGGATGGGGAAAAATTTCAGAAAAATCCATTTCCCCCCCCCAAAATAGATGGTGCCCACAAACCAGCACCAACCAATCCAGTTTGGTGGCATCATTGTGACATCAACAGCAGATTGCTATTGCTGGCTGGGGAATTCTGGGAGTTGAAGTCCAGATATCTTCCAGATATCTTCAAGTGGCCAAGGTTGGGAAACACTGGCTTAATGGATACAAACTGAAGATTTTTTCACACAGCAAATGCTAAAGAAGTACTGTATCTGAGTCTTTCTGTGCTTTGTGAGTGTATGTGTGTATGTTTGTGTGTGTGTGTTGTTGGGGACATCACAGAGGCAGATTGCACAGAACATGTGGATTATTTTTCTTACGAGTGCCGAATTATTTTTAAATGGCACCGCCGAGCCTCTGATAATGGAAGAGAAACAATGAACCATACTGCCATGCAAAAGCACCAAATAATTACAATTTAACTTAGCCATAAGAATTATTAACTATACGCGTAACAAGCAATATTAAGCGATGTCTGACATATAGCAAATCAAGGGTTTTATTGGCTTTTATGTTTTTATTCTGTTTTTACATTATTAAATTGGGAGGAATCAATTTTTTTAACTGAATCCCGCAGCAAATCTAATATTAAAAAAAGAAAGCATATAAAACCCTACCATATTTAAAAACCAAACAACACATACATACCAAACATAAAATATAAAAGCCTGGGGGAAGGTGTCTCAACTCCCCCATGCCTGGCGATAAAGGTGGGTCTTGAGTACTTTGCGAAAGACAAGGAGGGTGGGGGACGTTGTAATCTCTGGGGGGAGTTGGTTCCAGAGGGCCTGGGGCTGCGACAGAGAAGGCTCTTCCCCTGGGGCCCGCCAGATGACATTGTTTAGTCGACGGGACCCGAAGAAGGCCAGGACCTTATTGGTCGCTGGGATTCATGCGGTAGCAGGTGGTTCTGGAGGTATTCTGGTCCAATGCCATGTAGGTCATGACCAACACTTTGAATTGTGACCAGAAATTGATCGGCAGCTAATGCAGGCTACGGAGTGTTGTAGACACGTGGGCGAATCTAGGAAGCCCCACGATGGTTCTCGCGGCCACGTTCTGCACGATCTGAAGTTTCCGAACACTTTTCAAAGGTAGCACCCCATTTCGGCAAAAAAACAGGCCCATTTTTTTTGTAAAAATGGGACGCTTGGGCAGGCCTTCAGGAGGCCAAAATTGGCTGTATTTGGTATTTAATTGAGTTGCAGAAGCCAGCCACTAGGGGGCTCTGAGAAGGCAATTCTTCGCAAACAATTGAATAAAATAGATAAAATGTGTGGTGTCCTTTAAGGGGTCTAGGATTTTTTGCCTCCTACACTTCTCCAAGCCTGTTTTGTCCCCAGTCTTCCGTCCCCCAGCCATTCGCCACTGCCTTTTCTCCCTGGCCCTTTCGCCGAACGGGCTCAAAAGCATTTTTGTTCTGGCGTTTTGGACTAAAAGGGGGACACTTCCCTGTCAGTCATTCAGAGGATTCATTCCTTTTCATCCCCTTCCACTCTACCTCTGCAGGTGTCTGGGAGCAGCGTTCTTAGGAGAAGGAGCAGGGGTTTTATATTTTAATTTGATTAGTATTAAGGCAGAAACTGAAATAGCAAATGAGCGCAGTTTCCCTGTCTTTATCGAAAAAGTATCTACTTCATGAAGTCTTTTCTGATTCAGTGATTCTAAAACAAAATCACATCCCCTCCTTTAAGAATCCCACCCCGTTCTTCATTCCTTGTGCTTTATAGGGAAACGGAAAGTTTCAGAAGGGTTGGAAACTAGTGGACGCATAGAGCATAAAAGGAGGGAGAAGGTTCTTCCCTCTCTCTCTCTCTCTCCCTCCCTCCTTCCCTCTCCCTCTTGTTCTCTCCCTCTCTCTCCCTCTCCCCCTTTCCCTCTCTCTCCCTTTCTCCATCCCACCTTCCTACCCCCCTCTCTCCCTGTCTCTCTCTCCCTCTCTGCCTGTCTCTCTCTCTCTCTTTCTCTCTCTCACTCTTTCTTTCTCTGTCTCTCTGTCTCTCTCTCTTTCTTTCTCTGTCTCTCTGTCTCTCTCTTTCTTTCCCTATCTGTCTCCCTCTCTCACTCTGTCTCTTTCTCTGTTTCTCTCTGTGTGTCTCTCTCTCTTTCTTTCTCTCTGTCTCTCTTTCTTTCTGTCTCTCACTCTGTGTCTCTCTTTCTCTCTCTCTCTGTCTCTCTCTTTCTCTCTGTCTCTCTTTCTCTCTCTCTCATCTCTCTCTCTCTTTCTTTCTCTGTCTCTCTCTCTCTTTCTCTGTCTTTCTCTTTATTTCTCTGTCTCTCTTTATTTCCCTGTCTGTCTCACTCTCTGTCTCTCTCACTTTGTCTCTTTCTCCCTCTCCCTCTCTGTCTGCCTCTCTCTCTGTGTGTGTGTGTCCCTTTCTCTGTCTCTCTCATTCTTTCTCTCTCTGTCTGTGTCTCTCTCTCTACACACATACACACACACACCCCACAGGGTTGTTGTAAAGGGGAAACTAGGAAGAGGAAGGAGTATTCAGTACTTTCACCACCCTGAGTTATTTTAACAAAGAAATAATAGCGACAGCATTTATTCTTATATATGCCATTTCACAGTGCTTTACAGCCCTCTCTAAGCGGTTTACAGAGTCAACATATCCCCCCCTGCCCGCAATAATAAAGGCAGGTTAAAACTCTAATGAGTAAATAATCCAGGATTGATTGAAGATAATGATAGATTTAGCCAGATCCTGATCAAGCGTTGTTAGTATCCTAGCATGCCATTCATAAATCTCTCTGGAAATTTAAACACATTCAAAAACGGGTATTCTCTGATCTGCTGGCTTCACATTTCAGACTTGTCTTTTCAACTTGCTCTTAACACAAGTCCGGGGATACATTCATTCATTCATTCATTCATTCATTCATTCATTCATTCATTCATTAAATTTGTATGCCGCCCCTCTCCATAGACTCGGGGCGGCTCACAGCAGTGATAGAAACAATGTACAGTACAAATCTAATAATACAAAGTTAAAAACCCATAATTTAAAAAACATGCACACAACACACCATACATAAATTATATAGGCCTGGGGAAGATATTTCAATTCCCCCATGCCTGACGGCAGAGGTGGGTTTTGAGAAGTTTACGAAAGGTAAGGAGGGTGGGGGGCTGGGGGCAATTCTGATCTCTGGGGGGACTTGGTTCGAGGGGGCCGGGGCCACCACAGAGAAGGCTCTTCCCCTGGGTCCCGCCAAATGACATTGTTTAGTCGACGGGACCCGGAGAAGGCCAACTCT
The DNA here is from genome assembly GCF_031021105.1 of Erythrolamprus reginae. NCBI lineage: Eukaryota > Metazoa > Chordata > Lepidosauria > Squamata > Dipsadidae > Erythrolamprus > Erythrolamprus reginae. The sequence continues at coordinate 8,575,798 of NC_091956.1, forward strand.
GTGGGACCTAACAGGTCACTGGGATTCGTGCGGCAGAAGGCGGTCCCGAAGATATTCTGGTCCAATGCCATGAAGGGCTTTATAGGTCATAACCAACATTTTGAATTGTGACCAGAAACCTATTGGCAACCAATGCAGACTGCAGAGTGTTGGTGAAACATGGGTATACTTGGGAAAGCCCATGATTGCTCTTGCAACTATATTCTGCACGATCTGGAGTTTCCGAACACTTTTCAAAGGTAGCCCCATGTAGAGAGTGTTACAGTAGTCGAGCCTCGAGGTGATGAGGGCATGAGTGACTGTGAGCAGTGAGTCCCGGTCCAGATAGGGCCGCAACTGGTGCACCAAGCCAACTTTTCCTTTTCTTCATCAACCATCTGTTATACCCATTTTCTCTTCTTTTCATTTTAAGCCAATCTGGAAAAACACTTTTCATTGTTCTTAGCAATCCTTTGCCCAACTCAAGTTTAGCTTTTATGACACCGGTTATAAGCCTCTACACTGGCTGGGTGACCCGATCTATCCATGTCCCACTTCCATTTTCAGACTCATACAAAGCTCTTTGTGTCATATGCGTGGAATATAGGGTCTGTTCTCTCCTACTGTTTATAAAATTAGCTCTAAATATTCATATCAATTTTTATACGGAGCTGCAATGTTGGTGGTTTTGTAAGGCTCTTGCCTGACTGTGCACACTGTTAAAAAACATTTTTTTCCTGGGGTGAGGGAATGTATTTTTGTAAATTCTGCAACATATGGATTTCTTTTGCCGATTTTTTAAAGCACATTTCTGCGTTCATTTTGAACTGGGTGGCAAAATCCTGAGAGAGTGGAGGTTAAATACGAAAAACTATTTGGAGTTAATGAACATTTGGCATTCTTCTTCACCGTCAGCAAAGATAAACATAATTTTAAAATGGGTACATTATTCTACTAAAATGTCTGATGGGTTGAATCCAACTAACTTAAGTTCTAGATTGCTTCTCTCCCTGATTAGTTTATTTATTTTATTTGTTTGTCAAATAGGTGTAGGATAGCAGGTAGAGGTATAAACAGAATACTAGAGTAGAGTAGAGTACAGTAGAGTAGAATTTTATTGGCCAAGTGTGATTGGACACACAAGGAATTTGTCTTGGTGCAGATGCTCTCAGCGTACATTTGTCAAGAATCATGTGGTATAACACTTAATGATTGTCATAAGGGTCAAATAAGCAAAGTATAGATAAATGAGGACAATAGGACAGGGACGGTAGGTGTGCGCTTATGCACGCCCCTTACAGACCTCTTAAGAATGGGGTGAGGTCAACAGTAGACAGACTAAGAGGGAGAAACCCCTCTTAGCAGTAGCGACTGCGAAAGAGACCTCGGAGTCTTGGTGGATAATCAATTAAACATGAGCCAACAATGTGCAGCAGCAGCTAAAAAAGCCAACACAATCCTAAGCTGCATTAACAGGGGAATACACTCCAAGACCAGGGAAGTCTTAATACCACTCTACTACGCCCTGGTCCAACCACACCTGGATTCAGTTCTGGTCACCACACTTCAAAAGAGACATTGAAACTCTGGAGAAGGTGCAAAAAAGAGCAACCAAGATGATTAAGGGATTGGAAACCAAGACTTACAAAGAGAGACTGAGGGAACTGGGCATGGATAGCCTAGAGAAAAGGAGGGTCAGAGCGGACATGATAGCAGTCTACAAGTATACGAGGGGATGTTACAGAGAGGAGGGGATCACTTTATTCTTCAGGGCACCAGAGGGCCGGACGAGGAACAACGGCTGGAAGCTGACCAAGGAGAGATTCAACATGGAGATTAAGGAGGAACTTCCTGACGGACAGAGTGATCAACCAATGGAACAACCTACCAGCGGACGTTGTGAACTCCAACACTCTGGACATTTTTAAGAGAAGATTGAACTGCCACTTGACTGGTGTGCTATAGGGTTCCTGCTTGGGCAGGGGGTTGAACTTGATGGCCTTCATGGTCCCTTTCAACTCTAACAATAAATAAATAAATAAAAAAAACGTTTTTGGGGATTTGGGGAAGAAACCACAGAGTTTGTTGGGTTGTGAATTCCAGGCATTGACCACTCTGTTGCTGAAGTTGTATTTTCTGCAGTCAAGATAAAGTTTGTATCTATTATGTGCTCATGTATTGTTGTGGTTAAAGCTGAAGTAGTTATTGACAGGTAGGACATTGTGGCAGATGATTTTAGGAACTAGAGTAGAATAGAATAGAATTCTTTATTGGCCAAGTGTGATTGGACACACAAGGAATTTGTCTTGTGTGCACATGCTCTCAGTGTACATAAAAGAAAAGGGACATTTGTCAAGAATCATGAAGGTACAACACTTAATGATTGTCATAGGGGTTAAATAAGCAATCAGGAAACAATCAATATTAATAAAAATCTTAAGGATACAAGCAAGTTACAGTCATAAGTGGGGCGAAATGGGTGATAGGAATGTGTTCTGGTAGGAGCCTCCTGAAAATTCAAGGGTACAAATTGCAGACACACAAACGTTTGAAAATTCAAAACAATGTTCTTTATCCCAAAAGTCAAAATAAACAAAGCACTCTTTTTGTATTGCAAAGAGCACTCGTCCTAAAACAACCGGGTAGTCGGTACAATTTCCCTTAAGCAGTCATTAAGTACTTAGCTAGCAGCTGTGAAGAAACTTCACACCCCTTCTTCTTCCAACAAAGTGACACACACACACACACACACACGTTGCTCTGCTTTGGTTTCAAAGGCATGAAAAATCAACAAAGTCCAGAAAACAGCAACACAGGATTCCTGAAGAACTACGATCAGATACTCTTTCACAATGGCCAAACCCACATGCTGCTATTTAATAAAATTATTGTTATTGTTGTTATTGTTGTTATTGTTGTTATTGTTGTTATTGTTGTTATTGTTGTTATTGTTGTTATTGTTGTTATTGTTGTTATTGTTGTTATTGTTGTTATTGTTGTTATTGTTGTTATTGTTGTTATTGTTGTTATTGTTGTTATTGTTGTTATTGTTGTTATTGTTGTTATTGTTGTTATTCTTCTTGTTGTTGTTATTGTTGTTATTCTTCTTGTTGTTGTTGTTATTCTTCTTGTTGTTAATGTTATTGTTTTTTATTGTTATTGTTATTAGTTTTAGTTTAGTTTAGTTTTATTGGATTTATATGCCGCCCCTCTCCGAAAACTCGGGGCGGCTAACAACAATCATTTATTTATTTATTTATTACTTAGATTTGTATGCCGCCCCTCTCCGAAGACTCGGGGCGGCTCATAAACAATGTACAATAAAATCCAATACTAAAAGCAAATTAAAACCCCTTAATATATAAAAACCAAACATACATACAAGCATACCATATATACAGTTGTGATGGCCTAGGGGGAGAAAAAGTCTTAATTCCCCTATGCCTGGCGGCAGAGGTGGGTTTTAAGTAGCTTACGAAAGGCAAGGAGGGTGGGGGCAATTCTAATCTCTGGGGGGAGTTGGTTCCAGAGGGCCGGGGCCGCCACAGAGAAGGCTCTTCCCCTGGGTCCCGCCAAGTGGCATTGTTATTGTTATTGTTATTGTCTTGCCCTAGAATTTGCAACCTGTTTGTTTGTTTGTTTTGCAAAGGGGGAGGATTGTTGGGCAAAACATTGGTTGGAAATTAACACCACAAAGCATCGCTCCCACTTCCCATAAAAATAAAAGATCCCGCTGTTATAATGAGGTGTTCATGCATGGTAGCGTTGAAATAGAAACTCTGTTTTTATTGTACATGTTAGCTATGGCAAATCAAGTGAAGCAGGGATAAATTCATTACCTGCAAGTTCTTCATTGGCTCACACAAATAACCAGCTTTAAACCTTTTCCCTCGGCGGGGAAAAAAAAAGAAATCTATTTCCTTTTTTTGCAAATGGCCATTAACCGGGGATGAGTCATCACTCCACTGAGTTGGAGAAACCCCGGAGTAATTTAGCAGCATCACAAACATTTGGAAAAAGTTGAGACAATTATTTTTAGGTGGCTGATCAGTAAAAACAGATAGGTGCAATTTTTTTAAAAAAAAAAAAAGCCACAACCATATACTACATTGGATGCCTAACCCTTGTCGTGGTTAGCTCTGGCCCAGCTCCTGCCCCAAGGACTGTGGATGTGGGGGAGACATCCACATGCTGCAGGCCTGTTTTGCCCCCGGTGGAATCTGATGATGAAGGCTCCTCTGACCAAGAAGACATGAGTGACAGGGAGGAGGAGAGTGTGGCAGACAGCTGAGAGGGAGATCAATTATCTAGCCCCTCCTTGGATTCAGAACAAGAATTAATGATACAGCCATGCATGAGGAGAGCGATGCATAGGCAACAACAACTGAGAGATTATTATCAAAGAAAACGAGGCCACCTGTGGTTGGATGGGGCTGTGGTAATTAGTGAGACTGCTATAAATAGCAGCCTGTGGGTTTGGCCATTGTGGAGGATTATCTGATGGTTGTGTTTCGTGACTGCTTTACTGACTTTGACCTTTTGTGTGCTGATTTTCCCCCGCTTTGAAACTAAACCAGGGCAAAGTGTGTTTCACTTTGTGAAAGAAGAAGGACTGTGAATTGCCTCACAGCTGCAAGCTAAGTATCACAGAACTGATAAGGGACTTGTACAAATTACCAGTTTGTTTGGAGACAAGTGCTCTTTGCTATACCAAAAGAGGGCTTAGGTTAAGTGAATTTTCATTATAAAGAACATTGTTTTGAATTTTCAAACGTGTTTGTGTCTGAAATTGTATCTGTGCATCTTAGAAAAGGGGAGAGGTCAACTATAGACAATGTATGGTTGAAGATTTTACGCTCGCCCCTTACTGACATCTTAGGAATCGGGAGAGGTCAACAGTGGATAGACTAAGGGTAAAGTTTGGTGGGCTAGGTGATATTTATTTACTTATTTATTTATTTACAGTGGTACCTCAACATATGAGTTTAATTCATTCCAGACCCAAGCTCGTAAGTCTATCAACTCGCATCTCGAACGAATGCCTTTAGACTTTGTTTTTCCCACCGAGATAACCAGAAGCAAGGAGATTGTTGCGTCACCTACTGGAAGCTCAACTCGTATTCCGAAATATGAGCTCGGGTGTCGAATAGAAATTTCGCTCGCGTCGCGGCTCGTAACTTGGAATACTCGCATGTGGAGCAGCTCGTATCTAGAAGTACTATTTATTTACTTACTTACTTACTTACTTACTTACTTACTTACTTACTTACTTACTTACTTACTTACCTACCTACTTACTTACTCATTCATTCATTCATTCATTTATTGGACTTGTATGCCACCCCTCTCTGTGGACCTGGGGCAGCTCACAACATATCAGTGACCAAAACAGTGTACAATAACATAGCTAAATCCAATTAATATAAGCAGTTAATTAAAACAGGCTGCACATTAAAAATCATTCATGCAATTACAACTACAAGCATTCTCAACATTCAATGGCCAGAGGTTGGGGTGTAATGCCCCCATGCCTGATGGCATAAATAAGGTTCTTACGAAAGGCAAGGAGTGTGGGGGCAGTACAGATCTCCAGGGGGAGCTGATTCCAGAGGGACCCCCACAGAGAAGGCCCTGCCAAACAACATTGTCTAGTTGGGACCTGGAGAAGGCTGACTCTGTGGGACATAACCGGATGCTGGGATTCACGTAGCAGGTAATACTACAGAGTCAAGTAGTGAGTTCCATGCATCAACTACTCGGTTACTAAACTCATTTTTCCTGCAGTCGAGTTTGGAGTGGTTTACTTTAAGTTTGCGTCTGTTGTGTGCTCGTGTGTTGTTGTGAAGTAGTTATTGACAAGAAGGACGTTGTAGCAGATGATTTTATGGTCTATGCTTAGGTCGTGTTTAAGGCGACGTAGTTCTAAGCCTAGGATTGTAAGTCTAGTTGTATAGGCAGTGATGGGCTCCTACGGGAACGGTCAGGAACACAGTTCCGGTAGCAAAATTTGGAGCTCCACCCCAGAGCACCCAATTTGCACTGAAAGATGTTGAAACAAATTGCATAAGTCACACCCACAGTGTGGTAGTAAATATTTTGGTAGCCCATCACTGTGTATAGGGTATTCTATTCCGAGTGGAGACTTACAGACTTTTATAAGGTCTCTTTATTTTTAAAAAATATTTATTTATTTATTTATTTATTTATTTATTTATTTATTTGTCAAACAAGTATAGTGTTATAGTACATATTAACATAAGTAGAACGTAGTAATAGAAAGGATAATAAGACAGTAGGACAGGAACATTAGGTACAAAAGTGCACTTATGCACGCCCCTTACAGACCTCTTAGAAAAGGGGAGAGGTCGATTGTAGATAATGTAAGGTTGAAGATTTTGGGGTTGGGGGAAGCAACAACAGGGTCAGGTAATGAGTTCCAGGCGGTGACCACTCTATTGCTGAAATCGTATTTTCTGCAGTCAAATTTGGAGCGATTTACATTCAGTTTGTATCTATTACGTGCTCTTGTGTTGTTGTTGTTAAAGGTGAAGTAGTCACTGACAGGGAGTACATTATGATGTATGATTTTATGAACAACAGTTAAATCAGTTTGGAGATGACGTAGTTGTAAATTTCCTAGATTTAGTATTTGAAGTCTGGAGGAGTAGGGTAATTTGTTACATGAGGAGGAGTGGAGGACTCTTCTTGTGAAGTATTTCTGCACTCCTTCGATTGTATTAATATCTGTTATGCATTGTGGATTCCACACAGGTGAGCTATATTGTAGAATAGGTCTGACAAATGTTTTGTATGCTCTGGTTAATAAATCAGTGTTTCTAGAGAAGAAGCTACGTAAGATTAGGTTTACAATTCTTAATGACTTTTTGGCAATGCTGTTACAGTGGGCTCATAGATTTTTTTTTTAACGGTGTGCTCCGTACATATCAGAAGCGACTTAATGGGGGCCGAGAGAATGCTGGCTCCACTTCCATTAGGTCCAGCTAAGCATGTTCTATTTCCAGTTAGCATGTTCATAAATTCTGAATTAACCATCCCGTAATAAAAATCTGCTCAGCCTTGGTTCTTAATTCTGCATCAAAGCTCCCCTCGATTGTTTATTCTCATATTCTCTTCTGATAAGGGCCATTGTCTCTAATATTGCTTGACGAAGTGGGTGAGATAAATCAATGGTATTTAGGATTTTTCAGCCATCTGTCCTGGCGCTTATCCCAAAAATCTTTTTCTTTTTTTTTTAAAGTTGGGCACAGTTTTCTCTATTTTGCTTTGTAATCAAGAACATCTTGGCTGGGGGCTGGGCGACGTTGGAACGAAGGGAGCGTTTTAAAAATACCTACCCATTCTCACATAGGGAATCAATCATTTTATAGAGATGGTACTATAAACACACACACTTTAATTACTAGCATGCCAGGCTGCACTTGGTAAATATTCAAAAAACCTACGTGAGAGCCTTCCCCTACACACACACACACAAACACACACACACACACTTTTCTGAATCTCTTTGAAAGGTGTATTTTTTAAAAAAACCTTGGAATTTGAGTGTATCAAGTTCAAAAATGGTCCTTGAATGGAATCAGTGGCTTTGCATTAAGGACACCATTGCTTGCCTTTTTTTTAGCATCCAAGAACCATTTAATTCTAGGTTTCTGTATCCGTTCAGTCCCTTTTTTTCTTCTCATTATAAAATTATCCTGCCAAGCCAAAGCAATTGTTTTTAAGAGGTGCTGTTATAATAATGAAATTGAATGCAGTTGGGAGCCAGGACACTAGAGCCACAGATGGGGGAAAAAATACATACAGTATATGTATTGTCTACTATCAATGTCTTTAAATAATTTAGCACTTTCAGTGCCAAGAAGGCAACACGGCCTCAAGTGTGAAAACAATTAAATAATTTCTTCCTTCCTTCCTTTTTTATTTTTTTATTTATATATTTATTGGATTTGTACGCCGCCCCTCTCTGTAGACTCGGGGTGGCTAACAACAGTAATAAAAAAACAGCATGTAAATCCAATACTAAAACAACTAAAAAACCCTTATTGTAAAACCAAACATACATACAAACAAACATACCATGCATAAATTGTAAAGGCCTAGGGGGAAAGAATATCTCAGTTCCCCCATGCCTGACGGCAGAGATGGGTTTTAAGGAGCTTACAAAAGGCGAGGAGGGTGGGGAAATTCTAATCTCCGGGGGGAGTTGGTTCCAGAGGGCCGGGGCCACCACAGAGAAGGCTCTTCCCCTGGACCCTGCCAAACGACATTGTTTTGTTGACGGGACCCGGAGAAGGCCCACTCTGTGGGACCTAACTGGTCGCTGGGATTCGCGCAGCAGAAGGCGGTCCGTGAGATAGTCTGGCCCGGTGCCATGAAGGGCTTTATAGGTCATAACCAACACTTTGAATTGTGACCGGAAACTGATCGGCAACCAATGCAGACTGTGGAGTGTTGTTTTTTTGTTTTAAAGAGAAAGATCAGGAGCAGCAAAATGCCAGTTTTAATCCCATAAACAATCTTCTCCTGCAGAATTATTACAATATGATTTCTTTTTTTGGGGGGGTAGACCTGAATGATCAAACTATAATAAAGCATTCTTAATCCAAATCTATGTAACGCATTTGCCCATTGAGAATTCACAATGTTGATGGAAGAAAGCATCACCAAGATGATAAGAATGCAGGAATAGAAATGTCCCCCTTGAACAGGAAAGGGCTGCAAATATTTTTTACTACCACACGGTGGGCGTGGCTTATTTGGTGGGTGTGGCTTGCCAGCCATGTGACCAGGTGGGAGTGGCTTGATGATCATGTGACTGTGGGGTGGCTTAAAGGTCACGTGACTGGCTTAAAGGTGGCCAACTTGATGTCACTCACGTCAAGGGTTTGGGTTAGGGTGCCTGGCCTCTCCTCACCTCAAAGAGATACAGTTTCCCTATCTATTTACTATTACTGAACATCCAAAATATACTATTTAATTCCATGTATATATGCCATACATACATACAACACACAGGCACACAAAAATATACATTATCTACTATATGTTCTGCCGGGCTCTCTGGTAGGAGCCTCCCGAAAATTCAAGGGTACAAATTTCAGACACACACACGTTTGAAAATTCAAAACAATGTTCTTTATCACAAAATTCAAAATAAATGAAGCACTCTTTTTGTATTGCAAAGAGCACTCGTCCCAAAACAACCGGGTAGTCTGTACAATTTCCCTTAAGCAGTCATTAAGTACTTAGCTAGCAGCTATGGAGAAACTTCACACCCCTTCTTCTTCCAACAAGTGAGACACACACACACACACGTTGCTCTGCTTTGGTTTCAAAGGCGTGAAAAATCAACAAACAAAGTCCAGAAAACAGCAACACAGGATTCCTGAAGAACTGCAATCAGATACTCTTTCACAACGGCCAAACCCACACGCTGCTATTTATAGCAGCAGCCCTAATTACTGGAGCCTCACCCAAACACAGGTGGCCTCATTTTCTCTTGTAATAATCCTTCAGTTAATAGGAGGGAAGTATTTTTAATAGGAAAGTGAACACAAGAACAAGGGGCCGCAATCTGAAGTTAGTTGGGGGAAAGATCAAAAGCAGCACAAGAAAATGTTATTTTACTGAAAGAGTAGTAGATCCTTGGAACAAACTTCCAGCAGACGTGGTTGATAAATCCACAGGAACTGAATTTAAACATGCCTGGGATAAACATATATCCATCCTAAGATAAAATACAGAAAATAGTATAAGGGCAGACTAGGTGGATCATGGGGTCTTTTTCTGCCGTCAGTCAGTCTTTTATTAAAGTCTCCATCTTTATATCTATAAACTCAGGCAGAAGTTTGACTGTCGGTGCATAAACTATTTGTCCTTTGGACATTCTAACGTGGGCAGAGAGCTCGCAGAAACGGGCCGACAATAATGGCTGAGCAGAAGGCAGGTATCAAGCGCGGTAGGTCGTAACAATTCCAGCCACCAATATTGTCCTCTTTTGGGTTCTCACTTGAACGAGTGACCGACCGAAAACCAAAGAGCCGGGACCTGGAAAGCTGTTTGGCCACCGTTGTTACATTTTCAGCATGGAACAAGCCTCGCTTAATCCCCTTAGATTTTATAGCTACCAAAAACAGCTTGGGCCCATCAACAAATTGCAGTGGCATATGGTCCAGGTTTATGAGTAATCTGGCACATGCTTAGAGCAAGGAGGAACGACGGAAAATATCGGTGCGCGTTGAATGGCCCTGCTTACAGGACTCCAAGGGCAGCCCCCGAAACGCTCGCAGGATCGTTGACTCGTGTTTAAAAGCTATCTGGGTAAAAGGAGGCCTGGAGCAACCACACAAACACACACAAACCGCCCCAATCCCTGAAGATTAAAAGAGTATTTTATCATGTGCATCACTCTGTGCCCAATTAGAGCAATATAAAGAGGGGGTGGTACTGAAAGCAGACCCTGGGAGAAGAGGGCAGAGGAAATTATGATCGCCTGCACATCTAAAAAGTGCACACTGCCACATATACTAACAGACCTTTGCTGAAGGCTTTCCCCTGCCCCCCAAAGACAAAGCGGGCACCGTCCATGCAGAAGATTGTATATAAACCCATGAAATTTCAGGGAGCGCCCTCCGTAATGGTAATTCCTACCTAGATCGTCTACTTGGAAAGGTTTCCTTGTGAAGGCCAACATTTGGGAGGGAGGGAGGAAAGAAGGGAGGGAGGGAGAGAGGAAGAGGAGGAGGAGGAGGAGGAGGGAGGGAGGGAGGCAGAAAGGGATGGACTATTTACAGTGATACCTTGTCTTACAAACTTAATTGGTTCCGGGACGAGGTTCTTAAGGTGAAAAGTTTGTAAGACAAAACAATGTTTCCCATAGGAATCAATGGAAAAGTGATTAATGCGTGCAAGCCCAAAATTCACCCCTTTTGCCAGCCGAAGCACTTGTTTTTTGCACTGGTGGGATTTCCCTGAGGTTCCCCTTCATAGGAAACCCCACTTCCGGACTTCTGTGTTTTTGCGATGTTGCAGGGGAATCCCAGCATCGCAAAAACGAGCGCTTTGCTGGCAACGGAAGTCCGGAGGTGGGGTTTCCCAGTGAAGGGAGCCTCAGTGAAATTGCAGCATCGCAAAAACACCGAAGTCCTTGAAACCCCACCTCCGGACCTCTGTGTTTTTGCAATGCTGCGATTTCACTGAGGCTCCCCTCGCTGGGAAACCCCACCTCCGGACTTCCGTTGCCAGCGAAGCACCCATTTTTGCGCTGCTGGGATTCCCCTGCTGGGATTCCTCTGCAGCATCACAAAAACACGGAAGTCCAGAGGTGGGGTTTCCCATGGAGGAGAGCCTCAGGGGAATCCCAGCAGCGCAAAAATGAGTGCTTCACTGGCAACGGACGGTCCAGAGGCAGGGCATCCCAGCGGCAGCGGTGGGTTAGTAAGGTGAAAATAGTTTGTAAGAAGAGGCAAAAAAATCTTAAACCCCGGGTTTGTATCTCGAAAAGTTTGTATGATGAGACGTTTGTAAGACGAGGTATCAATGTATTTACTTACTTACTTACTTACTTACTTACTTACTTACTTACTTACTTACTTACTTACTTACTTACTTACTTACTTACTTACTTACTTACTTACTTATTTATTTATTGTTAGAGTTGAAAGGGACCATGAAGGCCATCGAGTTCAACCCCCTGCCCAAGCAGGAACCCTATAGTACACCAGTCAAGTGGCAGTTCAATCTTCTCTTAAAAATGTCCAGAGTGTTGGAGTTCACAATGTCCGCTGGTAGGTTGTTCCATTGGTTGATCGCTCTGACCGTCAGGAAGTTCCTCCTTATCTCCAGGTTGAGTCTCTCCTTGGTCAGCTTCCAGCCATTGTTCCTTGTCCGGCCCTCTGGTGTCCTGGAGAATAAAGTGATCCCCTCCTCTTTGTGACATCCCCTCGTATACTTGCAGAATGCTATCATGTCCGCTCTGGCCCTCCTTTTCTCTAGGCTATCCATGCCCAGTTCCCTCAGTCTCTCTTCGTATGTCTTGGTTTCCAATCCCTTAGTCATCTTGGTTGCTCTTTTTTGCACCTTCTCCAGAGTTTCAATGTCTCTTTTGAAGTGTGGTGACCAGAACTGAATACAGTACTCCAGGTGTGGTCGGACCAGGGCGTAGTAGAGTGGTATTAAGACTTCCCTGGTCTTGGAGTGTATTCCCTTGTTGATGCAGCTTAGGATTGTGTTGGCTTTTTTAGCTGCTGCTACATATATCGTACATATATCGTACTCTCTGAACTGCAAATAGACTTCAGTTACTTTCCTATCACTGCGCTATTTGCTAAATAAAGCTGGCCTCTTTTTATTTCATGCAACATTAGCCTCGTGAATACTTTTCCCTGCGAAGTTCTGTTTCTAACTTTAGTGTCTCCTTCTCTGTTTGTTCTTTTCACTTCTGCTATCCAATGCTAAGTATACTTTCTACATTTTCCAACATGTTCTGATACCATCTGCCTTCAGACACTAGAAAGTCCTTGGTCCAGTCCCCCTTTTTTATATCAGAAAATTAACAGAAATTATGCAGAGACTTGGCAGTCTAATATTGTTCAATATTTACTGAAGTGATAAGCAAGCAATGTTAGGATGTCGGAATGAGTAATCTATGGAAAGGCTACTTCTTGTCTTTCTTTGTGTTCTGTCGAGCTCTCTGGTAGAATCCTCCCAAAAATGCACAGATACAATTTCAGACACACACATGTTTGAAAATTCAAAACAATGTTCTTTATAATGAAAATTCACTTAAACCAAGCCCTCTTTTGGTATAGCAAAGAGCACTCATCTCCAAACACACTGGCAATTTGTACAAGTCCCTTATCAGTTCTGTGATACTTAGCTTGCAGCTGTGAGACAATTCACAGTCCTTCTTCTTTCACAAAGTGAAACACACTTTGTTCTGGTTTAGTTTCAAAGCGGGGGGAAATCAGCACACAAAAAGTCAAAGTCAGTAAAGCAGTCACGAAACACAACAATCAGATAATCCTCCACAATGGCCAAACCCACAGCCTGCTCTTTATAGCAGCCTCACTAATCACCACAGCCCCACCCAACCACAGGTGGCCTCATTTTCTTTGATAATAATCTCTCAGTTGTTGTTGCCTATGCATCGCTCTCCGCATGCGTGGCTGTATCATTAACGCTTGTTCTGAATCCAAGGAGGAGCTAGATAATTGATCTCCTTCTGAGCTGTCTGCCACACTCTCCTCCTCCCTGTCACTCATGTCTTCTTGGTTAGAGGAGCCTTCATCAGCAGATTCCACCGGGGGCAAAACAGGCCTGCAGCATGTGGATGTCTCCCCCACATCCACAGTTCTTGGGGTAGGAGCTGGGCCAGAGCTAACCACAACACTTTGTGATTTGCAAAAAATGCTTTTCTTCCAACAAACCTTTCGGGAACCCAACTTTTAGGAAAAGTCACAGCCCAACCATAAAGGTGAGAAGAGAATTCTTTTTACAACAAATCTTTTTAAAAAATATTTTTTATTCATTTATAAACTTTAAAAACAAGAAAGAAAACAACAAACAAACAAGTAAAACACTGTACAATACAAACCAAACATACATACACACATTTATACCTCTAGGGTTATTTTACGGTACTTATATCGACAAATAGTTTTGCTTATTTACTATTATTTTCACCTATTTCTACTATCATTGTAATTGGTTGCCATTCAGTTTCCGGTCACAATTCAAAGTGTTGGTCATCACCTATAAAGCCCTTCATGGCACCGGACCAGGGTATCTACGAGACCGCCTTCTGCCGCACGAATCCCAGCGACCGGTTAGGTCCCACAGAGTTGGTCTCCTCCGGGTGCCGGCAACTAAACAATATCGTTTGGCGGGACCCAGAGGAAGAGCCTTCTCTGTGGTAGCTCCGACCCTCTGTAATCAGCTCCCTCCAGAAATTAGAACTGCCCCCACCCTCCTTGCCTTTCGTAAGCTCCTTAAAACCCACCTCTGTCATTAAGCACAGGGGAACTGAAACATCTCCCCCTGCCTATGTAGTTTTCTGTGTATGATATGACTGTATGTATGTTTTTTATATATTGGGGTTTCTTGTTTTTTAGATTTTTTAAATGTATTATTGTTATTTTAGATTCTAACTATTAGATTTGTCATTATATATTGTTTTTATCATTGCTGTAAGCCGCCCCGTGTCTACGGAGAGGGGTGTCATACAAATCTAATTAATAATAATAATAATAATAATAATAATAATAATAATAATAATATACCTCTAGGGTTATTTTACGGTACTTATATCGACAGGTAGTTTGTGCTTATTTACTATTATTTTCACCTATTTCTACTATCATTGTAATTAGTACACCTCTAAAAATATTATAGCAGTAGCATTTAGCATTTAGACTTATAGTGCTTTGACAGCCCCCTCTAAGTGGTTTACAGAATCAGTCTCTTGCCCCCAAAAATCTGGGTCCTCATTTTACCCACCTCAGCAGGATGGAAAGGCAGAGTCAACCTTGAACCGGTGGTGAGATTTGAACTGCTGAACTACGGCTAGCAGTTAGCTGAAGTAGCCTGCAGTCCTGCCATCTAACCACTGCACCATCCTGGCCCTTAATTGTTAGTGCTAATTAACATGAGTATTAATTGAAGTTGTCACACGGTTGCTTAATATATATATATTTCTAAATATTGATATAATAAAATATATAAATATTTGTCCTTAGTATATTAATAACAATATCCTATGCTTGTACTAAATTAATCATTAAGATATTACTTTATTTCCTTCTGTCACGCCACTCATAGAACAAGTTCCAAGTTTCTAACATCAATTAATCTGGTTCTGCACATTCCAAAATGTTTAAAATTCTTTTTACAACAGATTTTATAATGTGCCTAACCTGGCTACATATGATCCCTTTTCTGTCGAGCTCTCTGGTAGAATCCTCCCAAAAATTCACAGATACAAATTTCAGATACACACAAGTTTGAAAATTCAAAACAATGTTCTTTATAACGAAAATTCAAATAAACCAAGCCCTCTTTTTGTATATCAAAGAGCACTCGTCTCCAACCAAACTGGTAATTTGTACAAGTCCCTTATCAGTTATGAGATACTTAGCTTGCAGCTGTGAGGCAATTCACAGTCCTTCTTCTTTCACAAAGTGAAACACACTTTGCTCTGGTTTAGTTTCAAAGCGGGAAAAAATCAGCACACAAAGGTCGAAGTCAGCAAGGCAGGCACGAAACACAACGATCAGATAATCCTCCACAATGGCCAAACCCACAGGCTGCTATTTATAGCAGCCTCACTAATTACCACAGCCCCACCCAACCACAGGTGGCCTCATTTTCTTTGATAATAATCTCTCAGTTGTTGCTGCCTATGCATCGCTCTCCGCATGCGTGGCTGTATCATTAACTCTTGTTCTGAATCCAAGGAGGAGCTAGATAATTGATCTCCTTCTGAGCTGTCTGCCACACTCTCCTCCTCCCTGTCACTCATGTCTTCTTGGTCAGAGGAGCCTTCATCATCAGATTCCACTGGGAGCAAAACAGGCCTGTGGCATGTGGATGTCTCCCCCACATCCACAGTCCTTGGAGCAGGAGCTGGGCCAGAGCTAACCACAACAGATCTCCTACATATGGTCGCCTTTGGGTTCCTCAAGTAATGACTTCCAAAAAGGAAAGTGTTGAAGAAGAAAGAAGGGATACCCAATCAATAATAGAAGAGTATAAACAGTCCAACCACGTGGAGGGGACGGTGTCCGAGTAGCGGAAATGGCCTGGGAACGGCACAACCAAGAGATTTCCGGTGAAAATCACCAGGTTTTTGGCTTCTGCGCATGCCTGGAAGCAAAAATACCAGCAAATATAGCCGAAATCTCACTTGGTCTTGTGAGATTTCATTGATTTTCGCTGTTTTTTGCTTCTGCGCATGCGTGGAAGCAAAACTATCAACAAAAAATATTCATTCATTCATTCATTCATTCATTCATTCATTCTTCATTCTTCATTCATTCATTCATTCATTCTTCATTCATTCATTCATTCTTCATTCATTCATTCATTCATTCTTCATTCATTCATTCATTCATTTTTCATTCATTCATTCATTCATTCATTCTTCATTCATTCATTCATTCATTCTTCATTCATCCATTCATTCATCCATTCATCCATTCATCCATCCATTCATCCATTCATCCATTCATCCATTCATCCATTCATCCATTCATCCATTCATCCATTCATCCATTCATCCATTCATCCATTCTTCATTCATTCATTCTTCATTCATTCATTCTTCATTCATTCATTCATTCATTCATTCATTCTTCATTCATTCTTCATTCATTCATTCATTCATTCATTCTTCATTCATTCATTCTTTATTCATTCATTCATTCATTCTTCATTCATTCTTCATTCATTCATTCATTCATTCATTCCTTACATTTCTATGCTGCCCTTCTCACAGCGACTCAGGGTGGCGTACGGTATCATAAATACAACAATACATAAAAAGAAATCTAATTTGCTTTAAAAAGACTGACTGATATAGATTACTAAAGTGTTAATACCCCATATACACACACTCATCAGATTCAATCATTCATAATATCGGCCGGAGACAATCTCATCACTCACGGCCCCCATGCCCGCTGGCAGAGGTGGGTCTTCAGAGCTTTACGGAAGGCAAAGAGGGAGGGGGGCAGTGCAAATCTCTGGAGGGAGTTCTGGAGGGCCGGGGCCGCCACAGAGAAGGCACTTCCCCTAGGTCCCGCCAGACGACATTGTCTGGCCGACGGGACCTGGAGGAGGCCAACTCTGTGTGGCCCAACTGGCCGCTGGGCTACATGAGGCAGAAGACGGTCTCAAAGATAATCAAAAATAGCCAAAATCTTGTGAAATTTGCCTTGCTGTGCAAGTGCAGAAGCCAAATCTCTCAGGGAGACTTGTCGGGAGTGTGTGTACCTGCGCTAGCCACCAAGGACTGTCCAGGTAGTGAGGTAAGTGGTTGTCCTTCTCTGGGTACAACAGTCTCACCCAGTAATGGGCAGCTAAAAATTTTACTGCCACACTGTGGGTGTGGCTTATTTTGTGGGTGTGGCTTAATGGTCATGTGACCAGGTGGGAGTGGCTTGAACAATCATCATTGTTCAAGGGAACCAAATCCTCAATTTACAACCTTACCAGGGTCACCAGCTGGGGTGACAATTTGCTTCGTGTTTCCCATGCTCGCCCTCCTGGGTCGCCCCCCCCCACCTCAGGCTGGGTAGCTAGGTGAACGGGTGCTGCCAGAAGCATAAATGCTGCCAACGCCACTTCCATCCACGCCTTCTGATTGGACCTCAAGTGGGAGGTGGCCGTGGGAGGCTGGAAGGGAACTGGGAAGGAGAGAGGGAAGTTCGTCCGAGGCCAGGAAGGAGGAAAGAGGAAAAAAGCAAGGAGCAGCAGGGAAAAAAGGAGAGCTGAGCCGAGACCAGTAATCCAGGAAGTGACCGCCGCCCATCAGCTGGAGCTGCGCACGCATCTTCATTTCCACTGGTGGAACTGCGTTCCACCCCATCCTGCGTGCTGCCCATCCCTGGTTTCACCCTTCTTTAACCAGCCTAATCAAAACACATGAATCTGCAGAACTGATCCAGCCTGGGGCTCTAGATGGCTGCACAGATCACGAGGTGGCTGAATGAGGGCAGACTACTGTAATGCTCTCTACATGGGGCTACCTTTGAAAAGTGTTTGGAAACTTCAGATCGTGCAGAATGCACCTGCGAGAGCAATCATGGGCTTCCCTAAATATGCCCATGTCACACCAACACTCCGCAGTCTGCATTGGTTGCTGATCAGTTTTCGGTCACAATTCAAAGTGTTAGTTATGACCTATAAAGCCCTTCATGGCATCGGACCAGACTATCTCTGGGACCGCCTTCTGCTGCACGAATCCCAGCGACTGATTAGGTCCCACAGAGTTGGCCTTCTCTGGGTCCCGTCAACTAAAGAATGTTTCCAGGGGAAGAGCCTTCTCTGTGGCGGCCCCGGTCCTTTGGAACCAACTCTCCCCAGAGATTAGAATAGCCCCCACCCTCCTTGCCTTTCCTAAGCTCCTTAAAACCCATTCCTGCCGTCAGACATGGGGGAACTGAGATATTCTTTCCCCCTAGGCTTCTACAATTTATGCATGGTATGTTTGTATGTATGATTGGTTTTATAACAAGAGTTTTTAGCTGTTTTAGTATTGGATTGTCACATGCTGTCTTTACCACTGTTGTTAGCCGCCCCGAGTCCACGGAGAGGGGCGGCATACAAATCCAATAAATAAATAAATGCAATAAATAAATACGCTGTTACCTAGGCATTCCCTTCCTAACTTTCTTTTTTTAAATTTTTTATAAATTTTATTATTAAAATTGAAACATGTACATCGTTTAATACAACATATAGTACAATACAAAACATAAAACATAAAATATGAAAAAACAAAGCAAACAAACAAAAACCAAACAGGTAGTAAGGATAAAAGTATCGGCGAATATACAGGGGAGTTGTATTAAAAACGAAAGCTAGATCTAGTTATATTTGCTCATTACCATGATTCGAATAGCTTATCTAGAATGTTAAATGCCAGAGTTGAAATAAACGCATTGCAGAGAAATTAACAAATACAGTGATCCCTCGATTTGCGCGTTCTCGATTAGCGCGAAACGCTGCAACGCGGTTTTTCAAAAAATATTAATTAAAAAATAAGTCCGTGTTTTTTTTCCTACACCACGGTTTTTCCCGCCCGATGACGTCATACTGATTGCTGATTGGCCAAAATCTCGACCAATCGTTGCAAACGCAAAAAAAAGCTTTGCAACTGTTGGAACTTGCCATTGCCATTGCCGCCAGCGCTGCCCTGTGGGTAGCGGCGAGGAGCCCGGAAAAATCACCATTGCATTGCCAGCCTCCGAACTTGCGTCGCTCCACCTTCTGCGCATGTGCGGCCATGGAACAAAGGGCGCGCATGCGCAGATAGTGTTTTTACTTCCGCATCCAGTATAACGCAGAAATCGGTTAGCGCGGGAGGTCTTGGAACGTAACCCCCGCGCTAACCGAGGGATCACTGTAATAATAAAATTCATATCCAAATATATATAAAGTCTCATGTTATTATATTAGATAAAAAGTTGCTTTATACCAGATTTGTAACAGTTCAAGGTTATATCTCACATTTCAATCTTGTAGCCTGTTGTTCTCGCTTTTGCTTCCTAACCAATTATAAAAAGGGTCCCAACAATTATTGAACGTAGCCAATGATTCGTTTCTAACTAGTATAGCCAGTTTCGAAAATTTCTGCGCAGTATATTATTTTTTTAATTATTACTTCATTTGGGGGTAGCTCATCATTTTTCCACCACTGCGCATACGTTAGTCTTGCTGCCGTTGTTAAGTGAATAATTAAGTGTACTTGGGGTTTCGGTAGATTTTGTCTGATTATACCCAATAAAAAACATTCCTAACTTGAAAAGGAATGATCAAATCAGTGTTTTTCAACCAGTGTGCCGCGGCACACTAGTGTGCCGTGAGACATGGTCAGGTGTGCCGTGGGGAAATTAAACATGGGTCCCCAAAATACAGCCTGCGTGCCGGATATGGTCCATGAAGGCCATTTATCCAGCCTGCTGCCAGCCGCCTCCATCCAAACATAAACATTCCCCTCACAATCACTCCCGCTATCAGCGACAGGAAGAGTGGAGGCACAGGGAACGCTCACTGACCAATCACCTTCTAGGATTCATCCCAAACACTAGCAATGAACCAATAGCACTCCGCCTCTCATCCACACCCAGGAAGTTTCCCGCTTGGACTGCCGCGCACTTGTCATTGTGTGACCGTGGCGAGTAGTTGAAACTGCTGCTCCTCCCCATGGTCCCAATTTCTAATCCTGGTCAGGACTGGAGGTAAATGTTGCCACCACTAGATGAAGCCTCAGCCTCAGCTGGTTATATCTATCCGGATGGTGTATATAGATATTTGACCTTTTTCTTTTTATAAGAGGCCCCCGCAGAGGGTGATATACTATATTATTAACTATATGTACAATATGTACCGTGTTAGAGTGTCATTTTATGTCATTTTGGTTGGTGGTGTACCCCAGGATTTTGTAAATGTAAAAAATGTGCCGCGGCTCAAAAAAGGTTGAAAATCACTGGATCAAATGATATTGAGCTATTCTGGGCTCCTGGAAAGCAGATCCCCTGATCCTACCAAGCCCCCTTGTCATGATCTCAAATTTTCCTTTCCCTTGGCCAAGAAAACCACCCCCTGCAGGCTGTGCTCGCATGAGGAAGGTGGGGTGGGGGGCTTCTAAGCGATGGAAAGAGGAAGTAACCCAAAACCTCGTGGGAATGTTCCATGTTTCCTCTTCTCATTGGCATCCACTCTGGGTGCTGGATCAAGTCATCCCACTCCTTCACCCAATAGGTCTGGCAAGTCTCCAAAAGGTCGGATGGGCTGCAGAAGGACACTGGAAAAAGTGACCGGCGATGTGTTTGCTGCTATGGAGAGAAACGCTGCCAAGGACGGAGCGGAAAGTGTGAATATTATCTTGTCATTGCTCACTTAAAATAAGAATGCTGGGCTCGGGCTTTGCACAAGCAGCTGAACTTTTCAACCCTTCGTTTGTCATCCCAGCTATTTGTTAAGGGAGGCATTGCCAGACGCGAGCTCCACGTTACACCTGGTGCTGCATTAAACATGAGTCAACACATTAAACATCAGTCGACAGTGTGAAGCAGCTGCAAAAAAGGCAAACACAATCCTGGGATGTATCAAGAGGAGCATAGTATCTCACTCCATAGTGTCATCCCCAAACCCCCAACACTTTACACTTAGATTATTTATGGTTGACCTATCCAGATTCCTAAGAGGTCAGTAAGGGGCGAGTACAAGTGCACTAGAGTGCCTTCCGTCCCCTGTCCTATTTATTTATTTATTTATTTGTTTGTTTGTTTGTTTGTTTATTAGATTTGTATGCCGCCCCTTTCCGTAGACTCGGGGCGGCTCACAACACAATAAAACAGTTCATGACAAATCTAATAATTTACAATTTACAATTTAAAATAGTTTTAAAAACCCATTTTTTAGCACACATACCTACAGACATACCATACATAAATTATATAGGCCCGGGGGAGATCAATTCCCCCATGCCTGACGACAAAGGTGGATTTTGAGGTGTTTACGAAAGGCAAGGAGGGTAGGGGCAGTTCTAATCTCTGGGAGGAGCTGGTTCCAGAGAGTCGGGCCCCCCATAGAGGAGGCTCTTCCCCTGGGGCCCGCCAACCGACATTGTTTAGTTGACGGGACCCGGAGAAGGCCGACTCTGTGGGACCTAATCGTGCAGCAGGGATTCGTGCAGCAGAAGGCGGTCTCGGAGATATTCTGGTCCGATGCTATGAAGGGCTTTATAGGTCATAAACAACACTATTGCTCTCCTATATCTCCTATACCTTTCTTCTATTCTTATATCTCTTCTTCTATTCTTTCATTGATATGTTCTATTACTATATCTTCTTTTCTATTCTTTCATAGATATATTTTACTATGAGAATCTCCTCTATAGCCTTCATCATGTATTTTACTATGTGTATATAGATATATACCCACTAAAACCCTCATTGTGTATTGGACTAACTAACTAACTAACTAACTAACTAACTAACTAACTAAACAAACAAACAAACAAACAAACAAACAAATAAATGTAATTATTCCTCTCTACAGTACTTGGATACGACCACACTTGGAATACTGTGTTCAGTTCTGGGGGGCCCAATTTAAAAAGGACATTGATAAACTAGAGCAAGTTCAAAGGAGAGTTACAAGGATGGTGAGTGGTCTGGAAGCCACATCCTATGAGGAACGGTTGAAGGATCTAGGGATGTTTAGTCTGCAAAGGAGAAGACTGAGAGGAGACTTGATAGCTGTCTACAAATATCCGAAGGGCTGTCACAGAGCAAAGGGATCAGCATTGTTCTCATTAGCAAACGGAAGGACTAGAGACAATGGAATGAAACTGCAAGGGAGTAGATTTAGATGAGATATCAGAAAAAACTTTCTAACGGTAAGGGTGATAAACCGGTGGAACAATTTGCAACAGGAGGTGGTGGGCTTGCCTTCACTGGAGGTCTTCAAACAGAGACCGGACAGTCATCTTTCTGGGATGGTTTAATGAATCCTGCATTGGGCAGGGGGTTGGACTCGATGACCCTGGAAGTCCTTTCCAACTCTATGATTCTATGATTCTCCATTGTGCTCTTCATTTTGCCTTGCAAACCAGCCTTCAGCACCGGTTAACAGGGAAGGTGTGACTGAATTTTGGTCCTCGAACTTAGAGTTGGAAGGGACCTTGGACCTCTTCTCGTCAGACCCTTGTCCAGAAAACTTGCATTTGAAAGCAAGGGATCAGGAAGTGGATAGAATGCCAGAATTCTCAGCCAGAAACTCAGGAACCAATGTAGATAAATAATGAAGACGGTTCAGGAGGAATAGGTTTAAGTAATTTTACTCTCCAGTGTACTCAAAAAAAACCCCAACAACCAGTATTTTTTCAGAGTTTTTGGGGAGGAAAATAGGGAATCTGCTTACCAGGTATTGATCTGGCTAGCTCCTTAATCTGGTCAGCTTCAGCACATTAATTTATCTCCCGCTTAGGGCTTTAAAAAAAACTTATTTGGAGAGAGTAACAATGAAAGAGCTTGCAAGCCACTAAGAGCTGGGAACATCATTAGCACCTGGAAAGAAACATTTAGAGCAAGTGGAACAATGCAAAGACTTAGGGCTTGGAAACCATTCTTTGCTTGGAGTAACAATGAAAGAGCTTACAATCTGGTAAGAGCTGAGAATATTGTTAGCACCTGGTTAAGGCTGGAAAGAAACATTTAGAGCAAGTAGAACAATGCAAAGACTTAGGGCTTGGAAACTATTCTTTGCAGAGAGTAACAATGAAAGAGTTGTACGCCATTAAGTTCCTCCCTTTGGTTACATTAAACACAACACTTCTATATTTATTGTTAGATAAACTCTAGGCCACACCCATCATTTGAAGAGGACTTTAATACATGGGTTAAATAATTGGGAAATTTTACGATTTGTGGACTTAATGCATTTAGGGAGCATTAGACTAGAGAAAAGATGCTTTATACCTTATCTCCCTTTTTCTCTTGGATTATGACCACATCTTCTATAGTTGCCAACAGCTCTAAAGTCAAATGAAGTTGAAAAAATATGGCAGTTTCCATAAATCATTTTAACCATGCCATAAAGCAATTATCGTATAACAGTTTAGTTAAGGTTGTTAAAATGTTGATAATGTGACATTAAATAAGTTTCCTTTGCCAACATTTAATCTTAGAAAGAGTATCTTGTTAATAATGAGATAATAAATACATCTTTGGGGTGGGGGGTGTATATACATATGTGTATATACATACACATACAGTTTATATAGTAGATAATGTATATTTTTGTGTGCCTGTGTGTGTAATATATGCCTACACATGTGGTATGTATATGTAGAATTAAACAGTATATTTTGGATGTTCAGTAATAGTAAATAGATAGGGAAATTATATCTCTTTGAGGCAAGGAGAGGCCAGGCACCCTAACCCTAACTCTTTATTTTTTATTTTATTGGGTATACACATAGTAAAATACATGATGAAGGTTATAGAGGATTGAGCTCCAGGTGTTGACCACTCTATTGCTGAAATCGTATTTTCTGCAGTCAAGTTTGGAGCGATTTACATTCAGTTTGTATCTATTACGTGCTCTTGTGTTGTTGTTGTTAAAGGTGAAGTAGTCACTGACAGGGAGTACATTATGATGTATGAACAACTGTTAAATCAGTTCGGAGACGATGTAGTTGTACATTTTCTAGATTTAGTATTTGAAGTCTGGAGGAGTAGGGTAATTTCTTACGTGAGGAAGAGTGATAGACTCTTCTTGTGAAGTATTTCTGGACTCCTTCGATTGTATTAATATCTGATATGCAGTGTGGATTCCACACAGGTGAATTATATTGTAGAATAGGTCTGAGGAATGTTTTGTATGCTCTGGTTAATAAATCAGTGTTTCTAGAGAAGAAGCTATGTAAGATTAGGTTTACAATTCCTAAAGCCTTTTTGGCAATGCTGTTACAGTGGGCTCTAGCACCTAGGTCATTGGAAATGAGTACTCCAAGGTCTTTGTGCTTCTCCTGTGCGTGCATTCACACATCCTGGTGTGTTTTTATTTCTGCACGTGCACAGGAAGCAAAATCTTCTGCACAAGGGAGCAAAATCTCCACCCCATGTCCAGTCAACGAAGACGGAGTGGCCTATACAATTTATGCATCTGTGGCGGCCCCGGCTCTCTGGAATCAACTCCCCCCAGAGATTAGGACCGCCCCCGCCCTCCAACAGACTCAACAGACTCAAACTCAACCCTGATAAGACGGAGTGGCTGTGGGTTTTGCCTCCCAGGGGCAATTCCATTTGTCCATCCATCACCCCGGGGGGGGGAATCATTGACCCCCTCAGAGAGGGTCCGCAACTTGGGCGTCCTCCTCGATCCACAGATCACATTAGAGAACCATCTTTCAGCTGTGGCGAAGGGGGCGTTTGCCCAGGTTCGCCTGGTGCACCAATTGTGGCCCTACCTGGACCGGGAGTCACTGTTCACAGTCACTCATGCCCTCATCACCTCGAGGTTCGAGTACTGTAACGCTCTCTTTGGGGCTACCTTTGAAGAGTGTTCGGAAACTTCAGATCGTGCAGAATGCAGCTGCGAGAGCAATCATGGGCTTCCCCAGATATGCCCATGTCACACCAACATTCCACAGTCTGCATTGGTTGCCGATTAGTTTCCAGTCACAATTCAAAGTGTTGGTTATGACCTATAAAGCCCTTCATGGCATCGGGCCAGAATATTTTCGGGACTGCCTTCTGCCGCACGAATCCCAGCGACCGATTAGATCCCACAGAGTTGGCCTTCTCCGGGTCCTGTCGATGAAACAATGTCATCTGCCAGGACCCAGGGGAAGAGCCTTCTCTGTGGCGGCCCCAACCCTCTGGAATCAACTCCCCCTGGAGATTAGAACCACCCCCACCCTCCTTGCCTTTCGCAAACTCCTTAAAACCCACATCTGCCGTCAGGCATGGGGAAATTGATTCCCCCGGGCCGTTTCCGTTTTATGCAAGGTTTGTCTGAGATGTATGATTGTTTTTATATTAAGGGGTTTAAACTGTTTTTATCGTTAGATTTGTACCATGTTTTTGTGTTGTGAGCTGCTCTGAGTCTCCGGAGAGGGGCGGCATACAAATCTAATCAATCAATCAATCAACCAACACTGTCAAACTATTACTACACTACTATTACTACTAGTTTTTTCTCATTATTCCTATCACCCATCTCCTCCCCCTTATGACTGTAACCTGTTGCTTGTATACTTAAGGTTTTTATTAAGATTGATTGTTTATTTGACCCCTGTGACAATCATTAAGGGTTGTACCATATGATTCTTGACAAATGTATCTTTTCTTTTATGTACACTGAGAGCCTGTGCACCAAAGACAAATTCCTTGTGTGTCCAATCACACTTGGCCAATAAAGAATTCTGTTCTATTCTATTCTATTCCATTCCATTCCATTCTACTCTATTTTATTTTATTCTTCATTCTAATATTCTAGTCTACTCCACTCCATACATTCTATTCTATTCTATTCTACTCTACTCTACTCTACTCTACTCTACTCTACTCCAGTCCAGTCCAGTCCAGTCCAGTCCAGTCCAGTCCAATCTAATCTTCTCTTCTCTTCCCTTCCATTCTATTCTATTCTATTCTATTCCCTATTCTATTCTATTCTATATTCCCACTGTTTGGAATTTCCTCTTTAGTTCTAGGTTGCTTCTCTCCTTGATTAGTTTCCACCCATTGCCTCTTGTCCTGTCCTCGGGTGCTTTGGAGAATAGCATTTGGATGTTCTGAAAATGGAGGCAATCCAGCTGCTCATTTGTCATATTCCCGCTGAAAGAATTCCCACCTTCCTTTTAGCAAAGAGGAGGGGGTGCCCCATTGTTGCCAGCCTCCCATAATGAAGGTAGTTATATAAATCAATCAAGAGAGGAGGGGGGCTTCCCTTCCCTGTCACCCGGCTCTTTATTAAAATGTTTATAGATTACTCTTGTCATTTTACTTCCACTCACTTACCTCCGGAGTGAATTATTTTCATTGCTTTCATCTTTCCCATTATATTTTATGGAGGTGGGGGGGAGGGGGGGATAGAGATGGATTGGAGCAATTTTTAAACAAACAAACAAACAAACGAATAAATAAATAATGGCAGGGTTTACAGGCAGACGTGAAGATGCTTAATTTTTCAACCACGACAAGGAGTCAGTTTGCAACGATAGCATTTAGACTTATATACCGCTTTGCACTGTTTTACAGCCCTCTCTAAGCGGTTTAGTAAGCATTTTGCCCCCAACAATCTGGGTCCTCATTTTACCCACCTCAGAAGGATGGAAGGCTGAGTCAACCTTCAGCTTGGTGAGATTCGATCTGTCAAACTGCTGGCAGCCGGTGATCAGCAGAAGTATCTTGCAGTATTGTGCTCTAACCACTGCACCACCGAGGCTCTATAGATATATATCGATAGGTAGGTAGGTAGGTTGGTTGGTTGGTAGGTAGGTAGGTAGGTAGGTAGGTAGGTAGGTAGATAGATAGATAGATAGATAGATAGATAGATAGATAGATAGATCATCTAACTCTATCTATCTATCTATCTATCTATCTATGATATAGATATCATCTTATCTATCATCTATCTATCTATCTATCTATCTATCTATCTATGATATAGATATCATCTTATCTATCTATCTATCTATCTATCTATGATATAGATACCATCTTATCTATCTATCTATCTATCTATCTATCTATGATATAGATATCATCTTATCTATCTATCTATCTATCTATCTATCTATCTATCTATCTATCTATGATATAGATATCATCTTATCTATCTATCTATCTATCTATCTATCTATCTATGATATAGATATCATCTTATCTATCTATCTATCTATCTATCTATCTATCTATCTATCATATAGATATCATCTTATCTACCTACCTACCTACCTACCTACCTACCTATCTATCTATCTATCTATCTATCATAAGTGCACCAGTGTGCCTTCCGTCCCCTGTCCTAATGCTTCTTTTTATATTTTTTTACTAGTATCATGTATATGAATATTATTATATCTAATGTTTTTTTTATTTTTTTAGTAGTATCATGTCCAATATGTACTTGACAAAACAAATAAATTAAATAAAATAATAAATATGGATGATAGATAGATAGATGGAGGGAGGGTGGGAGGGTGGGAGGGATGCATAGATATAGAGATAGAGATAGAGATAGAGATGATAGAGATATAGAGGTAGAGATAGAGATAGAGATAGATGATATAGATATAGAGATAGATGATATAGATATAGAGATAGAAATAGAGATAGATGATAGAGATATAGAGATAGAGATAGATGATATAGATATAGATATAGATGATATAGATATAGATATAGATATAGCTTTTATAGATATAGATGATATAGAGATAGAGATAGACATAGATATGCCATGGTGGCACAGTGGTTAGAGTGCCATACTGCAGGCTTCTTCTGCTGACTGACGGCTGCCTGCAGTTTGACAGTTCAAATCTCACCAGGCTCAAGGGTGACTCAGCATTCCATCCTTCTGAGGGCTGAGGTAAAATTGAGGGCCCAGATTGTTGGGGCGCAACAGGCCGACTCTGCATTCTACTAGTTTTTCTCATCATTCCTTTCACCCATTTCATCCCATGTTGACTGTATGACTGTAACTTGTTGCTTATATCCTAAGATTTTTATTAATATTGCTTCTTCATTGCTTATTTGACCCCTATGACAATCATTAAGTGTCGTACCACATGATTCTTGACAAATGTATATTTTATTTTATGTATGCTGAGAGCACATGCACCAAGACAAATTCCTTCTGTGTCCAATCACACTTGGCCAATAAAAATTCTATTCTATTCTATTCTGTAAACCCCTTAGAGAAGATTTGAAAGCACTGTGAAGCGGTATATACGTCTAAGCGCTGTTGCTATAAACAAGCAAACATACAAGAAATGGAGCACGGAGCCACTGAAAATTTTGGGTGCTGAGGTAAATAAGAACCCTATACATGTGTGAATGCCTTTTGTGCCACACACATATGTGCCCACAAGCCCATGCACACACACACACAATCTTATTTTTTTTAAAAAAAAAATCCTTGGAAATCACCTCAGAGCTCAGCACGATGATAAAATCCATCAAGGCCAAAAATGTAATGAGACTCCAATTTTCAAGATCACATTAGTACAATAATGCATTTCACACAGTTATTTCCTAATTTGCCTAATCAAATAAAATCAGGCCAACCATTATATTAGCCAAGCCCGTCCTCCCCATTCTAACAAGATAACAGAAAGCTGTTCAGATCTGTAATTCTGCTAATTTTCCTTATGCAGCTAAGTTGGCCAAAGTATTCTTTAAAAAAAAAATCAGAGAGGCATTGTGCCTGTATTAACAGGAAGTGTATCCCAAATTCTGGGCTCCAAAAGCCCAATGCCTGAAATGTGTTTGCTATTTTCATATGCCAACATGGCTGAGAATCTCCAGGCTAAGGCAAAACTTTTGATTTCTCGAAGGAAAATAGCACAAAGCAGCAATAGCCCTTAGGTAACATTGTCAGTGTGAGTAGTGTGGGTAATATGTAAGTGAATGAATGGATGGATGGATAATTTAATTAATTAATTTTAATTAATACAATCAATCAATCAAATTTCTAGGTTCTATCATATCTCAAGACCGAAAATGGTCCCCTAAGATCAGAACGTCATCAAAAAAGATAGATAGATAGATAGATAGATAGATAGATAGATAGATAGGTAGATAGGTAGATAGGTAGATAGGTAGATAGGTAGATAGGTAGATAGGTAGATAGGTAGAGAGGTAGAGAGGTAGAGAGGTAGAGAGGTAGATAGATAGATAGGTAGGTAGGTAGGTAGGTAGATAGATAGATAGATAGATAGATAGATTAGATAGGTAGAGAGGTAGATAGATAGATAGGTAGGTAGATAGGTAGATAGGTAGGTAGATAGGTAGGTAGATAGGTAGATAGGTAGATAGGTAGATAGGTAGATAGGTAGAGAGGTAGAGAGGCAGAGAGGCAGAGAGGCAGATAGGTAGAGAGGTAGAGAGGTGGGTAGATAGGTAGATAGGTAGATAGGTAGATAGGTAGATAGGTAGATGATAGGTAGATAGGTAGATAGGTAGATAGGTAGATAGGTAGATAGGGAGGGAGGGAGAGAGGGAGAGAGGGAGAGAGAGAGTCAACCTGGAAATAAGGAAGAACTTCCTGATGGTCAGATCGATCAACCAGTGGAACGGCCTTCCAGTGGAGGTTGTGAACGCCCCATCTCTGGATGTTTTCAAGAGAAGATTGGACTGCCATCTGGCTGAGGAGGTGTAGGGTTTCCTACTTGGGCAGGGGGTTGGACTAGATAACCTGCATGGTCCCTTTCAACTCAAATAATAGATAGATAGATAGATAGATAGATAGATAGATAGATAGATAGATAGATAGATGGATAGATGGATGGATGGATGGATGGATGGATGGATGGATGGATGGATGGATGGATGGATGGATGGATGGATGGATGGATGGATGGATGGATGGATGGATGGATACACTAACTAACTAACTAACTAACTAACTAACTAACTAACTAACTAACTAACTAACTAACTAACTAACTAACTTCACTCATTGTCAACTTCTGAATCAGGAAGGAATTGATTGGAAAGAAGAGCATCTGATTACCTCACTCCCTTAATTCTTCCATTTTCCAGTTTGCCTGCCTGTTAGACATCACTGTAGCGTTCACAGCTGGTATCCTCAGCTTAAATAGCAACATGCTTGTGACTTCTCAACCCGTTGTTCCATTTCTTTGGAAGAGAGTTAGTCTCCTGCCTGCTGGCGTGCAGTCCAGCTTGCTATGTGTTTCTGTGGTCTTGCCTTTCCTAGATAAAAATGGGAAAGAGTTAGAGCAACTTCATGGATCTTCACGTTCAGTTTTTGCAGGAGCCTTTTCCACCTCTCTAGATATGTGGGTGCTTCAACTCTCCTACCTCCGCTATTTATCACCTGCGTGAAGCCACTGCGGGAGGTCTTTTATGCGCCAATGATAATTATAGCCTTTCTGTCTTTAGGTCCTGCAAATGATACTGTTGAAATTCACACCTAGTGTTTGGAGGTGGGGTGACTCTGGATGGGGAGGAGCAGGTTGTGACTCAACCCTAGCTGTGACTAAGTGGCCGTGGGTTGTTGGGCCACCTGGATCTGGAGACTTTCCATTTCTGGCTCTGGGTGAGAGTCAGCAACACCCTCATCCCCCAAGACTGAGTTGGTATGAGTTGCAAGCAGAGGTGGGCTGCTGCCCAGATTTTTTGGGGGGGGGGATGACACAGTGGGGTATCGAAAATGGAGCTCCATTGCCAGAGCATCCAATTTGCACTGGAAGATGTTGAATGGAAATAGAGAGAAGGTATGAAGCATCTTTCCTCTAGTCTAAAGCTCTCCAAATGCATTAGGTCCACAAGTCTTAAAATTTCCCGGTTATTTAACCCGCGTATTAAATGATGGGGGTGGCCTAGAGTTTATCTAACAATTACAGTGTTTCCTTTACTTTCGCAGGGGAATGCATTCCAAGGGTGCCTGCGAAAGTCAAATTTCCGCGAAGTAGAGATGCGGAAATAATTACACTATTTTTTATTATTATGTCAATACAACACAGCAAACGAGATCACTACTTACTTATTTACTTATTTACTTATTTACTTATTTACTTATTTACTTATTTACTTATTTACTTATTTACTTATTTACTTATTTACTTATTTACTTATTTACTTATTTACTTATTTACTTATTTACTTATTTATTTATTTATTTATTTACTTATTTACTTATTTACTTATTTATTAGATTTGTATGCCACCCCTTTCCGTAGACTCGGGGCGGCTCACAACATATGCTGGATTTCATATTGCATCACCAGTCGGGTGCTTCCCAAGCAGCTAGGACTGTGTGATGTAGCGGCAAATTATGTTTGCCGATCCCAGTAAAGTGGCCTTTTGCAATTGACAGATGGAGATTTTGTCAATTCCGATGGGTTTCAAATGTCCGCTGAGATCCTTTTATTATTATGTCAGTACAACACAGCAAACGAGATCACTATGCTGGATTTCGTATTTCATCACCAGTCGGGCGCTTCCCAAGCACCTAGGACTGCGTGATGTAGCGGCAAATTATGTTTGCCAATCCCAGTAAAGCGTCCTTTTGCAATTGACAGATGGAGATTTTGTCAATTCCGATGGTTTTCAAATGTCCGCTGAGATCCTTTGGCAGTGCGCCCAGCGTGCCAAGTACCACTGGGACCACTTTCACTGGCTTATGCCAGAGTTGTTGCAGCTCGATTTTTAGATCTTCGTATTTCACTAATTTCTCTAGCTGCTTCTCCTCAATTCTGCTGCCTCCTGGGATTGCAATGTCGATGATCCATACTTTCTTTTTCTCCACGATCACAATGTCTGGTGCGTTATGCTTCAGAATTCGGTCAGTCTGAAGTCGGAAGTCCCACAGTAGTTTTGCTTGCTCATTTTCGACCACTTTTTCGGGCTTATGATCCCACCAGTTCTTTGCCACTGGTAAATGGTATTTCCGGCACAAGTTCCAGTGGATCATCTGTGCCACAGCATCATGTCTATGCTTGTAGTCAGTCTGTGCGATCTTTTTGCAGCAGCTGAGTATGTGATCGATTGTTTCATCTGTTTCTTTACAGAGTCTGCACTTTGGATCATCTATATTTTTCAATTCTGGCTTTGACAGCATTTGTTCTAATGGCCTGTTCTTGTGCCGCCAGTATTAGTCCTTCTGTCTCCTTTTTGAATGTTCCACTTGTAAGCCATGACCAGGTCTTTTCTTTATCCACTTTGCCTTCAATCTTCTCCAAGAACTGGCCATGCAATGCTTTGTTTCGCCAACTGTCCATACAGCTGTTGTTGTTGTTGTTGTTGTTGTTATTATTATTATTATTATTATTATTATTATTAATTAGATTTGTATGCCACCCCTCTCCGCAGACTCGGGGCGGCTATGAACAGTAGCGCAGGACATCCCCTAACACTTTAAACCCCTAAATTACAATTTCTCATTCCCTTAACAACCTTTAGATTATTACTCACCATTATTACTGGTACTCACCATTGAAGAAGATACTTAATGATCCTGATATTTATTAACATAATTATTTATTAACAATAATTTGGTGATGACGTTTGACATCATGGGCGGGGAAAACCATGCTGTAGAAAAAAACCCACAAAGTATTTTTTAATTAATATTTTTTTAAAAAACCATGGTATAGACTTTTCGCAAATGTTGGACCTGCAAAAGTCAAGGGAACACTGTAATATAGATGCCATGAAGGGCTTTATAGATCATAACCAACACTTTGAATTGAATTTGAATTGTGACTGGAAACTGATCGGCAACCAATGCAGACTGCGGAGTGTTGGTGTAATATGGGCATATTTAGGAAAGCCCATGATAGCTCTCGCAGCTGCATTCTGCACGATCTGAAGTTTCCGAACACTTAGGCAAGTAACTCAATTTTTTTAAAATTCCTCTAAATGTTCAGTTCTAGATAATGATTAAAATGATTAAAGCATTTATGGGTAAAAACATACTATTCAATTATTTCCTATTTTAAAAGTAATTAAGGATCATACTAAGGTACTAGACCCTCAGCCCATTATTGGGTTTCTCCTAATTTTATTTCCATAAGAAAAGAACATGAATTTTCAGTCCCTGCTAGTTCCCTGTCAATTTATCTGAGCAGGAATGGAGATTTTGCATGAGAAGACATGGGGGTCTTTCCACTGAATTGTACTTTTAAGTCACAGCCCATTTTACTTGATGTTCCTCCCAGCTGCCACGGAAGCCCAAAGGAAGAGTAATTTACTGTGGGCTTTTTAAATATATTAATGTGTAAGCAGCATGAATGATCCTGCTGCCTTTGTGAAGCTTTAAGTAGCTTAGCAATGACGGCATCAAATATTAATTAGCTAATTTATTTACAGCCACTTCTATGCTGCTTTATTACGTCCAGTTTGAGTGCTCTCAAAGCAGCGTGCGAGAATTTATTCTCTGCAAAGACATTCGTCTTTTCCTCATTATTGACTTTTAAAGTCTCCTATTCTGGAGTTCTTTAAAAGAAGATACTTTTAGAAACATAGAAACATAGAAGACTGACGGCAGAAAAAGACCTCATGGTCCATCTAGTCTGCCCTTATACTATTTCCTGTATTTTATCTTACAATGGATCTATGTTTATCCCAGGCATATTTAAATTCAGTTACTGTGGATTTACCAACCACGTCTGCTGGAAGTTTGTTCCAAGGATCTACTACTCTTTCAGTAAAATAATATTTTCTCACGTTGCTTTTGATCTTTCCCCCAACTAACTTCAGATTGTGTCCCCTTGTTCTTGTGTTCACTTTCCTATTAAAAACACTTTCCTCCTGAACCTTATTTAACCCTTTAACATATTTAAATGTTTCGATCATGTCCCCCCTTTCCCTTCTGTCCTCTAGACTATACAGATTGAGTTCATTAAGTCTTTCCTGATAACGTTTTATGCTTAAGACCTTCCACCATTCTTGTAGCCCGTCTTTGGACCCGTTCAATTTTGTCCATATCTTTTTGTAGGTGAGGTCTCCAGAACTGAACACAGTATTCCAAATGTGGTCTCACCAGCGCTCTATATAAGGGGATCACAATCTCCCTCTTCCTGCTTGTTATACCTCTTGCTATGCAGCCAAGCATCCTACTTGCTTTTCCTACCGCCTTTTGGGGGACATAAGGTCCCCATATTGGGAAGTTGGACCAAACCAAGGACCTTTTTTATCCTATCTGAAATGGATCCAGTGCAATCGAGTATCAACGGAATTCCAAGGGGGAAAAAAAGATCCTTATTTAAAAGTAATTTTCTTACACTGTGATAAGCTGATGAGTTAGAACCAAAATTTCTCTATCAATTCATGCACAGGACTGACATTCTATATTTTGATAATCCTGATATTCTATATTTTGAATATGTAGGATTAGAGGGAAAATGGGGCAGACGAAGAAGATGTTTAGGAAAAACAAATATTTTTCATCAACATTATGCATGAGCATTGAGGGAAATTGATAGGAATTTGATATACGAATGGCCAGGCTGAAACATTGGTTCAGTAAGAGTTAAACAAAAAAGTTTTGTTTTTAAAACTTCACTTTATAATACATCACTGTAATTCAGCACACGCTTTGAGGCTTAAATAGGGGGAAATAGCATGTTAAACCTGCTATTTAGGCCTTACTGAGATTCTCTACATGTGCATATATAGAAACAATTATTCCATGTTTTCATATCTTGTATAATTTCCAAGTTCCAAGATGTGTTTGAGAAATTCAGGATAAAGAACTGCATACAATTAATTTGTCAAATTGCACTTTTATGTTCTGTTTCTATGTGGTTGAAATTATTTTCAAACCCAACACATTAAACCGTTATAATTTTACAATGTTTGAAAATTAAAAATGAAATGAAAACCCATTCAGCCTTGGTATAAATACGTAGCTTTAATTCTTTTAATATGTTATTAATTTAATAATGCTTTGGTTATTTGTAGTAAAGCTGACAAGACATGACCTTGATAAATACATCCAAAAAACCCTTTTAAAACAGATCTTGAACTGTCCCCCTCCAAGTCAACAATCAAATTAGCAATCATTTATGTCAGATGTATTGATTTAAATTATTTTTAACAGTTGAATTAAATAATGAAAAGTCGTAGTACCCTTAAAAACCTTTGTTGTTCCACAGAAAGGAATATAAAATTTTAAAATTTTCTTAAAGATGGCAATACTGCATATGATCAATTTTACATATGATTTGTTTGAATACCAAAACTCATTAACCGATGCGTGCCTTTTTTATAAATATATCTATTTTGAGATTGGTGCAATCTCTCAATATACCTTTAATAAAAGAACTAAATATCCCCTGTGACAAAATGTATTTGGCTGTTTTCTAAACATTTGTCTTGAAATATTTTAAATATTTTGGGTTTTTAACCCCAATTTTGACCAGTCCTCTGCTTAACCTCAAGCAACACCACTTAGGAACAAGTTAAGAAGCTCCGGTCTCAAACACAGCTGTGAAGAACTCGATTTTCCGAGAAGAACGCCAAATAGTCTTCACTTTCTGTATTTGAGTATTGTGGCAATCCATAAAAGGACAGGGCCACCAGTTATGTAGGCTCAAAAACTTCTGATATTGTCAAAGGCTTTCTGGATATTAATGCATGCATTGTCAACGGAGTCATTTCCATCCTGGCCTTGTTGATATCTTAAAGTAACCTTAACAATGGACTGTGCAAGCCCTTACGTAGACCATGTGACTTTCCTTCACCAAAATTTGTTCAATTCTTCCATATGAACTTGGTTAGATAGTGGCTTACTCTGTAGAATTTCACAGATCTTCTCTGGGTTCCTTTTCCAAAGATGATGCCAGATTGGTCACCTCCAAGATCTTTGGCACTGCACCCAATTTTTATATTTGTCTTCTCAGGTGAACTCTACTGATTTCTTAGACCAGGAGCGTTGGCAACTTTGAGACTGATGGACATCAACTCCCAGAATTCCCCACCCAGGGGAATTCTGGGAATTGAAGTCCGTGGGGCCTTTGAAGTTGCCAAGGTTGGAAACTCCTTCCCCCAGATCAACCGAGCCAAGGCATAATCATCTAGGCCAGGGATAGGCGAAGTTGGCTCTTCTATGACTTGTGGACTTCAACTTCCAGAATTCCCGAGGGAATCATGCTAGATCAGGAATTGTGAGAGTTGAAGTCCACAAGTCATAGAAGAGCCAACTTTGTCTACACCTGGTTCTAGGATGCTGAGAAACATGGTTTCTTTTCCCTGGCTTGAATCCACCTCAACTTTAGTCAAGCTCAAGTCCTTCATGATCGTAACAGCTCCTCTTCTCCATTTCTTTCACCACCCTCAACATTTTGATCTATCTATCTATCTATCTATCTATCTATCTATCTATCTATCTATCTATCTATCATCTATCTATCTATCCATCTATTTATCCACCTATCCTATCCATCTATCTATCCTTCTATCCATCCATCCATATCTATCTTTCTATCTATCTATCTATCTATCTATCTATCTATCTATCTATCTATCTATCTATCTATCCCTCCCTCCCTCCATCTATTTATCTATCCACCTATCCTATCCTTCTATCTATCTGTCCTTCCATCCATCCATATCTATCTATCTATCTATCTATCTATCTATCTATCTATCTATCTATCTATCCTATCTATCTATCCATCCATTTATCTATCCACCTATCCTATCCATCCATCTATCTATCCTTCTATCTATCTGTCCTTCCATCCATCCATCCATCCATATCTATCTATCTATCTATCTATCTATCTATCTATCTATCTATCTATCTATCTATCTACCTACCTACCTACCTACCTACCTACCTACCTACCTACCTACCAACCTACCTACATACATACATATATCACATTTGTGGCCAGACAGTGCCTCCCATAGTGATTGTGTGGAAGACCCTGTCCATCTAACATTTTCCACTGCATGACTTGTTATACCCTCTTCCATCTAAAGAACAGGGCCTCTCCCTTTATGCCCTTCCTCATCAGCAAGGGGGGGATGCCCGCTGGGTGGAAAAGCCTTGCTCAGAGAAAGCGGCAAAAATCTGGTCATCGGCCAAGGGAATAATTTCATGCCCCTTGAGGTTCCAGTGCCAAGCAACAAAGGGAGGATAATTAGACCAACATGCCTTCCCCTTCTCCATCTTGCGCACAGGCATGCCCGCCCAACGTGAAATATCCCCCTTTCCCCCTCAAACGTGATGGTTGTTGAACTTATTTTTAGTGTCATTTGATAAGCTTCCCTGCTTGCAGAGAGACATCCCACTGACCCAGCCACTGGTCATTGTCTATACCGGTTCCCATCAAAGTAGGCGCGTTTTGTCAGGTTTCGCCTCGAATATCCATTTTGCATCTGAAGTACAGTATCGAAAGTGACTGGATCATTTGAGCCTTTTTCTTCAGCTGCTGCCTCCCTCTGCCCCCACCTCACCAAGCTCCATTTTTACACTAACACTGTTTGGCACGGCCGATGTGACACGACGTGCTTTCTCCCCCCTTTTTTGGGTAGGTTATAAATATATAAATATATATATATATATGATTATAATACCTACTTGGTCCATTTTTCCTGGTGGCTGGCTCACTACACATAAGGAATGGAGAGGGGGTGGGGAAGGGAAAAAGGTACCCCACCTTCTCCCTTCCCCTCCCTCTTGGTCCCACTGTTGAATCTCCACCAAAGCATGGTAGCCCCTCAAAAAATCGAGCCGTGCGCATTACAGGGGTAGGTCGTTCAATGTCAAAAGGCATGAAAAAGATGAGCCAAACCTTCACAGGCTGCTGCTTGCTGTTGCCTTTAATTATATTAATTAAACTTTGAAATTCTCACGTAAAAAGGAGTTGCTGGTTTGTGACGTTGAAGAGCCCTTAGAGGTTCAGCGATGGTCGAGGAAGAGAAAGAGAGAGAGAGAAAGAAAAAATGGAAAGGGGAAAAAAAAAAAAGGGACCCTGAGATGCCAGCTTTGTGGTGGCTGGTGTTTTATTTTTCTTTCCCCCTCTTTCCCCGTCCTATTACAATAATCCATAAGCCCAGAATTACTACGTATGTTTACAAAAGGACAATGTTTTCATGCGCTACTGAGCACCAAGTGCAGAAAAGGGGAAGATACACAATTAGGCGTGGTGCACAACCCTCGACGCCTCAGCTCCCTCGATCTCCACTCAAGATCTTTGTTCCCGGGCGGTCTTCTTGGAGAATAACGCTCTATTAATTTTCCCTCCTAGTCCCGGGTGCATCGTATACGAGAAAGGTGTCTTCTGGAACTAGGGAGCAACGTTTCGGTGCTCGCCACCAACACCTCGAGGCACCAGGGCCACGTTCGGTCGTACTTGTGTGCCGCGCAGCGTCAAAGTGACAAGATTTTAAAGTCAGAGGTTTCCCGTAAGGCACATTCTAACCGGGTGGGAGAGCTGGGCGAACGTGGGCCGAGAGTCGGAAGGAGTTGACACCGCTGTAGGGCAACGGACTCCGTCTGTGGTGTGGGTGGTTTTTTCCCCCCAGTCCTGTGGGAATTTTGCTCTCTTCCCGGAGGTAAATACATTCTTATTTAAATAATAAGTCCCATCTTCGTCGCCTTAAGACAAGAGCGTTCCAGGGAAGAGGCCTATAAAGTCTGGCGTGCTAACATCGGAAAAGGCCAAACCGACCAGGCACTTTGTTCGTGGTTTCTTGTGCTGTGTGAAACTAGACACACACATGCCAAAATTCTTCCTGTGGCCACTTGCAAAGTGTATAATACTGTAAAGAAATACTTGTATGAAGCAATAAGTTGAAAGATAAATGGCAGGCGGAAGAGCTTAAAGTGGCAATGGGTGACTTTTGCTGAGCCAAGTGGAGTAAGCTTCCAAGCTCGGAGTTATTCCGAGGAATTCTTTTAAGTGCTTCACTCAATGTCTTCATTTGGTTATGATAATAATGATAATAATAAAAACGATGGCTTTTCTTTTCTTTCTTTTCTTCCCCCCTCCTTGTTTTACTGAGATTGCACTCTGGTAAAGTTTACGCAGCGGCCCTGTAGAGACAAAAACAACAACAACAAAAAGCGACATTTAATTTACGGCACAGGAAAAATGATATTTCTAAAACGCTAGCAAGGTTAAGTAATGGCTCTAAACCAAAGGGTGATTTATACAGGAGGAAACAGAATACGCTATTCTTGGCAACAAAAACAGTGGTCATCTTTCAGACGAGAGGAAATTTAAATAAATATGTATCATGCCACGGGAAGGAAAATAATAAACAGCCCGGGACTGTTTTGAAGAGGACTGTATTTCGTACTGCTTTCATCTAGCCTTGTTTATCATCTACTCATAATCTGGTTTAGAGTGGAATATAGAGTAGTGTAGAGTAGAGTAGAATAGTGTAGAGTAGTGTAGAGTAGAATAGAGTAGAGCAGAGCAGAATAGTGTAGAGTAGTGTAGTGTAGAGTAGTGTAGAGTAGAGCAGAGAGTAGTGTAGTGTAGAGTAGTGTAGAGCAGAGCAGAGCCAAGCAGAGCAGAGTAGAGTATTGTAGAGTAGAGCAGAGCAAAGCAGAGCAGTGTAGAGTAGTGTAGTGTAGAGTAGAGTAGAGTAGAGTAGTGTAGACTAGAGCAGAGCAGTGTAGAGTAGAGCAGAGCAGAGTAGTGTAGAGTAGTGTAGAGCAGAGCAGAGCAGAGTAGTGTAGAGTAGTGTAGAGTAGTGTAGAGTAGTGTAGAGTAGAGTAGTGCAGAGTAGTGTAGAGTAGAGCAGAGCAGAGTAGAGTAGTGTAGAGTAGAGTAGTGTAGAGTAGTGTAGAGTAGAGTAGAGCAGAGTAGTGTAGTGTAGAGTAGTGTAGTGTAGAGTAGTGTAGTGTAGAGTAGTGTAGAGTAGAGTAGAGTAGAATAGAATTTTATTGGCCAAATGTGACTGGACACACAAGGAATTTGTCTTGGTGCATATGCTCTCAATGTACATAAAAGAAGAAGATACATCCATCAAGAATCATAAGGTACAACATTTGATGATAGTCTGGGTACAAATAAGCAATCAATCATATTAGGAACCAATCAATATAAATTGTAAGGATACAAGCAACAGGGTTACAGTCATTAGTGGGAGGGGATGGGCGATGGGAATGATCAGAAGATTAATAGTAGTGCCAACTTTTTAACTAGTTTGACAGTGTTGAGGGAATTATTTGTTTAGCAGAGTGATGGCGTTTGGGAAAAAAACTATTCTTGTGTCTAGTTGACATGAGAGCAATGTGCTCTGCTCTACGTGGAGTTGCACTTGGAAGACCACCTGAAAACTTCAACTGGTCCAGGATGCACACGGTGATGGCCCCCACTCTATGTTTGCCCATGTAAAACCTCTGCACTGGTTTCCAGCCTGGTGTGATTCCATCAACAGAATTGGGTTTTTTTTTTAAATCAAGATGGTGGATACAATCATGTGTTCAAAGCTCCTCCCATTTTAATATACACAACTTTGTTACCGATGCTTCAACCTGTGACAAATGAGGACCATTTTATTTTACCCAGCCACTTTAGGAAACTGTTTAAAAATGACTCAATATTGCTTCCCAGATGGCTTGTAATTTTCACCTGCAATAATATAATTATAATAATTAATAATAATAATTTATTGGATTTGTATGTCGCCCCTCTCCGCAGACTCGGCTCACAACAATAATAATAACAATATGACGATGTAACAAATCTAATATTTAAAAAACATCTAAAAATCCCATTTTTTTTCCTGAACGCCATCACTCTACTAAACAAATAATTCCCTCAACACTGTCAGACTTTCTACTAAATCTGCACTTCTATTCTACTAGTTTTTCTCATCATTCCTATCACCCATTTCCTCCCATGTTGACTGTATGACTGTAACTTGAACAATCATTAAGTGTTGTACCACATGATTCTTGACAAATGTATATTTTATTTTATGTACGCTGAGAGCATATGCACCAAGCCAGCTTTGATAGAGAGATAGATGGATGGATGGATAGACATAGAGAAAGATAGATTAGATGAATAGATAGATAGATAGATAGACAGACAGACAGACGTAGAGAAATATAGATTAGATAGATGACAGCTAGCTAGCTAGCAGATAGATAGATAGATAGATAGATAGATAGATAGATAGATAGATAGATAGATTAGATGAATAGATGATACAGTAGATGACAGTCAGCTAGCTAGCTGATGGATGGATAGGTAGGTAGGTAGGTAGATAGATAGGAAGATAGATATAGAGAAAGAAAGATTGGATGAATAGATGATAGTCTATTCTATGTTTCTATGTTTCTATGTTTCTAATAGATGATAGTCAGGTAGATATATAGATGATAGATAGATAGATGGATGGATGGATGGATGGATGGATGGATGGATGGATGGACGGACGCATGGACGGACGCATGGACGGACGGATGGATGTAGAGAAAGATAGATTAGATGAATAGATATATGATAGCTAGTTCGCTAGCAGATAGATAGAAAGATGGATGATAGAAACATAGAAGCATAGAAGACTGACGGCAGAAAAAGACCTCATGGTCCATCTAGTCTGCCCTTATACTATTTCCTGTATTTTATCTTACAATGGATATATGTTTATCCCGGGCATGTTTAAATTCAGTTACTGTGGATTTACCAACCACGTCTGCTGGAAGTTTGTTCCAAGGATCTACTACTCTTTCAGTGAAATAATATTTTCTCACGTTGCTTTTGATCTTTCCCCCAACTAACTTCAGATTGTGTCCCCTTGTTCTTGTGTTCACTTTATAGATAGCTAGAGATAGCTAGTTAGCAACAGTGTTTTCCTGAAAATAAGATCCTGTCCTATATTTTTTTTGAACCCTGAAATAAGTGCTTGGCCTTATTGCCATGCACTCAAAAGCCTGATTGGGCTTATTATGATGGGATAATTATTATTATTTATTAGATTTGTATGGGATGTCTTATTTTGGGGAAAACAAGGTAGCTAGCTAGCTGATAGATAGATGACAGCTAGCTAGCTAGCTAGATGATATAGAGACAGATAGATTAGATGAATAGATAGACGATAGCTACCTGGATATAAATGCTGGATATATCAGCTAGCTAGCTGATGGATGATAAATATAGATAGATGATAGATAGCTTTGCTGACTGAGGAATGCCAGTAAGTGATTTTAAGTATTATTTAGCTGCCCAGAGTCCCTTCCAACATGAGCTAGATGTCATATAAATTTTATTTATTTATTCATTTCTTCGATTTCTAGGCTGCTTTTCTCCTGAGACTCAGGGCAGCTTACAACATATTAAAAAACATAATAAAAAACAAAACTGAATAATAAACTGGAATCAATGTTTCTACCTAGATGAATGCAGCTGCGAGAGCAATCATGGGCTTTCCCAAAAATGCCCATGTAACACCAACACTCCGCAGTCTGCATTGGTTGCCGATCAATTTCCGGTCACAATTCAAAGTGTTGGTCATCACCTATAAAGCCCTTCATGGCACCGGACCAGGGTATCTACGAGACCGCCTTCTGCCGCACGAATCCCAGCGACCGGTTACGTCCCACAGAGTGGGTCTTCTCCGGGTCCCGTCAACAAAACAATGTCGTTTGGCGGGGCCCAGGGGAAGAGCCTTCTCTGTGGCGGCCCCGGCCCTCTGGAACCAACTCCCCCCAGAAATTAGAATTGCCCCCACCCTCCTTGCCTTTCATAAGCTCCTTAAAAGCCACCTCTGCCGTCAGGCATGGGGGAACTGAGATATTCTTTCCCCCTAGGCCTTTACAATTTATGCATGGTATGTTTGTTTGTATGTATATTT
Organism: Erythrolamprus reginae; assembly: GCF_031021105.1. Taxonomy (NCBI): domain Eukaryota; kingdom Metazoa; phylum Chordata; class Lepidosauria; order Squamata; family Dipsadidae; genus Erythrolamprus; species Erythrolamprus reginae. The sequence continues at coordinate 8,618,541 of NC_091956.1, forward strand.
GATTTTACAAATAAGGGTTTTTTAACTATTTTAGTATTGGATTTACATGCTGTTTTGTGCTACTGTTGTTAGCCGCCCCGAGTCTACGGAGAGGGGCGGCATACAAATCCAATAAAATAATAATAATAATAATAATAATAATGATGATGATGATGATGATGATGCAATAAAAATATTGGACAAATTCTCTTTGTTTCCCAGCCTACTGTATTTGACAAATGAGCAAAATACTATTTATTTATTTATTTTATGTATTACTTAGATTTGTATGCCGCCCCTCTCCGAAGACTCGGGGCGGCTCACAACATGTAGAAACAAATCATAAGTAAACAGACAAATTTAAAAATATTTAAATATTTAAAAAACCCCATATGCTAACAGACGCACACACAGACATACCATGCTATCCTTAAGGTACCATCCATATCCCATATAGAACGTTTACTATATTTGAATATGCATTATTTTTAAAAAGGCAGCATTTCCAATTATCTATCAGACAGTAGATTCTAGGGTGCACTTTACCTCTGCAAAGCCTAATGTGTAACATTCTTTAAATGCATCTTCCATTAATGTAATCATGATTTGCACCATCAACCGGCAGAAGGCCTTGATTAAATCAAAGGGATGAGCAGACTGTTTGGCAGTGAGAGGCAGATTAAACATGCATGGAGGGGGTGAGGAAACTTAGCTTATTTGCATATATTAGTTGCATGCAATTAAGACCATTTGCACAGGCATTGTGGGAACCGAGGTTGCACTTTTGTTCTAGGGGTGTCTTTCTCAATGGGAAGTAAACCTGTGAACTTTGGAAAACCTAAGGTTGCTTTTAAGCTAATTGACAGGAAGAGGAGGGCAAGGAGGGAAGGGAAAAGTGAGGGAGGAGAGGGAAGGGACAGGAGAGGGAAAGGAAAAGGGAGGGGAGGAGAGGAAACAGAAGGAAAGGAGGAGGGGAGGGGAGGAGAGGAAGGAAGGAGAGGAAAGGGAAGTGGACAGGGGAGGGGAGGGGAAAGGAAGGGACAGAAGAAGGGAGGGGAAAGGGAGGGGAGGAGAGGGAAAGAAAGGGAAAGAAGGGAAAAGGGAGGGGAAGGAGAGGAAAGGGGAGGAGGGGAAGGGGAAGAGGAGGAGAGGAAGGGAAGGGAGGAAAGGAAAGAGGATAGGGGAGGGAAGGGGAAAGGAAGGGAAAGGAGGGGAGGGAAAAGGGAGGGGAGGGAAGGAAAGGGAAAGAAAGGAGGAGGGTAAGGGGAAGAGAAGGGGAGGAAAAGAAAGAGGAAAGGAAAGGAGTAGATAGGAAAGGAGAGGTGGGAAAGGGGAGGAAAAGGAAATGGAGTGGGAGCGAGAGAGCAGACTACTGCGGTCATGTCTCCCCTAGTCCTTTCTTTCTTTCTTTCTTTCTTTCTTTCTTTCTTTCTTTCTTTCTT
>NC_091956.1:8624961-8734961 GCF_031021105.1 Erythrolamprus reginae
GGGCTGATTTTTTTTCCCCCAGAGGATGAAACGGCCTTTCCCAAGGCCAAAAATCAGCACGCGCTGGAGCTGAAACATGGCAAAGTCTCGCGTGCCTCCTGATATGCCTGCGTGTGCTACCTGTGGCAGGTGTGCCATAGGTTCGCCATCACGGCCCTTGGAAGAAGGAAGAGGAAGAGGAGGAGGAGAAAAAAGAATGGGATGGAATTCTTTATTGGCCAAGCATGATTGGACACACAAGGAATTTGTTGAAGAGGAAGAAGGAGGAGGAGGAGGAGAAGAATAAGGAGGAGGAGGAGAAGAAGAATAAGGAGGAGGAGGTGGAGAAGAAGAAGAAGAATAAGGAGGAAGAGGAAGAGGAGGAGAAGAAAGAAGAATAAGGAGGAGGTGAAGTAGAAAAAGGAAGAAGAAGGAGGAGCAGGAGCAGGAAGAGAAGAGGAAGAAGAAGAAAAAGGAAGAAGGAGGAGGAGAAGAAGAAGAAGAAAGAAGAATAAGGAGGAGGAGGAGAAGTAGAAAAAGGAAGAAGGAGGAGGAGGAGAAGAGGAAGAAGAAGAAAAAGGAAGGAGGAGGAGGAGAGGTAGAGGAAGAAGAAGAGGAAGAAGAAGAAGGATAATAATAATAATAATAACAATAATAATAACAATAATAATAATAATATGAAGAAGAAGAAGAAGAAGAAGAAGAAGAAGAAGAAGAAGAAGAAGGGGAAGGAGGAGGAGGAGGAGGAGAAAGAGGTAGAGGAGGAGGAGGAAGAAGAAGAGGAAGAAGAAGAAATAGGAAGAAGAAGAAGGAGGTTGAGGAGGAGGAGGAGGGAGGAGGAAGAGAAGAAGAAAGAAGATGGAGGGAGAGGAGGAGGAGGAGAAGAAGGAGAGGTAGAGGAAGAGGAGGAAGAAGAAGAGGAAGAAGAAGGAAAAGGAAGAAGAAGAAGAAGGTTGAAGAGGAGGGAGGAGGAAGAGAAGAAGAAAGAAGATGGAGGGAGAGGAGGAGGAGGAGAAGGAGAGGTAGAGGAAGAGGAGGAAGAAGAAGAGGAAGAAGAAGGAAAAGGAGGAAGAAGAAGAAGGTTGAGGAGGAGGGAGGAGGAAGAGAAGAAGAAAGAAGATGGAGGGAGAGGAGGAGGAGGAGGAGAAGGAGAGGTAGAGGAAGAGGAGGAAGAAGAGAAAGAAGAAGAAAAAGGAAGAAGAATGAGGAGGAGGAGGAGGGAGGGAAGAACAAAGAAGGGAGAGGGAGAGGATGAGGATGAGAGGGAGAGGGAGAAGAAGAAAAAGAAGGAGAAGAAGAAGAAGAAGAAGAAGAAGAAGAAGAAGAAGAAGAAGAAGAAGAAGAAGAAGAAGAAGAAGAAGAAGAAATGGGCACAGTCACCCTTTTTTTAGCACGGGGCCCAAAACCTGAACTGCACATCTACCAGTAACTTAACCTTGTGAATGCCAGGTCCCCATGACCAAAAGAATAGCACTTCCATTAACCTCAGTCAGGTTTTCCCCTTACAGAATGGCAATGAAAAAATGAATAAAAACTGGCTTTTATTTACAAATGGGGGACTGTGTACCCCCTGCACTGAAAATGCTCCGTGGAACACACAGTACAGAAACTACGTGGGTCCTCAGTCTATTAAATGAAGTATGGTTATAAGGCTTCGTTCGACCCCGAGGCACGGGTCAAATTAATCGCTGCATATGCTAATGGAATTTCTTTCTTTACGGGGTGGTTCAAAGCGCTCCCTTTACCTAGTACATTTCTTATGTTCGTTCGAAGCAGCTTGCGAGCTCTTCATAAATTAAATCTGCATTCAGGAGCCGCTGCCGCGGCGCTAATAGACTTCCTGTAACAGCAACAAGAATCCCACTATAATAAAGTACTAATATTCATGATGATGATGTTAATAGCAACATTACCGGCAGGATCGGTAGTGATCGTAATTGCAGGACTGATCTTAATCACAGTAAAGTCTATTGATGTCGTGCAATTCATACTGCTAAGCTCCAGACTTATGTATTCCGGGGCCACATACAGTAATATCATTTTTAAATATAAGGAAAGCATCGGAATTGCAAGTACACAAAAGCAAGACAAATAAATCAATTCACCGGAGGTAAAAAATACGCAACACACAAATTTTACGTGCGAACAAGGGAGTAAGAGAAGCATTTCTTTTCATTAAATCTATCTATCTATCTATCGATCATCTATCTAATCTATCTATCTATCTATCTATCATCTATCTAATCTATCTATCTATCTATCTATCATCTATCTATCTATCTATCTATCTATCTATCTAATCTATCTATCTATCTATCTAATCTATCTATCTATCTATCTATCTATCATCTATCTAATCTATCTATCTATCTATCTATCTATCATCTATCTATCTATCTATCTATCTATCTAATCTATCTATCTATCTATCTATCTATCTATCTATCATCTATCTAATCTATCTATCTATCTATCTATCTATCATCTATCTATCTATCTATCTATCTAATCTATCTATCTAATCTATCTATCTATCTATCTAATCTATCTATCTATCTATCTATCTATCTATCTATCTATCTATCTATCTATCTATCTATCTATCTATCTATCTATCTATTTGATTTGTATGCCGCCCCTCTCCGAAGACCCGGGGCGGCTAACAACAATGAAAAGACAATGAAAACAAATCTAATATTAAAAATAATCTAAAAAACCCCAATTTAAAGAACCACTCATACATACAAGCATACCATGTATAATTTCTATAAGCCTAGGGGGAAGTGAAATTTCAATTCCCCCAAGCCTGACGACAGAGGTGGGTTTTAAGGAGCTTACGAAAGGCAAGGAGGGTGGGGGCAACTCTGATATCTGGGGGGAGCTGGTTCCAGAGGGTTGGGGCCGCCACAGAGAAGGCTCTTCTCCTGGGTCCTGCCAAACGACATTGCTTAGTCGATGGGACCCGGAGAAGGCCAACTCTGTGGGACCTAACCGGTCGCTGGGATTTGTGCGGCAGATCCTACCAACGAGAAATAAAGTGCCGACTTGATAAACCTTCTTACAATATAATAACTATTATAACCATTGTTTACATTTGTTTTGGAAACAATACCTTCTAATCTCCGATTTTTACACTTATTTTCCTTAAGCGTCTTTCATTGTTTCCATTTGTTTATTGAGGACTAGTATACTGCACGAGTCAAAAAGAGGGCGGGGAAAATATTTACTGACCCCTCACATCCTGGACACAAACTGTTTCAACTCCTACCCTCAAAACGTCGCTACAGAGCACTGCACACCAAGACAACGAGACACAAGAACAGTTTTTTTCCGTACGCCATCACTCTGCTAAACAAATAATTCCCTCAACACTGTCAGACTTTCTACTAAATCTGCACTTCTATTCTACTAGTTTTTCTCATCATTCCTATCACCCATTTCCTCCCATGTTGACTGCATGACTGTAACTTGTGGCTTATATCCTAAGATTTTTATTAATATTGCTTCTTCATTGCTTATTTGACCCCTATGACAATCATTAAGTGTCGTACCACATGATTCTTGACAAATGTATATTTTATTTTATGTACGTTGAGAGCATCTGCACCAAGACAAATTCCTTGTGTGTCCAATCACACTTGGCCAATAAAATTCTATTCTATTCTACAAAGAAGTAAATATTATTATTTCGCTCCTAAACGTAACGAGGTAGAAAAATATTTTAAAAAGGAGAAGATGTGGGCCTCGCATAGTAAGAAAAAAGATTCGTGTGGGTTTAGATTTTCAGAAGAATGAAAAAATAATCTTTACTAAGAAATAGAAACCTAATGGCAGGAACTGAAAATACTTAGGGGTTTCACCCACTGGATAAAAAACAACCAACTGGGTTACAATCAGTGAAGGGCTGAATTTTTTTTTTACTGCCTTACCTTGATTGTGGCTTATTTTGTGGGTGTGGCTTGCTGGTCATGTGACCAGGTGGGAGTGGCTGGATGATCATGTGACGGGGTGGCTTAAAGGTCATGTGACTGGCTTAAAGGTGGCCATCTTGACGTCACTCACGTCAAGGGTTAGGGTGCCTGGCGTCTCCTCACCTCAAATAGATTCAATTTCCCTATCTATTTACTATTACTGAACATCCCAAATATACTATTTAATTTTATGTATACTGTATATATGCCATATGTGTACATGCATATTACACACAGGCACACAAAAATATACATTATCTACTATATAAAGTGTATACACACACACACACAAAATTATACACATTCAACCTCATTTATTGCAATAGGAAAAACATATCCAAAGCCAAAAAGGGGGGTAAAGGAAAAAAATAATATTTTTTTTCCCTACTGGTTCTACGTACCTGACCAAAAGTTTTTCTACTGGTTCTGTGTACCTGACCATACCTGTAAGAGTCCATCACTGGCTACAATACACTATTAATGCAAAAACCGCAGAAATCTTTCTTCCTCTTTTGAAAGTTATTTTTAAATTATTTTGTCTCTGATCCACCCAAAATTAGATCTTCCTGCTGCTGCACATCTGTTTCTTCCTTCCTTTTATCTTCTTTACAATTCAAGAGAGAACATATAATACTACTCAGACTTTCCCAAACTGGTGCTATCAGATGCATCTAACCCTAAGCCTTCACTCCTCCACTCGAAACAGAATACCCTATGAGACTAGACTTTCAATCCTGGGCCTAGAAAGTTTAGAACTAAGACGCCTTAAACAAGATCTAAGTATTGCCCACAAGATCATACGCTGCAACGTCCTGCCTGTCGGCGACTACTTCAGCTTCAACCACAACAACACAAGAGCACACAACAGATTTAAACTTAATATTAACCGCTCCAAACTTGACTGTAAAATATATGACTTCAGTAACCGAGTTGTTGAAGCGTGGAACTCATTACCGGACTCCATAGTGTCATCCCCAAACCCCCAACACTTTACCCTTAGATTATCTACAGTTGACCTATCCAGATTCCTAAGAGGTCAGTAAGGGGCGAGTACAAGTGCACTAGAGTGCCTATCGTCCCCTGTCCTATTGCTCTCCTCCATCTCCTATACCTTTCTTCTATTCCTATATCTCTTCTTCTATTCTTTCATTGATATGTTCTATTATTATACCTTCTTTTCTATTCTTTCTTAGATATATTTTACTATGAGTATCTCCTCTATAACCTTCATCATGTATTTTACTATGTGTATATAGATATATACCCACTAAAACCCTCATTGTGTATTGACCAAAATAAATAAATAAATAAAATAAAAATACTGTGATGGCTGCCTGGGAGTTACTGGAGTTGCTAAGACAGATGTCAACTAGGGGTAGACTGACCTGATTCCCTAGTCTGCCCTATTTCTATTGTTAAGAATGGCTGATTGACAGGGTTTCTTTGAAGCATTTTTAAATTATCTGCTTGTCCCAATAGATATTAGGCTGGTCACTATGGGAACAAGATGTAGAACAGGACTTCAGTCTTTTTTTGTGTGTTATTTTGTTATTTACTAAATGAGTAAGGTGGAAGTGCCACTACTCTGTTAGGCAAGTTAAGGGGGAGAGAGGGAGGAAGGAAAAGAGAAAAGGGAGGGAGGGTGGAATAGGAAGGGAGGGAGGGAAGGAAGGAAGGAAAGAAGGAAGGGAGGGGAGGGAGGGAAGGAAGGAGGGAGGGAAAGAGATTGTTGGGAGCAATATGCTGACTATGTAAACTGCTTAATGGTGTCTGTAAAGCACTGTGAAGTGGCATATAAGTCTAAGTTCTATTGCTATTAACAATTAATTACTCTGATATAATTATTGTGCTAGGCAAATTAAGGAAGAAGGGAGGGATGGAAGCAAGGAGGGAAGGAAGAAAGAAGGAGGGGAGGAAAGAAGACATAAATCTGAAATTCTCAGGGCAATACTCTGTTAATTCCAATAAAATAAGCACTTATGTTATATCTTTAGAGTTGATTCTAAAGAAATAAACACCTATTATATGTATATTTAGGGTTCATTCTATCTATCCCTTGAATTACCAAACAGGTTTCGTATTTACCGCAGCCAAATTTTACTATGGCCATTAGGGGTCATCACGGGCTTCCTAATTGCTTCTTGAAGATGGAGGAAAGTGTTCCCTACAAAGTCTTGACTCCTGATTTCATCTTAGCATGTTGTGAAGCAGCATGAAACCATGATGTATGGCTTAATGTGCCGTAATATCAGCCTGCAAACTGATATTAGATGCCAGAAGAGGCACCTGCAAACGATGTGGAAGTTCTGCAAAGAGGGGAAACTAATCAAGGAGAGAAGGAACCTAAAACTAAGGAGAAATTTCCTGACAGTTAGAACAATGAATCAGTGGAACAGCTTGCCTCCAGAAGTTGTGAATGCTCCAACATTGGAGGTTTTAAAGAAGATGTTGGATAATCATTTGTCTGAAGTAGTGTAGGGTTTCCTGCCTAAGCAGGGGGTTGGACTCTAAGGTCCCTTCCTTCTCTTCTCTTCTCTTCCCCTCCACTATTCTATTCTATTTTGATCTGTTTTGTTCTACTCTATTTTCCATTCCATTCCATATATTCTCTTCTCTCCTCCTCCTCTATTCTATTCTATTCTATTTTATTCTTCTCTACTCTAATCTACTCTATTCTCCATTCTGTTCCATTTACAGTGGTACCTCTAGTTACGAACTTAATTCGTTCCGTGACCAGGTTCTTAAGTAGAAAAGTTTGTAAGAAGAAGCAATTCTTCCCATAGGAATCAATGTAAAAGCAAATAATGTGTGCGATTGGGGAAACCACAGGGAGGGTGGAGGCTCTGTTTCCTCCCAGGAGATTCCTAGAGAGGCCCTATGGAGGCTTTTCCCCACCTTTACCGGCCCTGTTTCCTCCCAGAAGATTCCTAGAGAGGCCCCATGGAGGCTTCTCCTGCCTTTTCCGGTTACAGTTTCGGCGGCTCGGGTTTTTAAGTGGAAAATGGTTCTTGAGACGAGGCAAAAAAAAATATTGAACACCCGGTTCTTATCTAGAAAAGTTCATAAGTAGAGGCGTTGTTAGGTAGAGGTGCCACTGTATTCTCTTCTCCTCCTCTATTCCATTCTATTCTACTATGTTCTACTCCATTCTACTCTACTCTATTCTCCATTCCAATTATTATTATTATTATTATTATTATTATTATTATTATTATTATTATTATTATTATTAATTAGATTTGTATGCCGCCCCTCTCCGCAGACTCGGGGCGGCTCACAACACAATAAAAGCAGTTTATAACAAATCTAATAATTTACAATATAAAATATTTTTTTAAAAACCCATTATTAAACAAACATACACACAAGCATACCATACATACATTGTATAGGCCCGGGGGAGATATCTCAGTTCCCCCATGCCTGATGACAAAGGTGGGTTTTAAGGAGTTTGTGAATGGCGAGGAGGGTAGGGGCAGTTCTAATCTCCAGGGGGAGCTGGTTCCAGAGAGTCGGGGCCGCCACAGAGAAGGCTCTTCCCCTGGGGCCCGCCAACAGATATTGTTTAGTTGACGGGACCCGGAGAAGGCCCACTCTGTGGGACCTAATTGGTTGCTGGGATTCGTGCGGCAGAAGGCGGTCTCGGAGATATTCTGGTCCGATGCCATGAAGGGCTTTAAAGGTCATAACCAACACTTTGAATTGTGACCGGAAATTGATCAGCAACCAATGCAGACTGTGGAGTGTTGGTGTGACATGGGCATACCTAGGGAAGCCATGACTGCTCTCGCAGCTGCCTTCTGCACGATCTGAAGTTTCCGAACACTTTTCAAAGGTATCCCCATGTAGAGAGCATTACAGCAATCCATATATTCTATTCTGTATTCCATCCCTTCTATTCTATTCTATTCTATTCTATTCTATTCTATTTATTCTATTCTCAGGGAGGGGTAGCATACAAATCCAATTAATAATATTCTATTCTATTTTCCATTCCATATATCCTATCCTAACCTATCCTATCCCTATTCTCTCAGGAGAAAGAATAATTTAAACGTCCACCCAACGATGGCCGGATTTCTTTCTTCTTTTCAGAAGATCAACCTGACAACTACGAAGTGTATCTCTGACAGGAAGTCTCTGGTAGGCCCTAGGTTTTGATTGACTTGGAGGACAGGGTGGAAAAATCATCTCAGCATCTTGTCAAGAACAACTGTAGACACAGCATAATGCCACCAGAGGAACTGAGCTAACCTTTCATGCCAAGTTGCATGTCTTAAGCAGTGGGCAGTTGGGGCGGATGATGTGAAATGACAGGTCAAAACACTCTCCTTGCCTCCCGATGACATTCCTCGCAAACAAGCCTTGCGTTTCAACCTTCAGATGTTGTCAAGACCTGGGCGAGTTCCATTGACGGCGGAAAGAAATCCAGGACAGCCTTTACAGAGTCACAGAGTTGGACGGCATCTCCAAGGTCAGCTATTTCAGGGTCCGCTTTTTTTTGTGAGTATAGTCTTGCTTTTTCACACAGGTGTTCTCAGGGCGCCATCTTAGAAACAGGCCCTTCGGTTCCCAACGGAGGCCAAAAACCTGATGCAAATGTTTTAGTTAAGGTACCAAGACAGAAACCAAAAGACTCGGAGTTCTAGTCCCGCCTTAGGCATGAAAGCTGGTTGGGTGACTTTGAGCCAATCACCAGGAGACTGTGAGTTCTAGTCCCGCCTTAGGCATGAAAGCTGGCTGGATGACTTTGAGCCAATCACCAAGAGACTTTGCGTTCATGTCCCGCCTTAGGCATTAAAATTGACTGGGTGACTTTGAGCCAATCACCAGGAGACTGTGAGTTATAGTCCTGCCATAGGCATGAAAGTTGGCTGGGTGACTCTGAGCCAATCACCAAGAGACTTTGCGTTCATGTCTCGCCTTAGGCATTAAAATTGACTGGGTGACTTTGAGCCAATCACCAAGAGACTGTGTATCTCTAGTCCCGCCTTAGGCATGAAAGCTGGCTGGGTGACTCTGAGCCAATCACCAGGAGACTGTGAGTTCTAGTCCCACCTTAGACATGAAAGCTGGCTCGGTAACTCTGAGCCAATCTCCAGTGAGTTCTAGTCCCGCCTTAGACATGAAAGCTAGCTGAGTCAATCACCTGGAAACCGTGAGTTCTAGTTCCGCCTTAAGCATGAAAGCTGCCTGGATGACTTTGGAGCCAATCACCAAGAGACTTTGCGTTCATGTCCCGCCTTAGGCATTAAAATTGACTGGGGTGACTCTGAGCCAATAACCAGGAGAAGAACCGTTGTACCTACCTGAACGGTCTTCTCAGTGCACTGGAAGGAGAGTCCAACATGGGTATTACTCCAATCCTATTGGTAGAGACTGAGTTAAATTTACATATTAACTAGCACCGCCCCCTCTGCTCTTCCCATGAGCCAGTTTTAAAAACGAAAGAAACCTTGTAAGAGGATAACCAATTTTTTATTATCACAACTCTTAACTGATAACTGACCACTCCGGCGTCCCTGTACCCAAAACTAAACTGGGTGGGTTTGGACTCTCCTTCCAGTGCACTGAGAAGACCGTTCAGGTAGGTACAACGGTTCTTCTCCATTGCATCTGGAAGGAGAGTCCAACATGGGATATACCAGAGATTTACGGCCCATGGGAGGGAGAAGGTCTTGTCAGGGACGTTGGAGATAAGCAAACTCTTTGTAAAACACGTCTCCCAAAGGCTGCCTCTGCTGAGGCAAAGGAGTCCAACTTATAGTGTCTTATGAACGTAGATGGTGCCGACCACGTTGCAGCTCTACAGATGTCATCTATGGACGCCTGGGTAGTCCAAGCCGCCGAGGTCGCCGCACTCCTTGTTGAGTGAGCCGTCACTCCCGTAGGTACTGGTTGATTACGGGCCTTGTACGCCTCCGCGATACATTCCCTGATCCAACGACTAATGGACACTGATGACACTCCAAGTCCCTCTTTATCTGAAGCAAAGGAAACAAACAGCTTTTCCGATTTCCTAGAAGCTTCTGTGCGTCTGATGTAAATCTTGACCGCACGGCGTACATCAATCTTATGCCATCTTAATTCCGATGGGTGACTGCCGTGGGTGCAAAAGTCCGGAAGAATTAATTCTTGTTTCCTATGAAACTCTGAATTGACCTTCGGAATGAATGAAGGGTCCAATCTCAGCACCACTCGGTCTGGATAAAAGACACAGAGGTCAGGTCGCACCGACAAGGCTGCTAATTCTGACACTCTCCTTGCTGATGTAACAGCCACTAAGAAGGCTGTTTTAATTGACAATGTCCTCATTGGTATAGATCTCATAGGTTCAAATGGTGGCTTGGTCAAGGCTCTGAGAACCAATGTAAGATCCCACGAAGGGAACCTCCGAATCGGTGGAGAATGTTGGTTTGTTGCTCCCCGTAGAAAATCCTTCACCCAAGGATGGTAAGCTAAGGAGCGAACTCCCTCCACTCGTATCATGGTCGCGAGAGCCGCCACATGTCGTTTCAAAGTATTCGGTGTTAGTCCCCGGTCAAGACCAGTCTGCAAAAACTCCAGAACTGTAATGACCGACGCTCGTTCAGTGCTGATGCTCTGTTTTTCACAGAAACTGCAAAAGGCCGCCCATGTGGTCTGATAGATCCGAGAAGTAGATGGACGCCTTGCAGCCTGCATAGTGTCTATGACCTTCTCTGGTAACTTCAATCCTCGTAACCTGACCCGTTCAAGTGCCAAACGGTCAGTTGAAGCCACTGGGGATCGGGATGTTGGAGTTCCCCTTGGCTTAGGGATATCATGTGATCCGGGATCCTCCAAGGGGGTGACATTGATAGTGCCACCAGGTCGGAGAACCACGGTCGTCGAGGCCAGTGTGGGGCTACTAACAACACCTCCGCCCTCTCTCGCAGTAGTTTCTCCACTACTCGTGGTATGAGATTCATCGGCGGAAATGCGTAAAGTAGGCCGGGCGGCCAGGGTGTCCGGAGAGCGTTGATTCCCTCCGCTCCTGGCTGTGGGAATCGAGAGAAGAACCTTGGAAGCTGGGTGTTCTGGTAGCTGGCGAAAAGATCCACCATCGGGAGGCCAAACCTCCTTACCACCTGTTGGAAAATGACCGGGTCCAGCTTCCACTCCGACTGGTCCAACGTGGCCCGGCTCAGCCAATCCGCTTGCGTATTGCTGATTCCCGCGATGTGTTCTGCTGCTAGGGACCGTAGATGTTGCTCGGCCCAGCGGAATAGAGCCTCTGTTTCTTCCATGAGACGCTGCGACCGTGTGCCCCCTTGATGATTCAAGTGGGCCCTGGTCGCCACATTGTCCGTAAGAACCAACACGTGCTGTTGGTGTACTAAGGGTGCAAATGTCTGTAGGGCTAGAAACACTGCCCTTAGTTCTAGAAAATTGATATTGACGGAGGACAGTTCTTCTGCCGTCCACAGGCCCTGAGCCATGTGAGCTCCGATGTGGGCACCCCATCCGGTGAGGCTGGCATCGGTGGTCAAGATGATCTGGTCCTTCGTTTGGAAGGGGGATCCTCTGCTGATCGCGGCAGACGTCCACCACTGTAATGAGTCTCTGACCTTCCGGGGCAAATGAACCGTCCTGTGGCAATGGCTCACCTTGGACCTTTGAGCGGGCAGCAGGAACCACTGCAGTGTCCTGATATGGAACCTGGCCCAGGGAACTATGCCAATGGCGGAGACCAGAGTTCCTAGTATCTTTGAAAGCAGTGAGAATGGAACCGGTCCCCGCTGAACACTGGATATCAAACGGTTGATGTTGTCTTGCCTCTCCTGTGAGAGCGACACTGTGCCCTCTTGAGTGTCTATAATGGCTCCTAAGTGTAGGAGTCTGGTAGTTGGTACTAACTGGCTTTTCTCTACGTTGACTGTGAAGCCATGGAGTTCCAGTGTACGGATTGTCTCGTTGAGGTCTTTCTCTGCCGCCAGTTTGGACCTGGACAAAACGATAATATCGTCCAGGTAAGCCATGAGTCTGATGGATCTCGCTCTTAGGCTGGCAGTCAATACGTCCAAGAGCTTCGTAAACGTCCGTGGAGCCGATGACAGGCCGAACGGCATTGCTCTGTATTGGTAATGTCGTCCCTCGGTGTAAAACCGGAGAAACCTGCGATGTTCCGGGTGGATGGGGACGTGCAGGTATGCCTCCTTGAGGTCGATGGATGTTAAAATGTCCTGTTTCCGGATGGAAGCGAGAATGGTCTGTAGTGAATGCATCCTGAACCTTCGGTATCTTATAAAAAGGTTCAGTTGCTTGAGGTTGAGGATCAACCGGCAGCCTCCGGAGGATTTGGGCACGATGAAAATCATGGAGTAGAACCCCTTGCCTTCCTCCGGCTGCGGGACTCGCTCTATAGCGCGTATGTCGAGCAGGTGGGTGATCTCCCTGCGTAGCTGTAGTTTCTTTATAGAGTCCTTTATTAACGGGCAGCGTAAGAAGCGGCTGGGCGGTGTTTGGAGGAACTCCAGCTTGAGCCCGTGTGTGACTGTGGCTAGGGCCCACTGGTCGGAGGAGGTTAATTGCCATACCTCGCTGAAGCCCTGAAGCCTGCCACCCAAGGGCTGGGGGGCCGCTGAGTCACTTCGTGCGTTTGAACCCTCTCTGGGTGTTGCCGCGAAAAGGTCTCCTGGACTGGTGATAGCCTCTCGGCCTGTCCTGAAAGGAGCCGCGGTCGCTCCTATAGGTCTGGTTGTATTGACCTTGGGAAAAGGAGCGCTGGCCCTGGTTGGAAGTGGTGGGATCCCAGCGAAAGGACTGACGCCTTGAGTACGGGGTAAACCGTCTATCTGGTCGTCTGTTGGCCCTGGGAAGAACCTTCCTCTTATCCTTGTCCTCCACTAGTACCTTTTCCAACAGATCTCCGAAGAGAGTGGAGCCCTGGAAGGGTCCGGATGCTAGGCGCCATTTAGACTTAAGATCAGCCTGCCAGTTTCTTAGCCACAAAAGCCGGCGTGATGACAGCGAGGTTGCCATGCTCCTTGTGGAAAACTTGGCCGCGTGAAGAGTAGCGTCCGCCGAAAACTCGGTTGCCGCCAATAATTTACTTAAGTCCTGGCGGAGACGTCCATCCTCGGGTCCTAGTCGGGATTGCATCTCCTTTATCCACATCAGTGATGCTCGGTTGATAAATGATGCAGCTGCTGCTGCCCTGAAGCCCCAACCGGACATCAAGTGCGACTTACGTAGTAATGTCTCCGCTTTCCTCTCCTCTGGTCTGAGACTCTCCCCGGTCTCCGAGGGGACTAAGGCACTGGAGACAAGCGTCACCACTGGTTGGTCGATTGGGGGGAATTCAAGCAGCTTTTCCACCTCCTCGTCAAAGGTGTAAAATTTCCTTTCGAGGTTGGAAGGCCCTTGTGCAGCCGCTGGTTGCTGCCAAGGCCTCTTTATGCCTTTAACAAAAATGCCGGAAGCAGGAAAGTGGTCGGACTCGGGTTGAGGTTCCTCGAGCAGCGAGGCCGAGGTCTGACTTGTCTCAGCGGCCTCTGCCGCTTTGGCAGCGCCCGGGAGGTTCATGACCTGCTTGGCCTTAGATAACAAGGTCCGGAATAAAGCAGGTTTGAATAGTCCAACAGAGGGTGTCTGATCTGGTGTAGTTTCATCCTCTGAAAATCCAAACTCCGGGTCACTGTCCTCAAACTGATCCTGTTCCTCCAACAAGGACCCCAAACCCGAGGGGGGCGGTGCCGACCAAGAACACGTGGGCTGTTGAGGGGGTCTATTGTATTGTTGAGCCCCGGCTATGTTTTGTGAGTACGCAGTTACAATAAGATCTTGCAGATCTGGGGGCAAATTTTGCCACGCCCCCGGTTGTGCTCGTAAGCCTGCTGCTGTGGGGGTGAAGGTGGCTGCTGGCCCCTGGTAGCTCAGTCCCGCAGGGCCTGCTGACCCTGGTCTGGCCCAGGATGTGCTGGGTGAAGCCATGCTTGGAGGCAGGGGTTGGAACTGCCGGTCTGGGGACCAATCTCCCTCTACTTCAGCCCCTGTAGGCCCAAATGTGGCTGGGGGTGAGATGGGATCTGCAGAATGTCTCTGAGCCAGAGGAATCCCCACTGGGGATGATTGCAGAGCTGCCTCCAACTTCTTTTCTAGCGCCTTAATGCGCTTCTCAGCCTCTTTAATGGAGGTAGATGAGGCAGAGGAATGGGCCCTGGCCTTTTCCTTAGGTTTCCCTTTGGCCTTTTCTTTGGAGGGGGCCGGAGAGCTTGGGGGATCCTTCCCTTGATTCTCCTCCATGGTACTCACAAGTGCCAGTCGTTAGCTTTTAAAGGCTTTCCTGATTGCTGACCTCCGGTGGTTTGTTTCTCCTCACCTCGTCAGAATTGCCAGAGAAAATGGCGCCCTCGGTCTCCCGGGCTCTGCGCCTGCGCACTAGGGCGTTTTAGCCCATTCGCGCCAATTTCCGTCTCACCGCTAGCCAATTTGGCGCCCAATGACGCTCTCGCCGCACCAGCGCTCCCCCAAAATGGCGGCGCCCAGCCTCCGCGGCTCCGTGGGCTGCCGTCCGGGTCCTCCGACCCTGGGGCCTCTTCTGGCCTCCTCGGGGGGCTGGCATGTCCCCTCGCTGTGACTCCGCTTGGTCCTGATGGCCTCGGAGCTCTCGGCGGCGGCGGTGGCGGCGGCGGCGGCTTTCCCAGCGGCGCGCCGTTTCGTTGCCTCATCAGCTGTGAGGCGCTCGGCTTCTGCCTTGCAAGCCGGCATCTAGCCTCCTAGTGGGGAGGGCGGACCTCCCCACCTTCGGCTGACAGCCTCGGTATGGCCTCGGAGGCCAGGGACCCCCAGGCTGGATGCTCCCCTACGGGGTGTTCCCACTGGGGGAATACAAAAACCCCTGGGGAGGAACGTTGGGGGTGTTGCCCGCTGAGGGCTGAGACCCCAGACCGTCTGGATCCTCCTTGTCTTCATTCCTGAAAAACAAAGAAAAGAGGATTAAACCGGTAAAAACAATTCTAATCACAAATCTGTTTATTTTTCTTAAGCTACAACTCAGTATGTCTCTACTCATTGACTGAGTTTTTAAAACTGGCTCATGGGAAGAGCAGAGGGGGCGGTGCTAGTTAATATGTAAATTTAACTCAGTCTCTACCAATAGGATTGGAGTAATACCCATGTTGGACTCTCCTTCCAGATGCAATGGAGAATGTGAGTTCTAGTCCCGCCTTAGGCATGAAAGCTGGCTGGATGACTCTGAGCCAATCACCAGGAGACTGTGAGTTCTAGTCCTGCCTTAGGCATGAAAATTGGCTGGGTGACTTTGAGCCAATCACCAAGAGACTGTGTATCTCTAGTCCCGCCTTAGGCATGAAAGCTGGCTGGGTGACTCTGAGCCAATCACCAGGAGACTGTGAGTTCTAGTCCCGCCTTAGACATGAAAGCTGGCTTGGTAACTCTGAGCCAATCTCCAGTGAGTTCTAGTCCCTCTTAGACATGATAGCTAGCTGAGTCAATCACCTGGAAACCGTGAGTTCTAGTTCCGCCTTAGGCATGAAAGCTGGCTGGGTGACTCTGAGCCAATCACCAAGAGACTGGGAGTTCTAGTCCCGCCTTAAGCATGAAAGCTGGAATCAATGGAAAAGCGATTAATGTGTGCAAGCCCAAAACTCACCTCTTTTGCCAGCCGAAGCCCCCATTTTTGCGCTGCTGGGATTCCCCTGAGGCTCCCCTCCATAGGAAACCCCACCTCCGGACTTCCGTGTTTTTGTGATGCTGCAGGGGAATCCCAGCAGCGCAAAAATGGGGGCTTCGCTGGCAACGGAAGTCCAGAGATGGGGT
The DNA here is from genome assembly GCF_031021105.1 of Erythrolamprus reginae. NCBI lineage: Eukaryota > Metazoa > Chordata > Lepidosauria > Squamata > Dipsadidae > Erythrolamprus > Erythrolamprus reginae. The sequence continues at coordinate 8,640,714 of NC_091956.1, forward strand.
TTCCCAGCGCGGGGAGCCTCAGCAAAATTGCAGCATCGCAAAAACGCGGAACTCCTCGAAACCCCACCTCCAGACTTCCGTGTTTTTGTGATGCTGCAATTTTGCTGAGGCTCCTCTCGCTGGGAAACCCCACCTCCGGAATTCCGTTGCCAGCGAAGCCCCCATTTTTGCGCTGCTGGGATTCCCCTGCAGCATCACAAAAACACGGAAGTCCTGAGGTGGGGTTTCCCATGGAGGGGAGCCTCAGGGGAATCCCAGCAGTGCAAAAACGTGCGCTTCGCTGGCAACAGAAGTCCGGAGGCGGTGCATCCCAGTGGCGGCGGCTTGGGTTTGTAAGGTGAAAATAGTTTGGAAGAAGAGGCAAAAAAATCTCAAACCCCAGGTTTGTATCTTGAAAAGTTTGTATGACGAGGGGTTTGTAAGACGAGGTATCCCTGTACTAAGATACGATAGCACCGGTAACTTAAAAACCACCCTCTTTCCACTTGCAAATGGGAATTACAGCTCCAGATTTCCATTTTCCTCTGTAGCTATTAAAAGATTCTTGTCAAGCTTCTTCTTGCTTTTTTTTTTTTTTTTGCCTTGCCTGAGTGGATGAGGACATGGCAGCTTTCAATAATATAAGAAAACATATTTGGATGAGCGATATATTGGCACTTTGCTAGTTTTAAATATACAGCGTAGCATATGCTTAACACAGAACATATGGGGGAAAAGAAAACCCAATGCTTGGTTCCTAGGCAAATTGCTGTTAACTGCCACGGCACAAAAGTCTACAGCATAGCAGAATAAAGTCAACAAATTCAGCTGTTAAACTGGTAAGTAGAACCCTTCTCATCTGAAATGGTCTATCTTGGAATGCGATGTGAAGTTTCCATAGTCAGAAAAGGTAGAGTGCAGAATAGTTCAACCCAACAAGAGGCATTGCGTCTGTCATCTTCACCTCTATAACTGTCTGGTTTGGTCCTGTAACCCAGTGGTCCCCAACGTTTTTCCCACCAGGGACCAGTTTCAGCAAGACAATTTTTCTATGGCCCCTGTGGGGGCGGAAAGGGGTGTGGTTGGGGGTGGGATTAAGCATGGGGGTGCTGGTCCTCCCCGCCCCTCTTTCCCGCCATCGCCCTGTGGCCGGCAGAACCTGCCTCCCAAGCCCTCTTGCCCAGCGGGGGCTAAGCGCTGGAGACAGGGGGTCAGGCTGGCCCTCCTGCCTCCCCCCAGCCAAAAACGCAAAAGCGCCCCGCGGCAGAAGCCAAAAGAGGCTTGAGCCTCTCGGTCCTTCCCACCCCTCTGTCCCGTCCATTGTCCTGTGGCCGGCAGAACCTGCCTCCCGAGGCCTCTTGCCCGGCGGGAGGCGAAGCGCTGGAGGGAGGGGGTGGCGGCACGAGGGCCGGCAGCTGCTGACTCCACGGACCGGTGCAACATGCCCCGCGGCCCGGTAATGGTCCACGGCCCGGTGGTTGGGGACCCCTGCTGTAACCCAACAAGACCGACACAGACTTCGGAGGTTAATCAGAACTGCAGAAAAAACAATGGCTGCCAACCTGCCTTCCATTGAGGACCTGTATACTGCACGAGTCAAAAAGAGGGCGGGGAAAATATTTACTTGATCCCTCGCATCCTGGACACAAACTGCAGCTGCGAGAGCAATCATGGGCTTCCCCAAATATGCCCATGTTACACCAACGCTCCGCAGTCTGCATTGGTTGCCGATCAGTTTCCGGTCACAATTCAAAGTGTTGGTCATGACCTATAAAGCCCTTCATGGCACCGGACCAGACTATCTCAGGGACCGCCTTCTGCTGCACGAATCCCAGCGACCAGTTAGGTCCCACAGAGTGGGTCTTCTCTGGGTCCCGTCAACTAAACAATGTCGCTTGATGGGACCCAGGGGAAGAGCCTTCTCTGTGGCGGCCCCGGCCCTCTGGAACCAACTGCCCCCAGAGATTAGAATTTCTCCCACCCTCCTTGCCTTTCATAAGCTTCTTAAAACCCACCTCTGCCACCAAGCATGGGGGAACTGAGATACTCTTTCCCCTAGGCCTTTACAATTTTATGCATGGTATGTCTGTATGTATGTTTGGTTTTACAATAAGGGTTTTTAACTGTTTTAATATTGGATTGTCACATGCTGTTTACTACTGTTGTTAGCCACCCCGAGTCTACGGAGATGGGCAGCATACAAATCCAATCCAATCCAATCCAATCAAACTATTTCAATTCCTACCCTCAAAACGTCGCTACAGAGCACTGCACACCAAGACAACTAGACACGAGAACAGTTTTTTCCCAAACACCATCACTCGGCTAAACAAATAATTCACTCAACACTGTCAAACTATTTTCCAAGTTTGCACTACTATTAGTACTATTTTTTTCGTCAGTCCTATCACCCAAACTATCACTGCCAAACTATCTATTAACATTATGAATACTGATTGTGTCCTCATTGCTTATTTGACCCCTATGAGGAATCATTGAGTCTGTCATCTGCACCTCTATAACTGTCTGGTTTGGTGCTGCAACCCAACAGGACCGACACAGACTTCAGAGGACAATCAGAACTGCAGAAAAAACAATTGCTGCCAATCTGCCTTCCATTGAGGACCTGTATACTGCACGAGTCAAAAAGAGGGCGGGTAAAATATTTACTGACCCCTCACATCCTGGACACAAATTGTTTCAACTCCTACCCTCAAAACGTCGCTACAGAGCACTGCACACCAAGACAACTAGACACAAGAACAGTTTTTTCCCGAACGCCATTACTCTACTAAACAAATAATTCCCTCAACACTGTCAGACTTTCTACTAAATCTGCATTTCTATTCTACTAGTTTTTCTCATCATTCCTATCACCCATTTCCTCCCATGTTGACTGTATGACTGTAACTTGTTGCGTATATCCTAAGATTTTTATTAATATTGCTTCTTCATTGCTTATTTGACCCCTATGACAATCATTAAGTGTTGTACCACATGATTCTTGACAAATGAATATTTTATGTTATGTACGTTGAGAGCATATGCACCAAGACAAATTCCTTGTGTGTCCAATCACACTTGGCCAATAAAATTCTATTCTATTCTATTCTATTCTATTCTATTCTATGACAATCATTAAGTGTTGTACCTCATGATTCTTGACAAATGTATCTTTTTCTTTTATGTACACTGAGAGCATAAGCACTAAAGACAAATTCAATCACACTTGGCCAATAAAGAATTCTATTCTATTCTATTGTCTACAGAAATCATGGGTGCTCCAATGATTATGGTCACATCAACCAACGAATGTATTTAGTACAAATTTGCTGAATGAATGTTAATGGAAGTTTTTTAAAAAGTTAGATGTTTAAGGATTGTTTTTATGTATATTAATTGGATTGATTTTATTACTGACTTTTTGTATATGTTGTGAGCCGCCCTGAGTTCTCAGAGAGGGGCGGCATAGAAATCCAAATAAATAAATAAATAAATAAACAAACAAATAAACAAACTGAAATTACACAAAATGTAAATGGGAAGGGGAAGATAGATATTTTTGGAGGAGGGGATGACAGCCATAATACTTAGGAAGGAAGGAAAGAAATAAGGAAGGAAGAAGAAATGGAGGGAAAAAGGAAGGAAGGAAGGAAGGAAGGAAGGAAGGAAGGAAGGAAGAATGAAATGAATGGAGGGACAGAGAAAAGAAGGACTTTTTGGGGGGAGGGGGTGTAAACTTTTTTATTTTTTTCTCTTAACATACATTCAAACAATACAGTGTACCATCTAATTTTCCATGAATAAAATGCGTCATTTTGTTAGTAACTAATATCAATCATCGAAAAAGTTGCAAAAGTTTTTTTTTCTAATGTTGTCATCCAGGTATATACTTTTCTTTTAATTAAATTCCCTCCTTAATGTTCCTTAATGTTCCTTCAAAAAGTACACCACCAATTATATTTCTAACTTATTAACCATTACGCCAAAGTGCTTCCTCCTTTCTTTATACATTTTTCTATAAGCCAAGAAAACTTTGTATAGCCAATTAGATGTTAACAAAAGAAAATTAAAAACAAAAAATAAACATATATGAATTTCAGACTTCTTCCCCCCCCCCAAATAGTATGTTCCCATTTTGTTTTTTACTTTAAAATAAGGTATGTGCAGTGTGCATAGGGATTTGTTCATAGTTTTTTTTAATAGTCTGGCCCTCCAACAGCCCGATGGACAGTGAACTGGCCCCCTGACTTAGCGTATTTAAAATATCTTGCTGCAAAGTTTAGAACTAAGACACCTTAAAGAAGATCTAAGTATTGCCCACAAGATCATAGGCTGCAACGTCCTGCCTGTTGGCGACTACTTCAGCTTCAACCACAGCAACACAAGAGCGCACAACAGATTTAAACTTAATATTAACCACTCCAAACTTGACTGTAAAAAATATGACTTCAGTAACCAAGTTGTCGAAGCGTGGAACTCATTACCGGACTCCATAGTGTCATCCCCAAACCCCCAACACTTTACCCTTAGATTATCTACGGTTGACCTATCCAGATTCCTAAGAGGTCAGTAAGGGGCGAGTACAAGTGCACTAGAGTGACTTCCGTCCCCTGTCCTATTGCTCTCCTATATCTCCTATACCTTTCTTCTATTCCTATATATCTTCTTCTATTCTTTCATTGATATGTTCTATTACTATATGTTCTTTTCTATTATTTCATAGATGTATTTTACTATGAGTATCTCCTCTATAACCTTCATCATGTATTTTACTATGTGTATAATACGTAGTATTGGACAAAATGAATGAATGAATGAATGAATGAATGGATGGATGGATGGATGGATGGATAGATAGATAGATGATAGATAGATAGATGATAGATAGAGATAGATAGATGATAGATAGATAGATAGATAGATATAGATAGACAGATAGAAGATAGATAGATAGATAGATAGAAGATAGATAGACAATAGATAGAAGATAGATAGATAGATAGATAGATAGATAGATAGAAAGATAGATAGATACATAGATACATAGATACATAGATACATAGATAGATGATAGATAGATAGAGATAGATAGATAGATAGAAGATAGATAGATAGATAGATAGATAGATAGAAGATAGATAGATAGATAGAAAGATAGATAGAAAGATAGATAGAAGATAGATAGATAGATAGATAGATAGTTAGTTAGATAGATAGATAGAAAGATACATAGATACATAGATAGATGATGGATAGATAGATAGATAGATTGATAGATAGAAAGATAGATAGATAGATAGAAAGATAGATAGATAGATAGATAGATATAGATACATAGATAGATGATAGATAGATAGATAGAGATAGATAGAAAGAAAGATAGATAGATGATAGATAGATAGATAAAAAGATAGATAGATAGACAGATAGATAGAAGATAGATAGACAGATAGATAGAAGATAGATAGATAGATAGAAAGATAGATAAATACATAGATACATAGATACATAGATACATAGATAGATGATAGATAGATAGAAAGAAAGATAGAAAGATAGATAGAAAGATATAGATACATAGATAGATAGATAGATAGATAGATAGAAGATAGATAGATAGAAAGAAAGATACATAGATACATAGATAGATGATAGATAGATAGATAGATAGATGATAGATAGATCGATCGATCGATCGATCGATAGATAGATAGATAGATAGATAGATAGATAGATAAATAAATAATTAAAAAGTGACTGCACGCAAGTTGTTCTGTGTTGCTTTTTTTGCAGCTGGAGAAATGCTTGCATGCGTGACTGCAGAAATGCAAATCCTGTGAAGCAGATGTCATTCATGGAGATGAAGACGGAAGAGTCTGACGATCAGGCCTGATGCATAAATCAAGAGTGATTTTTCTTCCTGACACAAGGTCATCTGTCTATAACACAGTGGTGACTTTATTGCCCGGTGAGATTTCCAGCCGAAGGATTCACTTTGCCAAAAAAGGCCTAACTTTGAGGTTTCTGAGTGAGGCAGTGATTGACTTGATTAAAAAGAAAAAGATTATCAGAAACACTACGAGTCAGCTGCGGCACCAACGAAACAAATTCAAAGATTTATTTTATTTTATTTTATTTTATTTTATTCTATCTATCTATCTATCTATCTATCTATCTATCTCTCTCTCTCTCTCTCTCTCTCTCTCTCTCTCTCTCTCTCTCTCTCTATCTTTCTATCTATCCATCCATCCATCCATCCATCCATCCATCCAATACACATAGAAACATAGAAGACTGACGGCAGAAAAAGACCTCATGGTCCATCTAGTCTGCCCTTATACTATTTCCTGTATTTTATCTTACAATGGATATATGTTTATCCCAGGCATGTTGAAATTCAGTTACTGTGGATTTACCAACCACGTCTGCTGGAAGTTTGTTCCAAGGATCTACTACACAATACATATTGAAGAGAATAGACATGAAGTATTATATATAAAGAAAAGATATAAAAATAGAGGAGAAGATATATGAAAGGGAGAAAAGATATATGATATATGCGATAAGGAGAGATAATTGGACAAGGGACGAAAGGCAGGCTAGTGCACTTATGTACTCCCCTTACTGACCTCTTAGGAACCTGGAGAGGTCAATCGTGGAGAGTCTAAGGGAGAAATGTTGGGGGTTAGGGGTTGACACTACTGAGTCAGGTAATGAGTTCCACGCTTCGACAACTCGGTTGCTGAAGTCATATTTTTTACAGTCAAGCTTGGAGCGGTTAATATTAAGTTTGAATTTGTTGCGCACTCTTGTGTTATTGCGGTTGAAGCTGAAGTAGTCATTGACAGGCAGGACGTTGCAGCATATGATTTTGTGGGCAATACAAGATATGTCTCTTAATTTGAGAGAGGACTTAAACATGTGCAAAGATGGTATCACTCCATCTTTACACGAGCTGCATTGGTTGCCAGTCGGTCTCCGAACGCAATTCAAGGTGTTGGTTATTACCTTTAAAGCCCTAAATGGCTCAGGGTCAGACTATTTACGGGACCGCCTCCTCCCTTATTTATTTATTTGTCTGTCTGTCTGTCTGTCTGTCTGTCTGTCTGTCTGTCTGTCTGTCTGTCTGTCTGTCTGTCTGTCTATCTATCTATCTATCTATCTATCTATCTATTTATTTATTTATTTGATTTTTTTAATGCCGCCCTTCTCCTTAGACTCAGGGCGGCTTACAACATGTTAGCAATAGCACTTTTTAACAGAGCCAGCATATTGCCCCCACAATCAGGGTCCTCATTTTACCCACCTCGGAAGAATGGAAGGCTGAGTCAACCTTGAGCCGGTGATGAGATTTGAACTGCTGACCTTCAGATCTACAGTCAGCTTCAGTGGCCTGCAGTACAGCACTCTACCTGCTGCGCCACCCTGGCTCTATACAGATGGAGTTCATGAAGTCTTTCCTGATAAGTTTTATGCTTAAGACCTTCCACCAGTTTTGTAGCCTGTCTTTGGACACATTCAATTTTATCCATATCTTTTTGTAGGTGAGGTCTCTCCAGAACTGGACACAGTATTCCAGATGTGGTCTCACCAGCGCTCTATACAGTGGGATCACAACCTCCCTCTTCCTGCTTTTTATACCTCTAGCTATGCAGCCAAGCATCCTACTTGCTTTTCCTACTGCCCGACCACACTGTTCACCCATTTTGAGGCTGTCAGAAATCACTACCCCTAAATCCTTCTCTTCTGAAGTTTTTGCTAGCACAGAACTGCCAATACAATACTCGGATTGAGGATTCCTTTTCCACAAGTGCATTATTTTACATTTGGAAACATTAAACTGCAGTTTCCATTGCTTTGACCATTTATCTAGTAAAGCTAAATCATTTACCATATTACAGACCCCTCCAGGAATATGAACCCTATTGCACACTTTAGAGTCATCGGCAAATAGGCAAACCTTCCCTACCAAACCTTCCCCTAAGTCACTCACAAACATATTAAAAAGAATAGGACCCAGAACAGACCCTTGTGGCACACCGCTTGTAACCTGTCTCTGCTCAGAATACTCGCCATTAACAATAACTCTCTGATGTCTACGCTTCAGCCAGCTTGAAATCCACTGAACTATCCAGGGATTAAGTCCAATCTTCACTAATTTATCTATCAGCTCTTTATGTGGAACCGTATCAAAGGCTTTGCTGAAGTCCAGATAGGCAATATCCACGGCACCACCTTCATCCAACACCTTTGCGACATAGTCAAAGAAATCAATGAGATTAGTCTGACATGATTTGCCTTCAGTAATGCCATGCTGATTTGGGTCCAATAAGTTATTGTTTTTTAGGTGCTGATTTATCCTCTTTTTGAGTAGAGTCTCCATCATTTTAACTATAACTGATGTCAAGCTAACTGGCCTGTAGTTACCAGCTTCTTCTCTACTGCCCTTCTTGTGGTCTCACCAGCGCTCTATTCAGCGGGATCACAATCTCCCTCTTCCTGCATCATAAATATGAATCGGTTGCCAAGCATCTGAATTTTGACCACTTGATCAGGGTGGTGGTGGTAGTGGTGGCGCTTTCAGGGTGGTGGTGGTAGTGGTGGCGCTTTCATACGGTCATACGTATGAAAAAGTCACTTCTTTCAGTGGCGTCATAACTCTGAACGGTCACTAAACAAACAGTTGTAAGTCGAGGACCACCTGTAGGTCTGTGAAATATTGGAGTCAGACTAACCTGCCCTATTTGCCAATATTATCTTTTCTAGGAAAACAAAAACAAAATCCAAAGCATCATATTAAAAAATAAACACCCTGGGTTCTTTTGAGTCTACCAGCACCTGACAGCTCAATGCAACCAAAATGTGGGATTTCGGCTGCAGATGTTTTGTGCTCAGTAGCGAGACCCATGAAGTGCCAACTGTCTGCGAGGCCAACAAGCTGGTTTTTCTTTCTTTACTTTTAAAAGGCTCTGGGAAGCCTCCTTTCTCTCTCTTCTTTTTTATTTGGAGGGCACTTCCAGATAAATGCCAGTCATTTGGCCAGGCCTGACTCACAGAAGGTGCAGCAGGCACAGATGGTACTAATGCATAAATGTAATCTAGGAGAGAGAGAGAAAGAGAGAGAGAAAGAGAAAAAGAGGGAGAGGAGGGAGGGAGAGAGGGGGGAGAGAAAGAGAGAGGGGGGAAAAGAGAGAGAGGGGGAGAGAGAGAAAGAGAGGGGGAAGGGCGGGAGGGAGGGAGAAAGAGGGGGGGAGAGAGAGAAAGAGAGAAAGAGGGGGAGAGAGAAAGAAAGAGAGAAAGAGGGGGAGAGAGAGAGAAAGAGAGAGAGAGAGAAAAAGAGAGAGAGGAGGGAGGGGTGGGAGGGAGGGAGAGAGGGGGAGAGAGAAAGAGGGGGGAGAGAGAGAAAGAGAGGGAGAGAGAGAAAGAGAAAAAGAGGGAGAGGAGGGAGGGAGAGAGAGGGGGAGAGAGAAAGAGGGAGAGAGAGAAAGACAGGGGGAGAGAAAGAAAGAGAGAAAGTGGGAGAGAAAGATAAAGAGAGAGGGAGATAGAGGAAGGGAGGACAGGGAGGGAGAGAGGGAGGAAGGAAGAGAGAAAGCCCAATGCCAACCCAGAAAAAGTTCCAAATAGCTACAGTGCTTTTACAGGAATATATAATGTGATTGGCAAGATAAACTCCGAGGTTTGCATGAGCTGGTTGATCCCAACTCAACCATCTAAAATTCTAAGACCAAAAACAACAAAAAAGTTGGGGAACATCTAGGATTATCCTTGCCAATAAAGCAGCAAAAGTTACTGGGCCCAAACAGATCCAACCAAAGAAGAACAACTAAGATGATTTGGGGGAAGGGGGTGTGGAGGCTGAAACATATAATAATAATAATAATAATAATAATAATAATAATAATAATAATAATAACAACAACAACAACAACAACAACAACAACAACAACAACAATAGTAATTTCCAAGTGAATTATCTGTGAAACAGTTAAATATTTAGTTGCCTGTTGTAGTTTCCAATAGTACAGTGGAACCCCGACATAAGAGCTGCTCTACTTAAGAGCAACTCGAGATAAGAGCTGGGAGGGGAGAGATATTTTTGTTCTACTTACAAGCCCAAATTCGAGATACAAGCGCCAAGGAGCTGTCTCCTGAAGCCAAACGCTAACTTCCGTGTTCGGCTTCAGGAGACAGCTGCGAAGCGGCGCGCGTGTTTTAAAAGGTTGCAGCCGGCCTGGGGGGCTCGGGGGGGTGCTTGCAGCTTTCTTTCTTGCTCTTTTTCTTTCTCTCTTTTACCTTCCCTTCCTCTATTTCTTCTTTTCTTTCTCCTTCCCACCTTCTTCCCTCCCTCCCTCCTTTCACTCATTCCTCTCTTACTCTCCCCTTTCATAAGTTTCCTTGCTTCCTTCCTCTGTTCCTGTCCCTTCCCCCTTTCTTTCTTTCTTTCTTTCTTGCTCTTTTTCTTTCTCTCTTTTACCTTCCCTTCCTCTATTTCTTCTTTTCTTTCTCCTTCCCACCTTCTTCCCTCCCTCCCTCCCTTCACTCATTCCTCTCTTACTCTCCCCTTTCATAAGTTTCCTTGCTTCCTTCCTCTGTTCCTGTCCCTTCCCTCTTTCCTTCCTTCCTTCCTACCCTCCGTCCATTCATTCACCCATTCCTCTCTTGATCGCTTAAAGCCGGTCCCTGGTGCAAAAAGGGTTGGGGACCTCTGTCCTACAGGATTGGGTGGCAGAGAAGTTGAACATATGTAAATTTAAAAGTTTAAGAAAGTTTACAAGTTAAGTGAAAGAAACTTCATTATTCATTTATATGTACATGTACATTTCTTCATTAAAAACATGTCTTTCTGCATAATTTAGACTAACTTTGTGAGTTTTTTGAGGGCTGGAACCAATTAAAATTATTTACATTAATTCCTATGGGGAAAAGTCGTTCGAGATAAGAGCTGCTCGACTTAAGAGCCCAGGTCCGGAACGAATTAAACTCGTATCTCGAGGTACCACTGTATATTATTAGTATTAATAGTAGTAATTATTAGTAATATATTAGTATATTATATTATATCATATCATATTATATTAGTAATAGTAATTATACAGTGATGATGATGATAATAATAATAATAATAATAATAATAATAATAATAATAATAATAATTATTATTATTATTAATTAGATTTGTATGCTGCCCCTCTCCGAAGACTCGGAGCGACTCACAACAACAATACACAATGTACATAAGATGAGTAGTTGCAAGATGTCTACTATAATAAAAAGAAGAGCTAGGGAAGGGATGTCAAACTCAAGAATCACTGGGGTTTCTGTCTGGTAATTCTTCTGCAAACCTTTCTTGAGGCCTCTTGATAAGGAAACTACAACAGGCAACTAATTAACTGTTTCACAGATAATTCACTTGGAAATCTGAAAAGGTCAGATCTTTCTTTTTCACCGGTTTGCAGAGTTGCATTGAGGAGAGCAATTAAAACTCCATTAAAACGCGCTCTCTCTCTCTCTCACACACACACACACACACACAAACAGGTGCTTTTTCAAGAGGCAACTGGACATTTTTGCTTCTACGCATGCGCGGAAGCAAAGAAATTGTCGGAAATTGCCAAAATTGTGGAAAAGGCCCTTTAATCATTTTCTCATTTTCGGGTCCAGTGTTTCGAATTTCAGCACCGCCATCCATTCTTGAGAAGAGTGCTTTTACATCGATTCCTTCTTACAAACTTTTCTACTTAAGAACCTGGTCACGGAACGAATTAAGTTCGTAAGTAGAGGTACTGTTCTGTCTGGGTCACTCCGGAAGCCAAAACGAACCCAAAAAGAGAAGCCAGACACACCGGTAAAAGGCAAAGGCAGTTTATCAAATTCAAGAAAAACACAGGTAACAGAAAATGTCCTTACAAACAGGAAAACGCCGTATCTTCAAATATATCCACGAAGGCAAAAGTCCATGCAGCAATACAGGATTCTTGCTGCCAAGACGAGGCTGTAGATAGCAGACCTACACCTCCCACGGGTCTTCCAAACTGCTGGGCCACAAGCCAGGAACAGAGACGTCGAGAACAAAGCAGGTCACCGTAACTCCAATTGATAACACTCCACATGGCTTCAAGGGCTTGCCTGCCTTTTAAACCCTACTAAGGAGGACCACACCCAACCCCAGCTGTTCCTAATTCAGTGCTGATAATACTTCTTTAATTGCTCCTTTCTTTGATCTGAACGTCTCTGTCGCATGTCAATGACGGCTTGTGCTTCATCACCTAATGACTCTACTGGCTGGGGAGAGCCCCCCCCCCCCCGCCGGGGCTCTCATGCTGTTCTCCTTCGTCCCATTCCTGACTTTCCTCTCCCCCGTCCGACTGTTCAGCCCCCTCCTCTTCGCTGTCATCCTCCTCTGGGCATGGAGCCAGCAGAGACACAGCTGGTCCCTGAGCAGCCTCAGGCTGAACCACAACAGGTACCACTGTACTTTGACTACTGAAAGAGTTTTCAGTCAGTTCACAGGCAAATTTAATACATATTCCCACCTGCCCAAATTTGTTTTAAGTGATTTAAATCTCTATGCACCCGTTTGAGTGTGACAGAGAGAGGAAATGAAAAGAGGCTTGAAATGGCAGCTCTCGCGATTTGGCAGACCCTAGATGAGACATTTACAAAGACATTAAAAGATCGGTTCACTTAAGCCTTTAAACACATTAAGTGTATCCAGTGCTCAAGCTTTTGATCCGACTTACTTTCACCCACAAAGATCTTCTCCTTTTCGAAGGAGACACTTCACCCCCAGGAACCATCAGATTGTGGTTTGGATCTACAACAGCTTTGCTCCATAGGAGCGTATTTATTTTTTCTTCCTTTTTGCTTTAAAGAAAAATTAGAAGGGAATAAAACCCCAGAAGCAGTTCAAAGGACCTCTCTACAAGCAGAAACAAGCCAACACATTAAAATTCTGCAAAGTCACTCTCAGGAATGAAGACCACGATTCCTGGTTCTCAAAAACTCAAAAATTCTGTAAACTGCTTAGAGAGGGCTGTAAAAGCACCAAGAAACGGTATATGAGTCTAAATGCTATTGCTATTTTGGCCAGTTATGCCTGTTATTTAATCTCTTTTGTTTCCACTTTTAATTCTTCTTATCAGTCCTGTCCCCTTTTCTTTTTTAATTTGGTTGTTGGTTAAACATTCAGACATAAACCGGAACATTTTTGCCTCGGACGGGAAATAAAGCCCTTCATGGCATCGGACCAGAATATCTCCGGGACCGCCTTCTGCTGCACGAATCCCAGCGACCAGTTAGGTCCCACAGAGTTGGCCTTCTCCGGGTCCCGTCGACTAAACAATGTTGTTTGGTGGGACCCAAGAGAAGAGCCTTCTCTGTGGCGGCCCCGACCCTCTGGAACCAGCTCCCCCCAGATATCAGAGTTGCCCCCACCCTCCTTGCCTTTCGCAAGCTCCTTAAAACCCACCTCTGTTGTCAGGCATGGAGGAATTCAGACTTTCCCTTCCCCCTAGGCTTATAGAATTTATACATGGTATGCTTGTATGTATGATTGGTTCTTTAAATTGGGGTTTTTTAGATTATTTTTAATATTAAATTTGTTCACATTGTCTTTTTTATTGTTGTTAGCCGCCCCGAGTCTACGGAGAGGGGAGGCATACAAATCTAATACATACAAATACAAATACAAATGAACACTCGGACACCAAGCTGGGTAAAATGGGTCACTTTATTAAATATTAACGAAAGACCTGCAGGGGTCGCTAAATGGGGCGGAGTTTCCTGAACACAAACATGCTTGGGCAACCAAATGGGCGTAACTCCATGCCTGGTCAGGGTTAGGCATGCCCCGCCTACACCCAGCCCATAAAGCCACGCCCAGCGTGTGGGAGGGCTCACCCTGCATGACCTGGAACCGGAAATGACATAGGTGAGCCCCAAGGGCACCCCCTTCACACCTCTCCGTCCGTAGAGGACGCATGAATTGTGCAACGGGGGTGCCAATCATCTTCCGCATACAGACGGGAAATTGAACAACTATCCTTGTGGTGTGACCAGAACAATCTAGAACTGAACACACTCAAAACCGTAGAAATGGTGGTAGACTTTAAGAGAAACCCTTCCACCTCTCACAATACTAGACAATACAGTATCAACAGTAGAGACCTTCAAATTTCTAGGTTCTATCATATCTCAAGACCTAAAATGGTCACCTAACATCAAAAACGTCATCAAAAAAGCACAACAAAGAATGTTCTTTCTGCGCCAGCTCAGGAAGCTCAAACTGCCCAAGGAGCTGCTGATCCAGTTCTACAGAGGAATCATTGAGTCTGTCATCTGCACCTCTATAACTGTCTGGTTTGGTGCTGCAACCCAACAGGAGCGACACAGACTTCAGAGGAGAATCAGAACTGCAGAAAAAACAATTGCTGCCAACCTGCCTTCCATTGAGGACCTGTATACTGCACGAGTCAAAAAGAGGGCGGGGAAAATATTTACTGACCCCTCACATCCTGGACACAAATTGTTTCAACTCCTACCCTCAAAACGTCGAAACAGAGCACTGCACACCAAGACAACTAGACACAAGAACGGTTTTTCCCCGAACGCCATCACTCTACTAAACAAATAATTCCCTCAACACTGTCAGACTTTCTACTAAATCTGCACTTCTATTCTACTAGTTTTTCTCATCATTCCTATCACCCATTTCCTCCCATGTTGACTGTATGACTGTAACTTGTTGCTTATATCCTAAGATTTTTATTAATATTGCTTCTTCGTTGCTTATTTGTCCAAAATGGTATAAGGTTTCCTGCCTGAGCAGGGGGCTGGACTACAAGACCTCTAAGACCCCTTCCAACTGTGTTATTCTGTTATTCATTCATACATGTTTCCAAATGTAAAATAATGCACTGGGGGACAAGGAATCCTCAATCTGAGTATTGTATTGGCAGTTCTGTGTTAGCAAAAACTTCAGAAGAGAAGGATTTAGGGGTAGTGATTTCTGACGGTCTCAAAATGGGTGAACAGTGCAGTCAAGCGGTAGGGAAAGCAAGTAGGATGCTTGGCTGCATAGCTAGAGGTATAACAAGCAGGAAGAGGGAGATTGTGATCCCACTATATAGAGCGCTGGTGAGACCACATTTGGAGTACTGTGTTCAGTTCTGGAGACCTCACCTACAAAAAGATATTGACAAAATTGAACTGGTCCAAAGACGGGCTACAAGAATGGTAGGAGGTCTTAAGCATAAAATGTATCAGGAAAGACTTAATGAACTCAATCTGTATAATCTGGAGGACAGAAGGAAAAGGGGGGACATGATTGAAACATTTAAATATGTTAAAGGGTTAAATAAGGTCCAGGAGGGAAGTGTTTTTAATAGGAAAGTGAACACAAGAACAAGGGGACACAATCTGAAGTTAGTTGGGGGAAAGATCAAAAGCAACATGAGAAAATATTATTTTACTGAAAGAGTAGTAGATCCTTGGAACAAACTTCCAGCAGACGTGGTTGGTAAATCCACAGTAACTGAATTTAAACATGCCTGGGATAAACATATATCCATCCTAAGATAAAATACAGAAAATAGTATAAGGGCAGACTAGATGGACCGTGAGGTCTTTTTCTGCCGTCAGTCTTCTATGTTTCTATTCATCACACTTATTATATGGCCAAATTTTATTGGGGGGAAAAAACAGAATCACCCATTTTAGACCAAGCAAGCTTCTACAGATGGCATTCCCCAGTTGCACATTTTGGATGAAACAACCGCATATAGTTAACAGCGAGAGTTTCTGGTTTAAACATGGTTCAGATGAACGAACCGGCGGGGAGCTATAGGCATGAACATTAGACCCATTCATATATTGGCTTTACGGGTGTTCTCGGTGGAGCAGGCTGGGTATTCAATTCTATGGCACCAGGCGTACAAAAGAAATGAACATTTAATCCAGCACAACGTGGCTTTAAATAGCAGCAAATGCTCAGCCCAGAGCTCTTAAGTCTGAAGAGTAGACAAAAACAGACAAATGCATTCAACACGAACAGGGAAACAGAATTTCTTTCCCACGACAGCAGAGGAAGTAGGAAGTGATCCAACAAGATAAAAAGACCGATTAATATCTCGCTTGAGTGCCACTCTGTAATGATAGAGAAAACAAAATCCGGATAATTAAGAATGATTAAATTTAGGATAGTTGTTTTCCTGTTCCATTTCCAACACGATTGGGGAAAGGAAGTTAAAAGGAACCTGGACAATTCTTCATGGGTAAAATTCAAAACTGGGAAGATGAGCCATAACGGCAGAAAAAAATTAGGAAGGAAATTTGCTACCTAATACGTACTATCAATATGCTATTTTTCTCTCAACTGCAAGAACAATTGCAGGAAATATAGCTTTTTCTATTTCCATTCTCGAATGCATAAATTGCTCATATGTCATTAGGAGCTACTAGATTAGAATAATTTTGGGGGGAGCTGGATGAACCAAAAAATCCCACATTGCCCTGATTTTAAGACCCCTTCCAACTGTGTTATTCTGTTATTCATTCATACATGTTTCCAAATGTAAAATAATGCACTTGGGGACAAGGAATCCTCAATCTGAGTATTGTATTGGCAGTTCTATGTTAGCAAAAACTTCAGAAGAGAAGGATTTAGGGGTAGTGATTTCTGACAGTCTCAAAATGGGTGAACATTGCGGTCATGCGGTAGGGAAAGCGAGTAGAATGCTTGGCTGCATAGCTAGAGGTGAAACAAGTAGGAAGAGGGAGATTGTGATCCTGCTGTATAGAGCGCTGGTGAGACCACATTTGGAATAATACTGTGTTCAGTTCTGGAGACCTCACCTACAAAAAGAGATGGATCAAATTGAACGGGTCCGAAGACGGGCTACAAAATCGGTGGAAGGTCTTAAGCATAAAACGTATCAGGAAAGACTTAATGAACTCAATCTGTATAGTCTGGAGGACAGAAGGAAAAGGGGGGACATGATTGAAACATTTAAATATGTTAAAGGGTTAAATAAGGTCCAGGAGGGAAGTGTGTTTAATAGGAAAGTGAACACAAGAACAAGGGGGCACAATCTGAGGTGAGTTGGGGGAAAGATCAAAAGCAACATGAGAAAATATTATTTTACTGAAAGAGTAGTAGATCCTTGGAACAAACTTCCAGCAGACGTGGTTGGTAAATCCATAGTAACTGAATTTAAACATGCCTGGGATAAACGTATATCCATTGTAAGATAAAATACAGGAGATAGTATAAGGGCAGACTAGATGGACCATGAGGTCTTTTTCTGCCGTCAGACTTCTATGTTTCTATGTTTCTATGCAAAGATTCTATTCTATTCTATATAAATATTCTATTCTATATAAAGATTCTATTCTATTCTATTCCATTCCATTCGACATGGGGCTAATCTACTTGTAGGTTTTCTGCCCTTCCCACTAGATGTGTTAGGGTGGGACACATTTAGGGGCTTTTGCTGAAACAGTGTTGTCAGCAGGCCTACTCAGGAGAAATAAAAATGGGTTTCCTGTTACAGTTATTGGGCCACAGCTGAGATAATGTTTGGACTTTGTTTTCTACTAATACTTGGTTCAATTAAAAAAAAATAGCTCTTTGCTCCAGAATAATGACTTTCAGTTTTATTTCTTTGCCCACATTTGGTCTGTCACAGCTGAGCACTGGCCACCACAACGGAGCGAGAACTCAGGCTCCACCTCGGAAGCCTGGAGTTCCCCCATAGAGACGGGTTTTTCCCTGTGAATAACTTCATAATTTTGCAACATTTGGGTTTTCCCCAAGCAAGAGGATCATTTTTAATGCATTTTAAGTGCCATCTTTGCAAAATAAGCCACAGCATTTATACCGGGATGCTGGAAATAGAAGACATGATTCTAAAGTCTCTTGCCTGGAATGAGAATGGAATGGAATAAAGAAAATATAGAATGGAATGGAATGGAATAAAGAAAATATAGAATGGAATGGAATGGAACAGAATAAAGAAAATATAGAATGGAATAGAATGGAATGGAATAAAGAAAATATAGAATGGAATGGAATGGAATAGAACAGAATAAAGAAAATATAGAACGGAATTGAATGGAATAGAATAGAATGGAATAAAGAAAATATAGAATGGAATGGAATAGAATAGAATGGAATAAAGAAAATATAGAACGGAATTGAATGGAATAAAGAAAATATAGAATGGAATGGAATAGAATAGAATAAAGAAAATATAGAATGGAATGGAATAGAATGGAATGGAATAAATAAAACATAGAATGGAATGAATGGGATAGAACAGAATAAAGAAAATATAGAACGGAATTGAATGGAATAGAATAGAATGGAATAAAGAAAATATAGAATGGAATGGAATAGAATAGAATAAAGAAAATATAGAACGGAATTGAATGGAATAGAATGGAATGGAATGGAATAAAGAAAATATAGAACGGAATGGAATGGAATAAAGAAAATATAGAATGGAATGGAATAGAATAGAATAAAGAAAATATAGAATGGAATGGAATAGAATGGAATGGAATAAATAAAATATAGAATGGAATGAATGGGATAGAAACGGAATAGAATGGAATGGAATAAATAAAATATAGAATGGAATGGAATAGAATGGAATAAAGAAATTATAGAATGGAATGGAATGGAACGGAATAGAATAAAGAAAATATGGAATGGAATGGAGTGGAATGGAATAGACTGGACTAGACTAGAATAAAGAACATATAGAAGGGAAGGGAGTGGACTGAAATGGAATAGAATAGAATAAAGAAAAATTGGAACGGAACAGAACAGAATAGAATAAAGAATATATAGAATGGAATGGAATAGAATAAAATAAAGAAAAAATGGAACAGAACGGAACAGAATAGAACAAAGAAAATATAGAATGGAATGGAATACAATAGAATAGAACAAAGAAAATATAGAAGGGAAGGGAAAGGAATAGAATGGAGTAGAATAAAATAAAGAAAAAATAGAATGAAATGGAATGGAATAGAATAGAACAGAATAAAGAAAAAACGGAACCGAATGGAACAGAACAGAATAGAATAAAGAAAATATAGAATGGAATGGAATAGAAACACCCCCAGATTCGAAACGAAACAAAAGGTCTTCCGAATGCCCCCAGTTCCGAAATGTCAAACCAGCCAGAAGACCCCAAAGCTCACGAGAACGACAGAGCAAAAAAGGGGGCCTTGTTATTTTCCTTCAACCCAACTGTTCCTAACCTACCGTATCCAATCATCCTTTGCATTGTATGATGTCAAAAACACTTATTGTATAAGCCGAGATCTGTGTTTCTTTTGCCACAGACAATAAATCTTTAGTGTCTTCTTCTGATACGCATCACTTCACTTGATCTCAAGAGGCACGAAGGACTTTCTCTTCCCCTCTCTTTCCTTCCAACAAGGTCACTTCTTTGGCAGGCACGTTTGAGCTTCACCGTGCAGGAATAACCTTCCCCTCCTCTCAACAGCCTTCTTTGTGTATTTACCAAATTTCGGGAACTTCTATATATCTTTCAGGACCTGGAAGAGCTAAAACCACCAGAATTTACCAGGTTAGCTAGGAAATCTGGGTGTTGCAATATCAGTAAACAAGGCGCCATCAGATTGCGGAAAACTGGCTTATAAATAGTCACAAACGGCATTATTGGGTCAAAAAGATGATTCATACTGTCCAGAGATGCTGCAGGGATGAGCAAAAGAATATGCAAAAAAAGACTTAACTAATTTAAGATTTTATAAGGCGGGTAAAACAGGTAGCAACGAAAAAGAATTAAGACGTCATCAAAGGAAACAATATGTTTACGACTTTAGAGAAAGTGCTTGTGTTTAGAATGGGGGCATCTTATTTAAAGCAGAGGCCTGCAACCTTGGCATCTTTTAAGACTTGTGGACTTCAACTCCCAGAGTTCCTCAGCCAGGAACTTTGAGGAATTCTGGGAGTTGAAGTCCACAAGTCTTAAAGTTGCCAAGGTTGGAGACCCCTAATTTAAAGCTACTTAGTATACAGGCTCGCAAATATTGTTTCATTCTGCATTGTTTATTAGAATATCCTTGCTTAAGACCTAACGGTGCCTCAAAAATCATAATAACAAAGTAACATAGTAATGTCAAACCCTATTTCTATTTATTTACTTGTCTCTTTCTCTCTTTCTCTGTCTTTATTGCTATGTCTATTTCTAAATCTCGATGCAGTGGTGAAATTCAACGTTTTCCCCTACTGGTTCTGTGGCTTGGTGGACGTGGCTTCATGGTGTTGGGGGACAGGTGACATGTGACTGGGTAGGCGTGGCCAACTTTAAAAAAAAACTTTTAAAAGCATTTTTTAACTACTGTAGTAAAAATATACTAAACAAAGTTTTTAAAATGTTCTGATGATAAGCTGTGACAATCAGCTGTGCCTGCGGTCGTTGGAACCTTTAAAAAACTTTTAAAAGCATTTTACTACCTATTCGCCGGACCTGGTAGTAAAAATGCTTTCAAAAAAGTTTTTAAAAAGTTCCGACGATTGTGCGGCACAGCTGATTGCCTCAGCTGGTCATCGGAACATTTTTTATCTATCTATCTATCTATCTATCTATCTATCTATCTATCTATCTATCTATCTATCTATCTTTCTATCGTGGAAACGTGGCCTCCAGGAAGGACGTCTTCGTGACGTCAAAGCTCCGCCCATGGAATTCCCTATTGGGATTCCCCACCTCCTTTCCAGCCTGCAGATCAGCCGAAAATGCCGCTGCCGATTGCAAAAACGGTGCTCCGCCGGGCGCCGCCGCCCAGCTGTAACCTTCTGAAACAGCCGAGCGCTTCTCGGCGGCCTCCGGAACCCAAACCCGAACTTCCGGGTTTGGCGTTCGGGAGAACGCCAAGAAGCCCCCCGGCTGATTCAGAAGGTGACAGCCGGGCGGCGGTGCTTCTTGGCGGCCTCCCGAACCCGAAAAGTTCGGGTTCGGGTTCAGGAAAACGCCGAGAAGCCCCCCGGCTGTTTTAAAAGGTGACAGCCAGGCGGCGGCGGCCAGCGGTGTGCCATTTTGCGATTTCCCCCCCCCTTTGTACGCATTAATCGCTTTTACATTGTTTCCTATGGGAAATAATGTTTCATCTTACGAACATTTCGCCTTACGAACCTCCTTCCGGAACCAATTAAGTTCGTCAGATGAGGTATTGCTGTAGTTTTCAATGTCAGCTGAATCCCACCTCTGGTTAGAGCCTCCAAGAGAGAATTTCTGGTTTATTCAGTTGTTCCATGGCTTCAGTAACTTCCTTAACTTCCTTAAGTCTACTTCCTTAAGCAGAGGAGGAAGACGAGCTCACACAACCAAGAATAAAAATGTTTCCATCACAAGGGCCTTTTTGCGGCGGTGAACACTCAGTGGAAATCACTTTGAATTTGGAACCGGGGTGGTGGGGAGCAAAGTTAACCGACATGGCTTTAGCTACCATATCATGTCACTTCTACGTCTGGGCTGACTAACAGGGGAACGTCTGTTAAATGGAGAATGACAGCTAGTAATTATTGGAAAGCAGTAGATCGTAGGTGAAACAAGGACGGCTGGGATAAGGTGTCAAAAGGAGGTCGCTAATGCTGACAAGGCCGGAGTTCAGCTTTAACAGCTGTCCCTCTCCCAGATGTACTAACCCTGTTCTGTTCGGGAATGCTGCGAAACCAAACCTCTCCTATGTCTTACTTTCAGGGGATGCCTTATATTAGGCAATTCTATGAAACCTCTCCTATGTCTTACTTTTGGGGGTGAATTATTTTCGGGGAAACAGGGTATAATCAGACCTCTGTAGAGTCCTAACTGGGCATAGCGTAGACCCAGGAAAGACACAAAGGAAAATCTTGGATAATATTAATTGCCTTTTTAAAAAAAAGAAATCACACAAAATCAGTAGGAAAAGATTAGTGGAGCCCTTCATTGAGCAGTATATAAGTTTATATATTATATATTGCTTTTTCGAAGTAACACAGAGAGCTTCAAGATTTCGCTATGGATAACAGGACAATACATTTATGCATCAACATGGCCCATGTTTTAAAAGAGTTGCCTGTTCTAAGGTAGGACTCCTGATAAAGTGGTATCTCTACCTAAGAATGTCTCTACTTAAGAACTTTTCTAGATAAGAACCAGGTGTTCAAGATTTTTTTGCCTCTTCTTAAGAACCATTTTCTACT
Source organism: Erythrolamprus reginae (assembly GCF_031021105.1). Taxonomy (NCBI): domain Eukaryota; kingdom Metazoa; phylum Chordata; class Lepidosauria; order Squamata; family Dipsadidae; genus Erythrolamprus; species Erythrolamprus reginae. Next base: position 8,662,918 of record NC_091956.1, read on the forward strand.
TAAGAACCCGAGCCCGGAAAAATTTCCCAGGAAATTTGAGAGTGGCACAAAGGCCTGGCCAGTTTCCTGCCATTCCCCCTTTAATCCTGGCCATCTCAGGCTTTTCTGGGCTGCCAGAGGAGTCCTCGGAAAGGGGCGGCATACAAATCCAATTAAATTTAAATCTAAATCTTTCAGCTTCAGCCAAACTGAGGAGTCACCACAGTGAAGGAAAGGTGTCGGCTACAAAGCGAGCGAGTGAGAGGAGAGGGGAGCCCTTCAGCATGGGAAGGAACAGGAAGCAGGTAGCAGCAGCAGCTGCCTTTCGGTCAAAGGAGCGGGAAGTTCCCTCCTCTCGCCTGCCTGGGTTTCTCTCTCTGGCGCAATGTATGGGAGGCAGCCTAGCGCTGGGTGTATGGCATTAAGCGTTAAGTTTTGGATTTTTTTTATTCCCTTCCCCTTCTTCTTTCGGCAGCGACTGTCCTCCTCCTCTTTTTCCTCCTCCTCCCCCTTCCCAAATTCCGAGCTTTTATTTCTTTCCTAATGGGTTTGCACGCATTATTTGATTCCTATGGGAAAAATTGCTTCTAATTACAAACGTTTCTACTTAAGAACCTGGTCACGGAACAAATGAAGTTCTTAAGTAGAGGTATCACTCTATTTTCTTTATAACAAAGAGAGAGAGACTAACCTCTGAACTACTCAATTTCTGTCCTGGGAGCTTATTCATCAATCTCCTCCTAGGAAACTCTCCCGAGTCCTGTAACCTTCATTAGCTGGTGTTTGCTTCACTGTTCAAACCCGTCAGATTTTATCCTTTTACTTCGCTCCTTATCACTGCCTCTTCTTCAGACAATTCATCCCTAAGAAACCTGCTCTGACTCTTGACTTTGTGCCTTAATTGCCTCTGCTGTCAGATTGTGAACGGTGCTCCTTCAACAGGAAGAGATGCACAGAATAGTTATTTTAACCTGCAGGCGTCCGGTCCAGCTGTTGGGAACTAGGCTCAAGGTAACTGAAGGCAGCTTCTCCAAAGAGGGGTTGCTTCAAAGCCATGGTCGTTAGCCTTTCCATCCTGGTTCCAAGGTATCTACTGTAATGCTCTCTACATGGGGCTACCTTTGAAAAGTGTTCGGAAACTCCAGATCGTGCAGAATGCAGCTGCGAGAGCAGTCATGGGCTTACCTAGGTATGCCCATGTTTCACCAACACTCCGCAGTCTGCATTGGTTGCCGATCAATTTCCGGTCACAATTCAAAGTGTTGGTTATGACCTTTAAAGCCCTTCATGGCACTGGACCAGAATATCTCTGAGACCGCCTGCTGCCGCACAAATCCCAGCGACCGGTTAGGTCCCACAGAGTGGGCCTTCTCCGGGTCCTGTCAACTAAACAATGTTGGTTGGCGGGCCCCAGGGGAAGAGCCTTCTCTGTGGCGGCCCCGGCCCTCTGGAACCAACTCCCCCCGGAGATTAGAACTGCCCCTACTCTCCTTGCCTTTCGTAAGCTCCTTAAGACCCACCTTTGTCGTCAGGCATGGGGGAACTGAGACATCTCCCCCGGGCATATACAATTTATGAATGGTATGTCTGTATGTATGTTTGTTTAGAAAATTGGGTTTTTTAAAAAAATATTTTTAAACAGTAATTTAGATTTGTTGTAAATTGTTTTCACTTTGTTGTGAGCCGCCCCGAGTCTGCAGAGAGGGGTGGCATACAAATCTAAATAATAAATAAATAAATAAATAAATAAATAAATAAATAAATAAATAAATAAATAAATAAATAAATAAATAAATAAATAAATAAATAAATAAATAAATAAATAAATAAATAAATAAATAAATAAAATCTGATCAAAAAATAGGGGACTGGAGGCTAAAACATAAGAAGGATGATTGCAGGAACCAGGTAGGTCCAGTTTAAAGAAAAGGACTAGAGGAGACACGATAGCACTGTTCCAACATCTCAGGGGCTGCCACAAACAAGAGGGAGCAAAACTATTCTCCAAAGCACCCCTCCTCAAAGGTCTTTGCAAGAAACACATTGAAAACTAAGAGAACTGGAACTAGGGGAAGGGCTTTCTCTGGTGGTGGCTCCAGTCCTTTGGAACTAACTCCTACCCACCTCCCGAGATCTGCACCGCCCTCACTCTCCTAGCTTTTCGAAAGGTTTTAAAAATGCAACTTTGTCAGTTGAGCGTTGATATTCTGCTCCAGCTGACGATATGGTTGTGTTTGGAATGAATAAGGTTGAATGGTTTTTTAAACTGTTCGGGTTTTAGTCTTGGCAATGCTGTCTGGCGGGGCCTAGGGGAAGAGCCTTCTCTGTGGTGGCTCCGGCCTTTTGGAACCAGCTCCCCCTGGAGATTCGCAGTGCCCCCATTCCCCTGGCCTTTTGCAAGGCCTTGAAGACTCATCTTTGCTGGCAGGGCATGGGGGGCTATGAGTGTTAAGAACCAACTCCAGACACAAATGGCTAAATTACTGGATGAATGTGGATGATTGTGGGTTTTTTTTAAGATAATGGGGTTTTAGAAATTTTTAGATTTGTATTGTTACACATTTTGTATTGTGTTTATTATTATTATTATTATTATTATTATTATTATTATTATTATTATTATTATTATTTATTGGATTTGTATGCCGCCCCTCTCCGCAGACTCGGGGCGGCTAACAACAATGATAAAAAAAACAACATGTAACAATCCAATTTAATAAAACAACTAAAAACCCTTATTGTAAAAACCAAACATACACACAAACATACCATACATAACTTGTAATGGCCTAGGGGAAGGAATATCCTAACTCCCCCATGCCTGGCGACAAAGGTGGGTCTTGAGTAATTTGCGAAAGACAAGGAGGGTGGGGGCCGTTCTAATCTCTGGGGGGAGTTGATTCCAGAGGGCCGGGGCCGCCACAGAGAAGGCTCTTCCCCTGGGGCCCGCCAAACGACATTGTTTGGTCGATGGGACCCGGAGAAGGCCAACTCTGTGGGACCTTATCGGCCGCTGGGATTCGTGCGGTAGAAGGCGGTAATGTGTATTAATTATTTTGTATTGAGTGGGTTGGGAAGGGCGGCATAGAAATCGAATTAATTGATTGATTAACTGATTGATTGATTAATACATAGACTGGGCGTTCTGCAAAATCCAGGGCACCACATTTTGAAGAGAGGCCAAACCTATTACAAGATGAAGCCAGAGCAATCTATTCAAAACAGCCCTTAGGACTGACACTTGTCTTCCTCCGGTGCTAATTTAATGCCTGAAAAACAGCTTTGGGCATCAGGAGAAATACCTCTAACCACAAACAGCCACGTCATTCAGTAAAAAAGCAATTTGCTTAATATGTTCTGGCTCAGCCATTCCGGTGTGCAGGAAACAATAAGAGGAGAGGCTTTCCTGTATCATATTGGTCGGAGTCCTCTTCGTGGTCAAGCGGTTCTGTGGAAACTGGTCTTTAAAGCTCTTCTGAAAGTCTTTTGGAAAGCAGGCCCCCTAATCCCGTGATGGCGAATTTATGGCATGTGCCAAGCAGAGCCCTGTCTGTCGGCACGTGTAGCATCCCCAACTGCTCATCTGGTTTGCGGTGTGCAAACTGGTCTTCGCAGGCGCTGGAGCGCCGGAAAGCAGTCTGAAAATGCCCCCCAAAATGGCCAAGAGGCCAAAAACTGTTTTGCAATCGTCTTTGTTTCTCCTGATGAAGTCCAATACATTAATGTCTTTGTAAATGTCTCGTCTAGGGTCTGCCAAATCGTGAAAGCTGCCATTTCAAACCTCTTTTCATTTCCTCTCTCTGTCACACTCAAACGGGTGCGTAGAGATTTAAATCACTTAAAACAAATTTGGGCAGGTGGGAATATGTATTAAATTTGCCTGTGAACTGACTGAAAACTCTTTCAGTAGTCAAAGTACAGTGGTACCTCTACTTACGAACTTAATTCGTTCTGTGACCAGGTTCTTAAGTAGAAAAGTTTTTAAGAAGAAGCCATTTTTCCCATAGGAATCAATGTAAAAGCAAATCATGCGTGTGATTGGGGAAACCCCAGGGAGGGTGGAAGTCCTGTTTCCTCCCAGGAGATTCCTAGAGAGGCCCCACGGAGACTTCTCCCCGCCTTTTCCAGCCCCGTTTCCTTTCAGGGATTCCTAGAGAGGCCCCACAGAGCCTTCTCCCCACCTTTTCCAGCCCTGTTTCCTCCCAGGGATTCCTAGAGAGGCCCCACAGAGGCTTCTCCTCACCTTTTCCAGCCCTGTTTCTCCAAGGAGATCCCTAGAGAGGCCCCACAGAGGCTTCTCCCCACCTTTTCCAGCCCTGTTTCTCCAAGGAGATTCCTAGAGAGGCCCCACAGAGCCTTCTCCCCACCTATTCCAGCCCTGTTTCCTCCCAGGGATTCCTAGAGAGGCCCCACAGAGCCTTCTCCCCACCTTCTCCAGCCCTGTTTCTCCAAGGAGATTCCTAGAGAGGCCCCACAGAGCCTTCTCCCCACCTATTCCAGCCTTTTCCTCCCAGGGATTCCTAGAGAGGCCCCACAGAGCCTTCTCCCCACCTATTCCAGCCCTGTTTCCTCCCAGGGATTCCTAGAGAGGCCCCACAGAGGCTTCTCCCCACCTTTTCCAGCCCTATTTCTCCAAGGAGATCCCTAGAGAGGCCCCACAGAGGCTTCTCCCCACCTTTTCCGGCCCTGTTTCCTCCCAGGGATTCCTAGAGAGGCCCCACAGAGGCTTCTCCCCACCTTTTGCGGCCCTGTTTCCTCCCAGGAGATTCCTAGAGAGGCCCCACAGAGGCTTCTCCCCGCCTTTTCCAGCCCTGTTTCCTCCCAGGAGATTCCTAGAGTCTACGGAGAGGGGTGGCATACAAATCCAATAATTTTTTTTAAATTATTATTATTATTATTATTATTATTATTATTATTATTATTATTATTATTATTATTATTATTATTATTATTATTATAGAGGCCCCACAGAGGCTTCTCCCATTTCGGAGGCTTGGGTTTGTAAGTGGAAAATTGTTCTTGAGAAGAGGCAAAAAAATCTTGAACAACCAGATCTTATCTAGAAGTGTTCATAAGTAGAGGTGTTCATAGGTAGAGGTACCACTGTATATTTATATCCAGTCATCAAGAGGATACAGTATAATGTTTACTACTCATAAGTAGTATGAAGTACGTGCTCATCAGCAATTCTCTAATTTGGCAAGAAAGGAATGACCAGCCTGCTTTCATGATCTGGATAATCTAAGCAGTGGAACCCACAATTATCTAATATTCAGCAAAGCTGTGAACTCAAGGTTCCAAAAAGAATAACAACATAAGAAATATTAAACTGAGTTCTCCGACGTAAATATAGGCAGTCACTTAAAATTGCACAAGACAAGAATATAGTACTGGTGGTGACCACAGCAATGTGCAAACAGGCATTTTTATGTTTAGCCAAGTCTAGGAAGAGTGAGACAATGATGGATGTATAATTTGACACAGACCTATTTCGAAACGGTGCAAATTAGTCCCAGATCTCTGGATCACGTGGTATTGCCAGCGCTGTGCAAACAAGTATACACTTCGAAAAATCTCGCAAGCCGAAGGACAATGGGGGTTGTTAACTCTCATAAGCATAGCCAACAGCTTAGGGAATGCTGGCATACAATTCTACTTTACGGACATAAATATAATTTCCATTTATCTTGAAAAAGATACCACGGATCTTAGTGTACAGATTTTCTTGAGGTTGTAAAAGCACCAATCCGCCTTTGTTGCAGAAAAGAAGAAGTCTTTAGCTTCTGGCACAGATACAAAACCAAGATATCATTTATTAAAAATTTCCCATAACCGTGGATTTGAATATGTTGGCAACCTGCTTTTATTTTATATTTTAAAAATTTTTTGTGACTGCTTATGTTCTATAGGCATCTATCTAATTCATTAGTGAAACCTTTGTTATGTGTATGTATTCATTTTTCTTTACTTTTCTTTTTGCGTGAGGGAGATTGTGATCCCGCTATATAGAGCGCTGGTAAGACCACATTTGGAATACTGTGTTCAGTTCTGGAGACCTCACCTACAAAAAGAGATTGATCAAATTGAACGGGTCCAAAGACGGGCTACAAAAATGGTGGAAGGTCTTAAGCATAAAACTTATCAGGAAAGACTTCATGAAAATTTGTATAGTCTGGAGAACAGAAGGGAAAGGGGGGACATGATCGAAACATTTAAATATGTTCAAGGGTTAAATAAGGTTCAGGAGGGAAGTGTTTTTCATAGGAAAATGAACACAAGAACAAGGGGGCACAATCTGAGGTTACTTGGGGGAAAGATCAGAAGCAACATGAGAAAATATTATTTTACTGAAAAGAGTAGTAGATGCTTGGAACAAATTTCAAGCAGACATGGTTGGTAAATCCACAGTAACTGAATTTAAACATGCCTGGGATAAACATAGATCCATCCTAAGATAAAATACAGGAAATAGTATAAGGGCAGACTAGATGGACCATGAGGTCTTTTTCTGCCGTCAATTTTTTAATGATTCTATCTATCTATCTATCTATCTATCTATCTATCTATCTATCTATCTATCTATCTATCTATCTATCTATCTATCTATCTATCTAGATTTGTATGCCGCCTCTCTCCACAGACTCTATGTTTCTGGTTTTTTTCTTTTTCTTTGTTGTTATTGTTTGTATGTCTATATTTATTTTAAATTTTAAACTTTAATAAAAATTATTTTTTTAAAAAGCATCAAACCAATGTGAATACCATCACAGCAGAAATGACAACACTGGGAAAGATTGAAAATTCCAGTCACATATTCAGTTTTGGGGTTTTGGGTTTTGAGGGGTTTTTTCCCTCCTTTGTTTATTCAGAGCACTAAAAACGATTTAAGACCATACTTCTGAAAATCTCTCATGCTACATGCTCATCATTTTATCCCCTCTTCCTAACCAGCGCTGGGTTTATGTCTGACTATAATCCAACATTAAAAATGCCTCCTTTCCATATAGGTGCAACATACACTGTAAACCCCTCTGCAGCAAATTCTGCTGATTCAAACGCGGCATTCATGGGCTTTCCTAAATATGCCCATGTTACTCCATCACTCCGCAGTCTGGACTGGTTGCCGATCAGTTTCCGGTCACAATTCAAAGTGTTGGTTATGACCTATAAAGCCCTACATGGCATCGGACCAGAATATCTCTGGGACCGCCTTCTGCCGCACGAATCCCAGCGACCGGTTCGGTCCCACATAGTTGGCCTTCTCCGGGTCCCATCGACTAAACAATGTCGTCTGGCGGGACCCAGGGGAAGAGCCTTCTCTGTGGCAGCTCCGACCCTCTGGAACCAGCTCCCCCCTGAGATTAGGATTGCCCCCACCCTCCTTGCCTTTCGCAAACTCCTTAAAACCCACCTCTGCCATCAGGCATGGGGGAACTGAAACATCTCCTCCTTGCCCATGTTGTTTTGGTGTTAGATTGATTGTGTGCTTGTTTTTTAATATTCTGGGGTTGTTTTTTATGAATTTTTTAGCTTAAAATTGTAATTGGATGGGTGGGTATTGGATTTGTTACTATGTATTGTTTTTACCTTGTTGTGAGCTGCCCCGAGTTTGCGGAGAGGGGCGGCATATAAATCCAACAAATCTAATCTAAAATCGTTCTCGTCCTGCGCACATTTTCACATGAGATTTCGCTTGCAGTATAGGCAAAGAAGCGGAATCTTGCGCTGACAGTGGCGCATGCACCCGCTGGGCCCGCGCACAACCGCAACGTCCTTGGAGAGTGCACCGGTAGCGCCAAGGAAGAGCAAACCATCATTCGGTAGGAACCCGCTACTCGTTAGCCCCTGCAGGATTACTACAGCCTCCATATGGAAGAGGCAAATAAAAGTAAGGAAGCTGGAGTCCTTCGGAGGGGGTGTCAGTGCTATGTTAAACAGCAGCCAAAAGGCCAGAGGTTAAACTGCATCGTATCATTAGGTTCGCTGCCCCGCCGAAAACTATTTAATACAAAGAGCCCGGCTGGGCCATTTAAATGGAAGCGATTGATTTTCATTTAGCATTCGTCCACTACTTACCAAGGCATCGCTTGAAAAAATCCATTTCAGGGTGACCCAACGCGAGACAAGTCATATGTATCTCTATATATTTCCGCGGCAGGGCAGGGCCTGTAATTGAATTAATGCATGCGCCCTCTCTACTCCTCGGGGAGAGGGGGGGTGTTTAATTTTTTTAAAAAAGCATGCCTTACATTTAGGCGGCGTTAGGCCAGTGACATAAAGTGACAAGCAGGAGCACGGTCAGCATTTGAATGCTCAGAGCCGTGACGCAGTTAAATAATTGTTTTTTTTTAAAAAAGATAGGCTGGGAGATTGACGGCACCCCATCCTTCAATTCAATTCAATTCAATTCAATTCAATTTATTAGATTTGTATGCCGCCCCTCTCCGAAGACTCGGGGCGGCTCACAACAACAATAAAAACAGTATAACAATGGAACAAATCTAATAATAAAATTACATTAAAAACCCCAACAATTTAAAAACCATACAACACATACATACCAAACATAAAATATAAGAAAGCCTGGGGGAGATGTCTTAAATCCCCCATGCCTGGCGATAAAGGTGGGTCTTGAGTAACTTGCAAAAGACAAGGAGGGTGGGGGCCGTTCTAATCTCTGGGGGGAGTTGATTCCAGAGGGCCGGGGCCGCCACAGAGAAGGCTCTTCACCTGGGGCCCGCCAAATGACATTGTTTGGTCGATTGGACCCGGAGAAGGCCAACTCTGTGGGACCTTATCGGCCGCTGGGATTCGTGCGGTAGAAGGCGGCTCCGGAGGTATTCAAGCGGGTCTGGGCCTTGTGAACTTGGGAAGACGGGGCCGTTGGGGTCAAACAGGTCTTCTTGGCTCCATTCCAGGCCTCCAGGAATAAAAAGGTGGAGTTCCAAGCTTTTGTTTTGAAAACAAAGGTAAGGGATGCCGTATTTTTATTAATTTGTCAAAATTAGAAGATTCCGGGAAGAATGCACAGAAGAGCCCAGGAAATGATTTAGGGGACTGGAGGTTAAAACATACGAAGAACGGTCGCTGGAATTGGGTATGTCTGGTTTAATTAAAAGAAGGACTAGGGGTGACATGATAGCAGTGGTTCTGATGTTTCAAGGGTTTTGGTTTCCTCAAAGGGGCTTCTCTTTCTATAAAACCAATTCTAATGCACTGTTTCCCAACCTTATAGCAGTGGTACACAAAGATGATTCTTCTTTCTTTCTTTCTTTCTTTCTTTCTTTCTTTCATTCATTCATTCTTTCTTTCTTTCTCTCCTTCCTTCCTACCTTCCTTCCTCCTCCTCCTTCCTCCCTCCCTCCTTTATCTATCTATCTATCTATCTATCTATCTATCTATCTATCTATCTATCTATCTCATTCATTCATTCATTCATTCATTCATTTGATTTTTATGCCGCCCTTTTCCTTAGACTCAGGGCGGCTTACAACATGTTAGCAATAGCCCTTTTTAAATAGAGCCAGCATCTTGCCCCCTCAATCCGGGTCCTCATTTTACCCACCTCGGAAGGATGGAAGGCTGAGTCAACCTTGAGCCGGTGATGAGATTTGAACCGCTGACCTTCAGATCTACAGTCAGCTTCAGTGGCCTGTAGTACAGCACTCTACCTGCTATGCCACCCCGGCTCATATTATCTATCTATTCTTTCTCTCTATCTCTCTCTGTGTCTCTCCCCGTCTCTATCTATCTATCTATCTATCTATCTATCTATCTATCTATCTATCTATCTATCTATCTATCTATCTATCTATCTATCTATCTATCTAATCTATCTATCTATCTAGTCTGTCTGTCTGTCTGTCTGTCTATCTATCTAATCTTATCTATCTATCTATCTATCTATCTATCTATCTATCTATCTATCTAATCTATCTATCTATCTATCTATCTATCTATCTAATCTATCTATCTATCTATCTATCTATCTAATCTATCTATCTATCTAATCTATCTATCTATCTATCTATCTATCTATCTATCTAATCTAATCTAATCTATCTAATCTATCTATCTATCTATCTATCTATCTATCTAATCTAATCTATCTGTCTAATCTATCTATCTATCTATCTAATCTATCTAATCTATCTATCTATCTATCTATCTATCTAATCTATCTATCTATCTATCTATCTATCTATCTAAACTATCTATCTATCTATCTATCTATCTATCTATCTAATCTAATCTAATCTAATCTATCTAATCTAATCTAATCTATCTATCTATCTATCTATCTATCTATCTATCTATCTATCTATCTAGTCTGTCTGTCCGTCCGTCTGTCTGTCTATACTGGATGCAATATTCCAAGTGTGGTCTTATCAAGGCATTATAAAGTGGAATTAACACTTCACTTAATCAATTAATCAACCGAGCGCCTAGTCCTAAAAGAAGGAACGAAATTAAGAGAAAAAAACGATAGATGCCTTCTCTGTTGCTTTTAGGAAGAAACAGACAATAACCAGTTCTGTAAGAGGGCGAGTGGGTTTTGGCACTATTATTTTAGCACCTGTGTTCTGTTGCCAAATGCAACTCATCAGCTACCTCCCATTCTACTTGAGCTCCTGCCAACCAACTTTTGAAATTCCTACAGCACCTGACCTTTCGACCTTATCTCCAATCAGCGACTCACTCTCCGATTCCCAGAACGTGGTGGGGTTTTGGGGTTGTTGTTGTTGTTTTCCTGCAAAACTACTGTAGCAGCAGAAAACTTTATTAGTTCACTGGTTGGGAGGATTGACATGGCAACAGATACTAATACTTCACCAGAAGAGCCCTTCACTCTTCCACTTGAAACAGAATACCCTACGAAAGCAGACTATCAATCCTTGCTCTTGAAAGCTTAGAACTATGAAGTATTGCCCACAAGATCATATGCTGCAACGTTCTACCTGTCAATGACTACTTCAGCTTCAACCACAACAACACAAGAGCACGCAACAGATTCAAACTTAATAATAACCGCTCCAAACTTGACTGTAAAAAATATGACTTCAGCAACCGAGTTGTCGAAGCGTGGAACTCATTACCGGACTCAGTAGTGTCAACCCCTAACCCCCAACATTTTTCCCTTAGACTATCCACGATTGACCTCTCCAGGTTCCTTAGAGGTCAGTAAGGGGCGTGCATAAGTGCACCAGTGTGCCTTCCGTCCCCTGTCCAATTGTCTCTCCTTATCTCATTTATCTTTTCTTCCTTTCAAATATGTTCACCTATACTTTTATATCTTTTCTTCTATTCTATTCTTTTCTTTATTTATATTATTACATATCTATCCTCTTCAATGTGTACTATGTATTGGACTAAATAAATAAATAAATAAATGAATGAATGAATGAATGAATAAATAAATAAATAAATAAAAATAAACAGTCATTTCTCAAAAGTTTTTGTTCTGCTTTGCTATCACGAATTACAGTAATCCCTCGCTACTTCACACTTCATCTTTCGCGGATTTGCTACTTCACGGGTTTTCAAAGGAGGCTTAAATCTATTAAAAATTTTAAATCCATTAAAAATTCATAAAATTCTTCTACAGTACTACTGTACTCTGTTACAGAAACTGGTAGGATATCACATGTAGTTCCAGCTGAGAAACATTATAGAATGACTGTTTAGTGCAAATGATGGGTTTTAAAAGTCCAAATACTCGTTAAATACATAAAAAATATCTTTCCTCTACTTCACGGAAATTCGTTTTTCATGGGTGGTCTTGGAACACATCCCCCGCGAAAAACGAGGGACCACCGTACATGAATGGTGCTGATGGTCTTTCTAAGGTTGTTGATCACTTTTGGCTCCAAATCGTAAATTGGCGTGTAGCAAACATTGTTTGTTTCGGCACCGGCCCTAAATTGAACTTCATTTTTGCCAGTCAATCATGTAGCTCTTGACTATCTGTGGCTATGTATCTTCATGCAACCCAAATTATTAAAGCTTCAGTTTTACAGTATACAATTTTCCAGAAACACATCATCCTGATTTTTTATATCTACCTACGTATATCTAATCTCTATCTATCTGTCTGTCTGTCTGTCTGTCTACTGTATCTATCTATCCATCTATCCATCCATCTATATCTATCCATCTATCTACCTACCTGCTTACCTACCCACCTACTTACCTATCTCTCTCTCTCTCTCTATCCATCTATCTATCTATATACAGCATCTATCTATCTATCTATCTATCTATCTATCTATCTATCTATCTATCTATCTATCTATCTATCTATCTACAGCATCTATCTATCTATCTATCTATCTATCTATCTATCTATCTATCTATCCATCCATCTATCTATTGATCTAATCTATCCATCTATCCATCTATCCATCTATCCATCAATCCATCTATCCATCTATCCATCTATCCATCTATCCATCTATCCATCTATCCATCTATCCATCTATCCATCTATCCATCTATCATCTATCCATCTATCCATCTATCCATCTATCCATCTATCCATCAATCTATCTATCTATCTATCTATCTATCTATCTATCTATCTATCTATCTATCTATCTATCTATCTACTATATCTATCTATCCATCTATCCATCCATCCATCCATCCATCCATCCATCTATCTATTTCTATTTACAAAATTTTCAGAAGCAGATACTCATCTCTTCTAGCTGCAAAAAAATAAAATAAAAATAAACGGAGGTAACAATGAAGAAGACGGATTTTGCGATTAGAGAGAAAAAAATCTTAACGAGCACGCAGAGTAATTTCAAAATGTTAATAACTCAATTCCTTACTATTTCCTCCCCTCCCCTCCCAACTTTTAGTAACTTAATGAAACCGTACTTCATTAATATGGGCCGTGAGCATGCAAAAAATTAATTGTGAAATTAATAAAATCGCGAAGAGTTATAGGAGCACCATAAAAGAATGAGAAGAAGTAAAATTGGATTAAGTACCTACTTGAAGCCACCTACCTCCTTTTGGCTCACGTGCAGGTGAATTTCTCATGCCGTTTCTTGAGCCAAAATGTCTCAGAGGTGCTTTTTTAAAAGGTAACTGGACTATGGGATTTTTTTTCCTCGAGGAAAGCCTTTCATTTTTAATGGAGGAACTGGACATGGCTAGTGTTGTGGTTAGCTCTGGCCCAGCTCCTGCCCCAAGGACTGTGGATGTGGGGGAGACATCCACATGCTGCAGGCCTGTTTTGCCGCCGGTGGAATCTGCTGATGAAGGCTCCTCTGACCAAGAAGACATGAGTGACAGGGAGGAGAAGAGTGGGGCAGACAGTTCAGAAGGAGATCAATTATCTAGCTTCTCCTTGGATTCAGAACAAGAGTTAATGATACAGCCACGCATGCGGAGAGCGATGCATAGGCAGCAACAACTGAGAGATTATTATCAAAGAAAATGAGGCCACCTGTGGTTGGGTGGGGCTGTGGTCATTAGTGAGGCTGCTATAAAGAGCAGCCTGTGGGTTTGGCCATTGTGGAGGATTATCTGATCATTGTGTTTCGTGCCTGCTTTGATGACTTTGACCTTTTGTGTGCTGATTTTTTCCCCGCTTTGAAACTAAACCAGAGCAAAGTGTGTTTCACTTTGTGAAAGAAGAAGGACTGTGAATTGCCTCACAGCTGCAAGCTAAGTATCACAGAACTGATAAGGGACTTGTACAAATTACCAGTTTGTTTGGAGACGAGTGCTCTTTGCTATACCAAAAGAGGGCTCTGGTTAAGTGAATTTTCATTATAAAGAACATTGTTTTGAATTTTCAAACAATGTGTGTGTGTCTGAAATTTGTACCTGTGAATTTTTGGGAGGAGTCTACTAATTTTTTAATTAACTTAAATATTAGATTTGTTTTCCATTGTATTGTGTTGCTGTGAGCCGCCCCGAGTCTGCGGAGAGGGGCGGCATACAAATCTGATTAAACTCAAACTCAAACTCAAACTCAGAGAGCCCGACAGAACAGCTAGTCTATTGAAGAGGAGGACCAATGGATACGTGATAGCAGTCTTCCAATATTTGAGAGGCAGCCAAAAGCCAGACAAGGAACAATGGATGGAAACTGAACAAGGAGAGATTCAACCTGGAAATAAGGATAAATTTTCTGACCATGAAAGCTTTTAAAACCTTATGGAAGGCAGAGAGAATGGGGGCAGTATGAATATTTGGAGGGAGATCGTTCCATAGGGCTGGGGCCATCACAGAGAAGGCTCTTCCCCTTAGGCCCCGCCAGATGACATTGTCTACCTGACAGGACCTAGAAAAGACCGACTCTGTGTGACCAGACCGGTCGCTGGGTTACATATCATTAAATCAAAATCATTTGAGGTCAATAGCTAGTTAGGCTTTAGAAACGACTGCCAAAATTTACCTCAGGTTTTCCTCAATCCACCTATCGTTCCACTCCATTTTATCATAAAATATCCATATTTTATCATAAAATATCCATATTTTATCATAAAATATCCATATTTTATCATAAAATATCCATATCGTATCATAAAATATCCATATTTTACCATGAAATATCCATATTTTACCAAAAAATATCCATATTTTATCATAAAATATCCATATTTTATCCATATTTTATCATAAAATATCCATATTTTACCATAAAACATCCATATTTTACCATAAAATATCCATATTTTATCAAAAAATATCCATATTTTATCAAAAAATATCCATATTTTATCATAAAACATCCATATTTTATGGATATTTTTATCCATATTTTGTGGATATTTTTATCATAAAATATCCATATTTTATCAAAAACTTTCCATATTTTATCAAAAATATCAATTTAGGATATCCAAATAACAATTTCCTGATAAATAATGAGGATTGCTTTTAATAACAGTTAAACACATTCTTTTCAAGACTGTTACTAATAAAACAATGAGTTTATCCCTGTAGTTCCCCTACAATCATTGTCAGAGAATGTATTTAGTTTACAGTTAAGGAAAATGATGCTACTACTATGCTGTTCTTACACAGGCATGGTTCTGGATTAAAAAAAAATCTGTACACACAACAGCATATTCTGAAATACCATGTGCCTGATCTCAAATTCAAGATGTTATGCAATCTGCAGCATTCTCTATGCCGACAGTTGAGCCAAGCTGTGTTACTAGGAGCCACAGACAGATTGAAATAAATATGGATATTTATGTAAATTATTATACTTTGCATAGTGGCTGCAGATAGGCGGTGTAGCTGTTCACCTCCATACATCCATAAACAGTGGAAACAATAATGGAGAAAGGTACACCATTTTTTTCCTTTAAAATCGAAGACTTCTATTTACAGTTATGATATACAGCGATCCCTCATTTTTCGCGGGGGATGCGTTCCAAGACCACCCGTGAAAAACGAATTTCCGTGAAGTAGAGGAAAGATATTTTTTAATGTATTTAGCAAGTATTTGGACTTTTAAAACCCACCTTTTGCATGAAACAGTCATTCTATAATGTTTCTCAGCTGGAACTACATGTGATATCCTACCAGTTTCTTTAATAGAGGACAGTAGTATTGTAGAAGAATTTTATGAATTTTTAATGGATTTAAAATTTTTAATGGATTTAAGTCCCCTTTGAAACATAGAAACATAGAAGACTGACGGCAGAAAAAGACCTCATGGTCCATCTAGTCTGCCCTTATACTATTTTTTGTATTTCATCTTAAAATGGATATATGTTTATCCCAGGCATGTTTAAATTCAGTTACTGTGGATTTACCAACCACGTCTGCTGGAAGTTTGTTCCAAGGATCTACTACTCTTTCAGTAAAATAATATTTTCTCACGTTGCTTCTGATCTTTCCCCCAACTAACTTCAGATTGTGTCCCCTTATTCTTGTGTTCACTTTCCTATTAAAAACACTTCCCTCCTGGACCTTATTTAACCCTTTGACATATTTAAATGTTTCGATCCTGTCCCTCCTTTTCCTTCTGTCCTCCAGACTATACAGATTGAGTTCATTAAGTCCTTCCTGTTACGTTTTATGCTTAAGACCTTCCACCATTCTTGTAGCCCGTCTTTGGACCCGTTCAATTTTGTCAATATCTTTTTGTAGGTGAGGTCTCCAGAACTGGACACAGTATTCCAAATGTGGTCTCACCAGCGCTCTATATATACAGTAATCCCTCGTTTTTCACAGGGGATGCATTCCAAGACCAATAATTTCCGTGAAATAGAGGAAATATATTTTTTAATGTATTTAACAAGTATTTGGACTTTTAAAATCCACCCTTTGCATGAAACAGTCATTCTATAATGTTTCTCAGCTGGAACTACATGTGATATCCTACCAGTTTCTTTAATAGAGGACAGTAGTGTTGTAGAAGAATTTTATGGATTTTTAATGGATTTAAAATTTTTAATGGATTTAAGCCCTTTGAAAACCCGTGAAGTAGCAAATCTACTGTAACACAGCTTTCAAGCACTGCATTTAATACAGAAGATGGTATGAATGTGCATGTATTGATCTATAAGCTTTTAAGTGCTTAATATATCTTAGCTAATTGATACGGCAAATGTGGCAACCTTGTTTATTGTTTATAGTATCAAACTGAATATAGACCTCACAGCTTATGGATTGTAATTTTAGTAGTATTGAAAATGCATAATTGATAGACTGGATTTTATCATGGATTTTATCTGTTATTTATCATTTTAATCCTACAATTTTTGATTGTGCATTCACTAAGGGTTTTTATTTGTTTTGATCTATGACTGCAATGATAAAATTTGAAGGTGGAGAATCTGAATTAGAGGTCACACACTACAAGTAGTCCTCGATTTACAACAGTTCATTCAGTGATTGAAGTTACAACAGCACTGAAAAAAGGAACTTTTTGACAATGGAAATACAAAATAACAATGAATCCGAGTTCTACAAGGCCTGGGAGAAATGGTACAGATGGCTATCCAACACTAATGATAACAAAACAGAAACCAACTGAAAACTCCTTAGACCAAATACAAACTAGATGTTCTGTCTGAGTTCAATCCCTCTGATGTCGATCTATAATCTACTAACAATATAATATGCAACCATCCTCAATATACACACCCAAACCCACAACACTATAATTTAAAAATATGTTGTTAAACTGCATACGCCTGCTATATCGCAGGTACCATCCCTTTCCCTTTCCCCACCCAAATCCTATCTTATCTTATCTAACCATACTAATACAGTGATACCTTGTCTTACAAACTTAATTGGTTCCGGGACAAGGTTCTTAAGGTGAAAAGTTTGTAAGACAAAACAATGTTTCCCATAGAAATCAATGGAAAAGCGATGAATGCGTGCAAGCCCAAAATTCACCCCTTTTGCCAGCCAAAGCACCCGTTTTTGCGCTTCTAGGATTGCTTTGAGGCTCCCCTCGCTGGGAACCCCCACCTCTGGACTTCCGTTGCCAGCGAAGCACCCATTTTTGCACTGCTGGGATTCCCCTGCAGCATCACAAAAACATGGAAGTCCGGAAGTGGGGTTTCCCATGGAGGGGAGCCTCAGGGGAATCCCAGCAGCGCAAAAACGGGCGCTTCGCTGGCAACGGAAGTCCAGAGGCGGAGCATCCCAGTGGTGGCGGTGGGTTTGTAAGGTGAAAATAGTTTGTAAGAAGAGGCAAAAAAATCTTAAACCCCGGGTTTGTATCTTGAAAAGTTTGTATGATGAGGCATTTGTAAGACGAGGTATCACTGCTAAGTAAATCTATAGATACGAAACTATAAAATGTTAAATATTAAGTATAACATGAAAATGTACAGTTAAATGTTTAAAACTGATACACAATAAGTTATATATCTTATGCTGAAATATGTTTATTGTTCTGTATCGCCCTTACTTTTTGTATCCCTATTCCTCCCCCCTTTTTTATTTTTTATTTTCTCTTAAAAAATCAATAAACTATATTTTTTTTAAAAAAGAAAAAAGGAACTTTTGACCATTTTTTTCACACTTATGACCGTTGCAGCATTCCCCCTGGTAACATGATCAAAATTCAGGTGCTTGGTAACCAACTCATATTTATGACGGTTGCAATATCCTGCGGTCTCCGGATTCCCTTTCGCGACCGCCTGACAAGCAAAGTCCATCAGTAAAGCAGACGGACTTAGCAACCATGTTACAAGCTTAGAAATTGCAATGATTTGCTTAGCAACGGTGACAAGCAAAGTCGTAAAATGGGGCCAAACTCACTTGTGAAATTATTATTATTATTATTTATTACATTTGTATGCCGCCCCTCTCCGAAGACACGGGGCGGCTCACAACAGCAATAAAAACAATATAACAGTGGAACAAATCTAATATTAAAAACATATAAAACCCTATCATTACTTAAAAACCAAACAGCAACATTCATACCAAACATAAAACAAAGTATAAAAAACAGCCTGGGGGAAAAGTGTCTCAACTCCCCCATGCCTGGCGGTATAAGTGAGTTTTAAGTAGTTTACGAAAGACAGGGAGGGTGGGGGCAGTTCTAATCTCCGGGAGGAGTTGGTTCCAGAGGGCCGGGGCCGCCACAGAGAAGGCTCTTCCCCTGGGGCCCGCCAAACGACATTGTTTAGTCGACGGGACCCAGAGAAGGCCAACTCTGTGGGATCTTATCGGTCGCTGGGATTCATGCGGTAGCAGGTGATTCCGGAGGTACTCTGGTCCAATGCCTTGTAGGGCTTTAAAGATCATGACCAACACTTTGAATTGTGACCGGAAACTGATCGGCAGCCAATGCAAGCCACGAAGTGTTGAAGAAATGTGGGCGAATCTGGGAAGCCCCACGATAGCTTTCACGGCTGCGTTCCGCACGATCTGAAGTTTCTGAACACTTTTCAAAGGTAGCCCCATGTAGAGAGTGTTGCAGTAATCGAACCTCGAGGTGATGAGGGCATGAGCGACTATGAGCAATGACTCCCTGTCCAAATAGGGCCGCAACTGGTGCACCAGGCGTACCTGGGCAAACGCCCCCCTCGCCACAGCCGAAAGATGATGTTCCAATATCAGCTGTGGATTGAGGAGGATGCCCAAGTTGCAAACCCTCTCTGAGGGGGAAATGTCTCACTGAGCAACATAAATTTTCAGCTCCACTGTGGTCGTAAGTTGAGAACTGCCAGTATTCAGGATGGCAGATTTCTTATAAGTGAAAGATAGATCAGAACAGAAGTGGCATATCTTTAAAGCAGTGGTTCTCAACCTGGGGGTCGGGACACCTTTGCGGGTCGAACGACTGTTTCCCAGGGGTCGCCTAAGACCATGAGAAAAGATAAATGATGTTAGGAACTAGAGCTCCTATTCTGGCGCCTTGGAACATATTTTTACAATCCAACCAACCAGGCGTTTACAGTAGGGGTGTCCCTCTGACCTTCCTGCCAATCAGCTTCAAGCTGTGTTGGGAGAATTGGCGCTAGACTTATGGTTGGGGGTCACCACAACATGAGGAACTGTATTAAGGGGTCGCGACATTTAAAAAGGTTGCCAACCACTGCTTTACAGAATTATTTCTAAAGCCTAGATGGAAAACATGCTAATTTTTAGAACATTTGTGAAGTTTACCTGGAAGGCTACCTATTAACATGCAAATGTCACTTCTCTACCCTTCTTCCCCCCACCCCAACATTAATTATCCCCATGTCCAAGTGTTAGGTGCTTGGGTCTTTAATCAACAAAAATGCCATTCAGACGGGGCTTTTAATACATGGCCAATAAATCCTGCATCTACACAAACACATCATAATTCATAAAAGAGCATCTGATGCTTCTATACAGACAGTGCATTAAGGACTTTCCTAATTAATAACCCAGATTAAAACGTCTTGGCAATCAATTAAGATTAATGACAGAGATCGCTCTCCATTTTCCGCATGCCTGCCCTCCTTCCCACCCCCCTAAATAAAAAAATAAAAAATGCTACGTCCATCTTAGACTGTGAAAACCCGGGGATGTGAAAACTTTAATCCTGTTATCTGCTCCCGTCCTCATCTGAAAAGCTTAGAGATTAACACGGCAGATAATATCAAATTTACAACCGGCCCTTTGGACAGCTGCCCTATTTTCTGGAGTTAATGGAAAAGGAACTAATCTGGTTAAGAGCGTAAGTCTAGTTCATAAATCTGGGTGCCCAAGACAGTTAAAGCTGTCAGGGCTCCTCTGGAGAGGAGCCGTTGAATTAAACTGTCAGGTTCCGACATGCTGTTTCTGGAAAGGCTAGCAAGACTTTCTGTAAACTGGACTAATGAGATACTCGGGCATTAGCATAAACCACGTCGGGTTCGCAATACTTCAGGGTCATCATCGCCGCAGTGGATTCGGGGAGTTTGCATTTTATGACGGAGAACAGTTTATATGAGGGTCGGCCAGAAAGTAATGCACCACATTTTTTTTTCAGCTTACAGTAATGGTATGAAATGCGAAACTTTAGATATACAGTGGTACCTCATCTTACGAACGCCTCTTTTAACGAACTTTTCAAGATACGAACCCGATGTTTAAGATTTTTTTGCCTCTTCTTCCAAACTATTTTCACCTTACGAACCCAAGCAGCTGCTGCTGGGATGAAGGGGTTTCTTTTTTTCCCCTTTTTTGAAGAAAGAAAAGGGAGGGGCAGCTTGGAGGAGTAAAGATTTTGCATGCTTGCAAAAGCACTGAAACGGTGTCTTTTTAAGAAAGAAAAGGGAGGGGCAGCTTGGAGGAGTAAAGATTTTGCATGCTTGCAAAAGCACTGAAACGTTGTCTTTTTAAGAAAGAAAAGGGAGGGGCAGCTTGGAGGAGTAAAGATTTTGCATGCTTGCAAAGGCATTGAAACTGTGTCTTTTGAAAAAAGAAAAGGGAGGGGCGCCCCCCTTGCCTTTCTTCCTTCCCACTCACCCTTTAGCCTAGCCTTGCTTCTTCCACCCGCCCCCTTTAGCTGCAACTCCCTGCCCTCTGTTCGCCTCCCTTCTAAAGTTTGGGATTTTCCTGAAGGATTTGCATGCATTATTTGCTTTTACATTGATTCCTATGGGAAACATTGTTTCATCTTACGAACTTTTCACCCTTTCAGTGCCTCTGCAAGTACGCTGTTCTCTGTAAAGTCTTTCCTCCTCCAAGCCGCCCCTCCCTTTTCTTTCTTCAAAAGACACTCTTTCAGTGCCTGCAAGCACAGCTGTTCTCCTAGTTTTTAAAATGCAGTTTTTCCTCCTCCAAGCCGCCCCTCTCCTTTCTTTCTTCAAAAAAGGGGAAAAAAAGAAACCCCTTCATCCCAGCAGCAGCGGCTTGGGTTCGTAAGGTGAAAATAGTTTGGAAGAAGAGGTAAAAAAATCTTAAACACCGGGTTCGTATCTTGAAAAGTTCGTTAGAAGAGGAGTTCGTAAGATGAGGTACCACTGTACTCTGAAAAATACAGTAGTTAAATGTGGCGGTACGTTTTCAACCCCAGCAAATGCCACAAAGAAGAACTAACAAAGAGTTGTCGTTACCCACCCCACCGCCAAAAGAAAAGTGAGTTATTTAGGTGTCTGCGTGTCAATCCTGATCTCATAAATCAACGTGCGTGAGCCAGCTCAGATTAGCAGCAAAAGAAACCTCATGCTCACACTGAACTTCATGCCAAGTTTCTGTCTACGGTTGCCCCCAACCTACTCGAAAGACACCACGAGGAAGAGGCAGAAAAGAACAGCCGACGCCATCTTCTCTAACAGCATGACAAGATGTCGTTGCGACAATGCTTAACAAAAAAAAAAAAGAGATCCCCTCCAAGCGACTGCAGTGGTTGGAAGGTGAACAGAAACCTCAATTAAATCCAAGGAGCTTTCTAGGAGAATTGAGTCCTGTTCTATTTTATTTTTTTTCCCCAACAAAACAACTCCAAAAGCATCCCACCCTTTGCTTCTCCTTTTCTCCTTCTCTCCTTGAATCAAAACAAACAGCCAGGGTCTTCACGGTGGAGTATCACTTATAAGTTACCGTATTTGGGAGAGTATAAGACATACCTTTTTCCTCTCTAAAAGACAATTTGGGTGCGTCTTATATTCTGAATGTAGCTCCCTCTCCCGCCCCCCAGCCCTAAGTAGCTGCTAACAATCTTCCCAGCTCTTACCTTGCAGGCTCTTTCATTGTTTCTCTCTGGGAAGAATGTTTTCCAAGCCCTAAGTCTTTGCAGGGTTTTTTTCATTTCTCTAACTTGCTCCGAATAAGTTTCTTTCCAGCCCTAAACAGGTGCTAATAATGTTCCCAGCTCTTACAGGCTTGCAAGCTCTTTCATTGTTACTCTCTGCAAAGAATGTTTTCCAAGCCTTAAGTCTTTGCAGGGTTTTCCCCATTGGTCTAACTTGCTCCACATGTTTCTTTCCAGCCCTAACCAGGAGCTAATGATGTTCCCAGCTCTTACGGGCTTACAACGTCTTTCGTTGTTTCTCTCTGCGAAGAATGTTTTCCAAGCCCTAAGTCTTTGCAGGGTTTTTTCATTTCCTGAATATTTCTTTCCAACCCTAACCAGGTGCTAATAAAGTTCCCAGCTCTTACCGGCTTTCAAGCTCTTTCATTGTTACTCTCTGCAAAGAATGTTGTCCAAGCCCTAAGTCTTTGCAGGGTTTTTTCCCCCATTGGTTTAACTTGCTCCGAATAAGTTTCTTTCCAGCCCTAACCAGGAGCTAATGATTTTCCCAGCTTTTACAGGCTTGCAAACTCTTTCATTGTTACACTCTCTGAACAAGTTTTTTAAAAGCCCTAACCAGGGGATAAAAGAATGTGCTGAAGCTGACCAGACTAAGGACGCTAGCCAGATAAATATCTGGTAAGCAGATTCTTTTCCCTATTTTCCTCCCCAAAAACTAAGGTGCGTCTTATACTCCGGTGAGTCTTATACCCCCCCCCCCCCCCGAAAAATACGGTACTTTCTTGGTGGTTCCAAAAACAAACTCAACATCCGACTCAGACAAAGCAAACTGCGAAAAGACAGAGCTCCTGTGGACGACCTCCAGATGTGGTCTCATAGAGCGCTGGTGAGACCACATTTGGAATACTGTGTTCAGTTCTGGAGACCTCACCTACAAAAAGATATTGACAAAATTGAACGGGTCCAAAGACGGGCTACAAGAATGGTGGAAGGTCTTAAGCATAAAACGTATCAGGAAAGACTTCATGAACTCAATCTGTATAGTCTGGAGGACAGGAGGAAAAGGGGGGACATGATCGAAACATTTAAATATGTCAAAGGGTTAAATAAGGTTCAGGAGGGAAGTGTTTTTAATAGGAAAGTGAACACAAGAACAAGGGGACAAAATCTGAAGTTAGTTGGGGGAAAGATCAAAAGCAACGTGAGGAAATATTATTTCACCGAAAGAGTAGTAGATCCTTGGAACAAACTTCCAGCAGACGTGGTTGGTAAATCCACAGGAACTGAATTTAAACATGCCTGGGATAAACATATATCCATCCTAAGATAAAATACAGGAAATAGTATAAGGGCAGACTAGATGGACCATGAGGTCTTTTCCTGCCGTCAGTCTTCTATGTTTCTATGTTTGAGGAAAGGTCTTCAAAAGACTTTGTGGCTTAATGTAAGGTAAGCGGGAGCAAGGAGGAGGAGAAGGAGGAAGAGGAGGAGGAGGAGGAGGAGGAGATGATTGTGGTGGAGGTGGTGAGAGAGGCACTTGTCCCCATTCTCCATCCTCTGTTAGTCCCCTGAAAACTTAGTGGCAGATGTTACCGCATTGCATTTCTTTGTAGTGGCTTTCTCTGCTTTTCTCCCCACCACGATGGAGTCAAACTACATTAGGTTCGTTCTATTTGTGCCTCGGGCAAGATTGGGAGCACAGCTGTGTCCATCTCCAGCCTACCTTTCGTGTTCCAGCGCCGCCTCAGGCAGCAAA
Source organism: Erythrolamprus reginae (assembly GCF_031021105.1). Lineage (NCBI taxonomy): Eukaryota > Metazoa > Chordata > Lepidosauria > Squamata > Dipsadidae > Erythrolamprus > Erythrolamprus reginae. The sequence goes on from NC_091956.1 coordinate 8,686,800, forward strand.
TGTGAGACCAAACATCCCCGTTCTTCTTCCTTAACTACATCTGGTGACAACCCAGAGGTCTCCCTGCAGGCAGATGCGGACCTAAGCCTCTGCCCAGAACAGATTTCGGGGACAACCTGCTAATTCACACCTGTACAAGTTGCTCTCACCTCACCAAGTGCCGGCGCTGAAATATTTATGACTCCGAGGGGTTCCATCATCGTGCGATTCAAAGCCTTTTCCTGATCAATGGAAGGCAGCTCTCAAACCAAGCTGGCCTCCTCCATTAATAGTTAGCACTTGTAACAAAAGAATGTTTGTGTGTGTGTGTTTGTGTAAATGTAAGAGGAAAGGATTGTTCCTTCAGATTAAGGCATGCCCTCATCACCTCGAGGCTCGACTACTGTAACGCTCTCTACATGGGGCTACCTTTGAAAAGTGTTCAGAAACTTCAGATCGTGCAGAATGCAGCTGAGAGAGCAGTCATGGGCTTTCCCAAATATGTCCATCTTACACCAACACTCCGCAGTCTGCATTGGTTGCCGATTAGTTTCCGGTCACAATTCAAAGTTTTGGTTATGACCTATAAAGCCCTTCATGGCACCGGACCAGATTATCTCAGGGACCGCCTTCTGCTGCACGGATTCTAGCGACCGGTTAGGTCCCACAGAGTGGGTCTTCTCCGGGTCCCATCAACTAAACAATGCTGCTTGGCGGGACCCAGGGGAAGAGCCTTCTCTGTGGCGGCCCCGGCCCTCTGGAGCCAACTCCCTCCAGAGATTAGAATTGCCCCCACCCTCCTTGCCTTTCGTAAGCTACTTAAAACCCACCTCTGCCGCCAGGCATGAAGGAATTGAGATTCCCTTCCCCCCTAAGCCTTTACAATTTTATGCATGGTATGTCTGTATGTATGTTTGGTTTTTTATATTAATGGGTTGTTAATCGTTTTTAGTATTGGATTATTATTGTACGTTGTTTTAGGATTCTGTCTGGAGGACAGAAGGAAAAGGGGGGACATGATCGAAACATTTAAATATGTTAAAGGGTTAAATAAGGTTCAGGAGGGAAGTGTTTTTAATAGGAAAGTGAACACAAGAACAAGGGGACACAATCTGAAGTTAGTTGGGGGAATGATCAAAGGCAACATGAGAAAATATTATTTTACTGAAAGAGTAGTAGATGCTTGGAACAAACTTCCAGCAGACGTGGTTGGTAAATCCACAGGAACTGAATTTAAACATGCCTGGGATAAACATATATCCATTGTAAGATAAAATACAGGAAATAGTATAAGGGCAGACTAGATGGACCATGAGGTCTTTTTCTGCCGTCAGTCTTCTATGTTTCTATGTTTCTATGATTGCTGTTAGCCACCCCGAGTCTTCGGAGAGGGGCGGCATATAAATCCAATAAATAAATGAATGAATGAATGAATGAATGAATGAATCAATGAATGAATCAATCAATCAATCAATCAATCAATCAATCAATCAATCAACCAACCAACCAACCAACCAACCAATCAACCAATCAACCAATCAACCAATCAATCAACAAATAAATAAGGCAGCCCCGAAAGGAACCCGTTTTTCGTACATAGAAGAGTTCCAATCAGCCGTGACGAAGACCTTGCGAGAGGTCCCCGAAGATGCCTTCCAGGGCGCGTACCGGTACTGGCAGAGTCGCTGGAAAAAATGTGTGGAGGCCCAAGGACAGTCCTTTGAAGAATTTTAAGTGTTTGTGCAAATCTGTTCAATAAATTACTTTTGGAACGCACCCTGTATAGTTCAGCGGTGGTTCTTTGTTGGTATGGATGAGTACATACGGGAAGGAACTACAAATCATACATTGTTACGATTCATAATCCCCTGTTACTTAAGGTGAAATCGATTGACGAAAACACTTCTTCCCCCAGAAGTGGGTTCCTCTGAACCATTTAACGGATTCATTTTTAGCAGGATTACTTGAAAATAATGGGTTTCAACAGGCCCTTCTTTCTGATGAGACCTGGAGAATACTGCCTGCTTAATGTGTTAATGTTCCACCACCTGTCTTTGAAAGCACCGGCAGCATGAATGAAAGATGTTCAAAGGATTTGAATGATATCCCAGTCTCGCCTTTAACTTGTTCAATTTCAAAAGCAGTGTTACTGAACACTGAAATCTTGATGAATTCTCCCTTGAAAAGTTTTTGAAACATACTCTGCGAAATTTTCTACACATCTTTATCTACTAGTGCCAACATGCCCTCTTGAGTTTCGTTGGTTTTTTTTGCAAACATTTCGTTACCCAACTAGGTAACATCATCAGTTCCCTTCGTCAGATAATAATTCCTAACTCTATATACAAACAAGAATACATATAAACAATGTAATAAAGTCAACAGGTCCCAATAGGAGAAGGTAGTCGAAAAGATGAGAAAGATAATAATACAGCCATACTACATGGGGAATAGAAACATAGAAGTCTGACAGCAGAAAAAGACCTCATGGTCCATCTAGTCTGCCCTTATACTATTTTCTGTATTTTATCTTAGGATGGATATATGTTTATCCCAGGCACGTTTAAATTCAGTTACTGTGGATTTATCTACCACGTCTGCTGGAAGTTTGTTCCAAGGATCTACTATTCTTTCAGTAAAATAATATTTTCTCATGCTGCTTTTGATCTTTCCCCCAACTAACTTCAGATTGTGTCCCCTTGTTCTTGGGTTCACTTTCCTATTAAAAACACTTCCCTCCCAGACCTTATTTAACCCTTTAATATATTTAAATGTTTCGATCATGTCTCCCCTTTTCCTTCTGTCCTCCAGACTATAAAGATGGAGTCCATGAAGTCTTTCCTGATACATTTTATGCTTAAGACCTTCCACTATTCTTGTAGCCCGTCTTTGGACCCGTTCAATTTTGTCAATATCTTTTTGTAGGTGAGGTCTCCAGAACTGAACACAGTATTCCAAATGTGGTCTCACCAGCGCTCTATATAGCGGGATCATAATCTCCCTCTTCCTGCTTGTTCCCTTCATCAGCTAATTCATTGCTTATTTGACCCCTATGACAATTATTAAGTGTTGTACCACATGATTCTTGACAAATGTATATTTTATTTTATGTACGTTGAGAGCATATGCACCAAGACAAATTCCTTGTGTGTCCAATCACACTTGGCCAATAAAATTCTATTCTATTCTATTCTAATAATTCCTAACTCTACATACAAACAAGAATACATATAAACAATGTAATATAATCAACAGGTCCCAATAGGAGAAGGTAGTAGAAAAGATGAGAAGGATAATAATAATACAGCCATACTACATGGGGGATGCGGTAGCTCAGCGGTTAAGATGCTGAGCTTGTCAATCAAAAGGTCGGTAGTTCAGTGGTTCGAATCCCTACCGCTCTGCAATGGAGTGAGCTCCCATTACTTGTCCCAGCTTCTGCCAACCTAGCAGTTTGAAAGCACGTACAAAATGCAAGTAGACAAATAGGGACCCCCTTTGGTGGGAAGGTTCCATGCACCTTTGGCATTTAGTGACCACAGAGGCGTCTTCAGACAGCGTGACTCTTCAGCTTAGAAACAAGAGATGAGCATCGCCCCCTAGAGTCGGGAATGACTAGCATTTATGTGCAAGGGAAACCTTTACTTATTAGATGGGTGGGAAGAAGGTCTATACATACATACAACTCCCATACCAGTGATGGCGAACTTTTTTCCCCTCGGGTGCCAAGAGTGTGTCCGTGCACTATTGTGCATGCGCGAGTGCCCGCACCCTTAATTCAATGCCTGGGGAGGGTTGAAACAGTTTTCCCCGCCTTCCCGGAGGCCCTCTGGAGGCTGGGAATGGCCTATTTCCCAATTCCTGATGAGTCCAGTAGACTAGTGTCTGCCCTCCCCGGGCTCCAAAGCAGACCTGGGCAAAGGGCAGCTCGCTGGCCACATCCGGCCCACCCGTTGTCTGTGACCGGCCCACCCGCTATCTGTGACCGGTCCATGGAAGTCAGGGTCTGCTCCAGTGCGAGGATGAAAGAGCTCACCGCGTCTGCCGGGACTCCTCCGGTTCCTGCTATCTTCATGATTCATCAGGAAAGCAGGAACCGGAGGAGTTCCGGCAGATGCAGTGAGCTCTTTCATCCTCACACTGGAGCAGACCCTGACCTCCTACCGAGAGCGTCCGAGCACAGAAAACACGCAAACACTCCAGCGCAGTGACTGTGGTGCACTGTGTTGCCGTAAAGCAAACAATTATGTTGTGTGCATGTTTTTTTTTAAATATGGGGTTTTTGTTTTAATTATTAGATTTGTATTCTACATTATTTTTTCTATTACTGTTGTGAGCCGCCCCAAGTCTAGGGAGAGATAGATAGATAGATAGATAGATAGATAGAAAGATAGATAAGATAGATAGATAGATATGATAGGTAGGTAGGTAGGTAGATAGATAGATAGATATAATAGATAGATAGATAGATAGGTAGGTATGATAGATAGATTAAATAGATAGATAGATAGATAGATAGATAGATAGATAGATAGATAGATAGATAGATAGATAGATAAATTAGGGGTCTGTAGAGTTTGTCTGGGTGTTTAGGTCAGGCCAGGATCTGGGTCTTTACAGTATTCGGTAGAACTGAGTTAATTATATTAGTCCGGCCCTCTAAAACCATCCCAATTTCTCATGCGGCCCCGTGGCAAAATTAATTGCCCACCCCTGCTCCAGGGGAGGGTAAAAACATCCTCCCCCATCCTCCAGGAGGCTCCCTGGAAGCCAAAAACGCCCTCCGAGACCCTCTGTGTGAGCCAAAAATCAGCTGGCCAGCACACACATGCACATTGGAGCTGAGCTAGGGCAACAGCTCGCATGCCAGCAGAGATGACTCCGCGTTCCACCTGTGGCACTCGTGCCATAGGTTCGCCATCACTGTCCTATAAGATGAGAACTTTCTTCCCTTGCATTCAGCATCTCAAGCACTCGCAGAGAGTTTGAGAAAGTGTTGTGCACATCCTTAACAGATACATTTGTCCACCAACCTCATCTCCTTGCTGCGGTCGCATCAAAGACACTCTGTCGTACTGGCCCTTCAGCAAAGCCCAAAGGGCGTCAAGACGACCCTGTAAAGAGAAACCCAGGAAGACTTGTGATGATTTGGCAGAGGGGAGAACCATTCCTCCAACCCATTAAGCATCCTTGAATATGTTCCGGGCATCCTCTCCAGCCAAATGACACCGCAGGACAACAACCGCTCCTTAAATGGGATGCCATTAGGTATAAATTCTCTTTAATGGGAACACATTGAGTCAATGATGCATGGGTAAGTACTTCCTAACGGTGTGTTAAATGAGTTGGAAATTCCTAATTCTGGGCTTTTAAAACATACAGATCGGATGAAACTCCTCCTAAACTCGCTTTTTCAAAATACGTGACTCTATGGGGTGTACTTTCAAACAGGTGGGCAGGTAGTCTTCGACTTACAACCGCAATTTGAACCCAAAATTTATGTTGCTCAAGTGAGAAATTTGTTAAGTGAGTTTTGCTCTGTTTTACGACTTTTTTTGTTTGTTAAGCGAATCATTGCAGTTGTTAAATAAGTAAAACAGTTGTTAAGTGATTGTGTTTTGCCCAACGACTTTGCATGTTAGAAGGTTATAAAAAGTGATCCCAGGACACTGCAACTATCACATTTTTTTTAAAAAAAAAATGTGATATCTTTCTGAACCAGGAGTCATTGTCTAAGGTGAGCAGCCACAGACATTGGACATTGAATGAATGAATGAATGAATGAATGAATGAATGAATGAATGAATGAATGAATGAATGGAAAAAGCAGCTTTAAAAACGGTTTTTTAAACAGGTTTAAAAACAGCTTCTACTCATGGGATGGATGTCAGACTCCTTAACACAATATAGCACCAAAGATTTCACCGGTGCCAGGGTAGTGTGTGTGTGTGGGTTTCTACAAAATCTACATGGGAAGAAATCCGAATATGCCAAGACCTTCATATATATATTCGACACAAAAATATGTAACCCTTCCCTGGTACAGAGCTGAAGGGATTAGATACTGTAGCCTAGAGGTTAACTCTCTGCCTTATAAGGCAAAGGTTGCAAGTTCAAGTCCCAGTGAGGGTACGGCTAGCTGATGAGGCTAAAATAAGGCCGAAATAGATCTATCCTAGTCTCCCTTAATTTTCAAATTCATCCAAAACACGTGACACACACAAACACACACACATATATATATATACACACACACACACACTATGTATTTATATGGCTCCCAGTGACACCTGGGGCACATGTGCCATAGGTTTGCCATCATGGCTATATAAGATCATACACCTGAGTAATGTACATGTTGCACAGAATATGCTGCACATATGGAAACCTATGACTAGTTTTCCCCCTCAATCTACTAGTATAAAGATTATCCTTTATATTATTCACATTGTCTTGTATAAACTGCACCAGTAGAGGCTAAACCAGTTTCATTGTATACATGAAATACAATACATACATGTATACATGAAATAGTAAGATTTATGTGTGGTTATGATTGGGTAGTATTGGCTGTACAGATGAGAATACGTTTTATAGAACATATTGGGGTGGCATGCAAAGGAGATGAACTTACTTAAGAATATTTTATATCAGTATCTTAGTTTTGTTTAATATAATCCTTTGCACGAGTTATATTCTCATGTTTTACTACTCAATTTTAGCTTATTATACTGCATTTTAACTTATTATTTATTCAAATTCCCTCTATTTTAGCCAATTTTACTGTATTTTAACCAGTCACAGTTTTATGATGACCGATGTGGTCCTTTTTCTTGCTTTGATATGGTCGATTGACTAATCAAATAAAGTTGATATTGGGTAGTATTGACTGTTTTTAAAGGATGGTGGGTTTTTAGCTTTAGTTTTAAATATTGCTTTTCTACTGCATTGTTTATTGTTGTTGTGAGCCACCCCGAGTCTTCGGAGAGGGGCGGCATACAAATCTAAACAACAACAACAACAACAACAACAACAATAATAATAATAATGTTGACGACTAATAATAATAATAATAATAATAATAATAATAATAATAATAATAATAATAACAGATGAAACAATCGATCACATACTCAGCTGCTGCAAAAAGATCGCACAGACTGACTACAAGCATAGACATGATGCTGTGGCACAGATGATCCACTGGAACTTGTGCCGGAACCACCATTTACCAGTGGCAAAGAACTGGTGGGATCATAAGCCCGAAAAAGTGGTTGAAAATGAGCAAGCAAAACTACTGTGGGACTTCCGACTTCAGACTGACCGAATTCTGAAGCATAACACACCAGACATTGTGATCGTGGAGAAAAAAAAAGTATGGAACATCGACATCGCAATCCCAGGAGAGCAGAATTGAGGAGAAGCAGCTAGAGAAATTAGTGAAATACAAAGATCTAAAAATCGAGCTGCAACGACTCTGGCATAAGCCAGTGAAAGTGGTCCCAGTGGTCCTTGGCACGCTGGGCGCAGTGCCAAAGGATCTCAGCGGACATTTGAAAACCATCGGAATTGACAAAATCTCCATCTGTCAATTGCAAAAGGCCGTTTTACTGGGATCGACAAACATAATTTGCCGCTACATCAGGCAGTCCTAGGTGCTTGGGAAGCGCCCGACTGGTGATGAAATACGAAATCCAGCATAGTGATCTCGTTTGCTGTGTTGTACTGACATAATAATGATAATAATAATAATAATAATAATAATAATAATAATAATAATAATAATAATAATAATAATAATTCGCGCTACATCACACAGTCCTAGGTGCTTGGGAAGCGCCCGACTGGTGATGAAATACGAAATCCAGCATAGTGATCTCGTTTGCTGTGTTGTACTGACATAATAATAATAATAATAATAATAATAATAATAATAATAATAATAGTCTGCAGAGAGGGGCGGCATACAAATCCAATAAATAAACAAACAAATAATAATAATAATAATAATAATAATAATAATAATAATAATAATAATAATAATAATAATAATAATATGTACAATGATATTCGATGATGAAGGATTCGTCAAGTACCTTAATAGGTGTGTACCATTTTTCCTGGGAGGGCAAAGAGGTAGGCTTTGGTTTGGGGTGTCTGTTAATAACCGGCTCATCTGTTTCCTCGGGAAAGTTCACCACTGCGTTTTTCGCTTTCTCTAGCCGGGCTCCTTCCTCAGTTGACCCTTTGTCACCCCAACGAACCTAAAAAAAAACAACAACCCAAATCTCCATTTCAGACTGGCCATGGATTTGAAACAAAAGAAGCTCTTGCCCTTCAGAGTCAATATACAAGGAGAATATTTGTACTTCTGGATTGGATTGAAATGAGGTCAAGGTTCCAGGTAGCCTCTAACCCAAATCAGAGTCCAACTCAAAAGTGCCAATTTATTGCCGCAGCCATCCTGGCACCTAAACTGGGAAACTCGAATCTGAGTTTCCCACCCAGTTGAAAGTTCACATCCCTTGTTGTCCCCATCCCTTGTTGTCCCCATCCCTTGTTGTTCACATCGGAGAGGGTCGGCATACAAATCTAAATAATAAATAATAAATAAATAAAATCCCTTGTTGTCATTTTAGCCCACCCAGCAACCAGGCAGAGAGCCCCTTGCTAAATTTTTTGAAGCCCTCCCCTGATTATAGATTAGATTAGATTAGATTTATTGGATTTATATGCCGCCCCTCTCCGCAAACTCGGGGCGGCTCACAACAACAATAAAACAGTACATAATAACAAATCCAATGCCCACCAATCTAATTACAGTTTAAAATTAATAAATTTATAAAACAATCCCAATGTATATAAAAACAGACACACAGTCAATCAATCAATGGCAAAACAACATGGGCAAGGGGGAGATGTTTAGTTCCCCCATGCCTGACGGCAGAGGTGGGTCTTAAGGAGTTTACGAAAGGCAGGGAGGGTGGGGGCAATCCTAATCTCAGGGGGGAGCTGGTTCCAGAGGGTCGGGGCCCCCACAGAGAAGGCTCTTCCCCTGGGTCCCGCCAGACGGCATTGTTTGGTCGACGGGACCCGGAGAAGGCCGACTCTGTGGGACCTAACCGGTCGCTGGGATTCGTGCGGCAGGAGGCGGTCCCGAAGATATTCTGGTCCGGTGCCATGAAGGGCTTTATAGGTCATAACCAACACTTTGAATTGTGACCGGAAACTGATCGGCAACCAATGCAGACTGCGGAGTGTTGGAGTGATATGGGCATACTTAGAGACGCCCATAATTGCTCTCGCAGCTGCATTCTGCACGATCTGAAGTTTCCGAACACTTTTCAAAGGTAGCCCCATGTAGAGAGCGTTACAGTAGTCGAGCCTCGAGGTGATGAGGGCATGAGTGACTGTGAGCAATGACTCCCGGTCCAAATAGGGCCGCAACTGTCGCACCAGGCGAACCTGGGCAAACGCCCCCCTTGCCACAGCTGAAAGATGTTTCTCTAATGAGAGCTGTGGATCGAGGAGGACGCCCAAGTTGCGGACCCTCTCTGAGGGGGTCAATAATTCCCCCCCCCAGGGTAATGGACGGACAGATGGAATTGTCCTTGGGAGGCAAAACCCACAGCCACTCCGTCTTGTCTGGGTTGAGTTTGAGTTTGTTGACACCCATCCAGGCCCCAACAGCCTCCAGGCACCGGCACATCACTTCCGCCGCTTCGTTGACTATACCCATGTCGTATGAGTTGAGAGGAGGGAGATAACTTCAGGCTTTGTTAGGAACAGGCTGACAATTGATCATGGTGATGTGAAGCAGAGCCAGAGCTAACTGGGCTTCTACTTTGGCGGGGAAGCAGCTGAACTTCTTTGAATTGTGAGGTTCAGTTGGTAACGATTGCAAAAGCTTGTGCGGCTTCCATGGAATCCTGATGGGTTTGGAAGGATGTGAAATGTCAAGAGATGAAGCAACCTCTCTGGGGCTCTTGTATTATTAATCAATGGTGTCGTTTTACGATTGCGAAGTACACGGCCTTGAGGACTTTTGCTAGAAAGCAGCTGTGACTTTGGGTCCTCCTCCAGGAATTGAGGTGGAGTAACAATTATAGCAAGGCCTGCAGAGCACGATGACCTCATTAGATCCACTGGGTGGTCCAATGCTGTGGTTTTTTCTCACTGCTGTGAGAACTGGTCCCTACCTGCTCTCTACAGCAACTCTGGCTTGCTGTGCTTTGATTATTCTAATAGTATGAATAAGTAATGATTGCTAGCATTAATTTTATTCTTCTGAGCCATGGCTGGCTCAGGAATACTGTTAGTCGAACTCCACAAATCATAAAGGAACTACAGTGGTGCCTCTCTACCTACTATATGAACGGCTCTACTTACGAACTTTTAGAAACATAGAAACATAGAAGACGGACGGCAGAAAAAGACCTCATGGTCCATCTAGTCTGCCCTTATACTATTTCCTGTATTTTATCTTAGGATGGATATATGTTTATCCCAGGCATGTTTAAGTTCAGTTACTGTGGATTTACCAACCACGCCTGCTGGAAGTTTGTTCCAAGGATCTACTACTCTTTCAGTCAAATAATATTTTCTCACGTTGCTTTTGATCTTTCCCCCAACTAACTTCAGATTGTGTCCCCTTCTTCTTGTGTTCACTTTCCTATTAAAAACACTTCCCTCCTGAACCTTATTTAACCCTTTGACATATTTAAACGTTTCGATCATGTCCCCCCTTTCCCTTCTGTCCTCCAGACTATACAGATTGAGTTCATGAAGTCTTTCCTGATAGGTTTTATACTTAAGACCTTCCACCATTCTTGTAGCCCGTCTTTGGACCCGTTCAATTTTGTCAATATCTTTTTGTAGGTGAGGTCTCCAGAACTGAACACAGTATTCCACAGTTTTCTAGATAAGAATCAGGTGTTCAAGATTTTTTGCCTCTTCTCAAGAACCATTTTCCACTTAGAAACCCGAGCTTCTGAAACTGTAACGGGAAAAGGCAGGGAGAAGCCTCCGTGGGGCCTCTCTAGGAATCTCCTGGGAGGAATCAGGGCCGGAAAAGGCGGGGAGAAGCCTCCGTGGAGCCTCTCTAGGAATCTCCTGGGAGGAAACAGGGTCGGAAAAGGCAGGGAGAAGCCTCCGTGGGGCCTCTCTAGGAATCTCCTGGGAGGAAACAGGGCCGGAAAAGGCGGGGAGAAGCCTCCGTGGGGCCTCTCTAGGAATCTCCTGGGAGGAAACAGGGCCGGAAAAGGCGGGGAGAAGCCTCCGTGGGGCCTCTCTAGGAATCTCCTGGGAGGAAACAGAGCCAGAAAAGGCAGGGAGAAGCCTCCGTGGGGCTTCTCTAGGAATCTCCTGGGAGGAAACAGGGCCTCCACCCTCCCTGTGGTTTCCCCAATCGCACACATTATTTGCTTTTACATTGATTCCTATGGGAAAAATTCCTTCTTCTTACAAACTTTTCTACTTAAGAACCTGGTCACGGAACGAATTAAGTTCTTAAGTACCAATGCATATGCAATGGTGGGTCACCATCACCCAGCACTCCCGGAATTTGGCATGAGCATGCACACACTCCCAGCACATGCCCGCACTCCCAGTGCGAGATTCAGCTTCCTACGCATCCACAGAAGCCCAATCTCCTGAGAGGACACTCATGCATACAAGATTTCGCCCATTTTCAGCTTTTTTCTTGCTTCCGCGCATGCACAGAAGCCAAAAAATAAGGTAAGTGACCTGCTCCACCACCGCTCGTCTGCCCAGCTGTTCACAATGGCTCCACTGCTCGTGCACCCCCGTCCTACTGCTTGACGTGGCTCCGCCACTCAGGGCCCACCCAGACCCCCCCTTACATTTTGGGGACTCCTCCACATTGCTCGTGAAGGAGCTGTGCCAGGAAGATGGCATGCGGTCTGCAGGCCGGGCGGCCCCAAACTCCGGCCGCACAGCCTGCTCTGCGCTCTCCTGCACCGCAGGCATCATTCAGCGCGGTGATGGCACTCGTAGCAAGCCGTGGCTGCTCCCAAAGGCCACAACTCCCTCGGGGTGCCATGGCTACGTGCGCCGAGAGATGCCTGCAGCATGGGAGGGCAGCGAGCAGGCCATGCGCCCCGAGCACGGCGCATGCACACTGGCTGGTAATGGAACTGCATGCACAATGCAGCTTTATTTCCGCTATTGGAGTGGTGCCCCCCCCCCCAGTAGAGGGCCATTCTATGCCATTCCATTCCTCCATTCCATATTTATTTTCTGTTCTGTTCTGTTCTGTGCTGTGCTGTGCTGTGCTATTCCATTCTATATTTTCTATTCTTTTCCATTCTATTCCAGTCTATTCTATTTCCACTATCAGTATATCTGCTGAGAGGGGCGGCATACAAATCTAATTATTAATAAATAATAATAATAATAATAATAATAATAATAATAATAATAATAAAAAATAATTATAAAATAATTATAAAATAATAAAACAGACTTATTGGAATATAATTGGACTCTGGATAGAGGAAATACTAAATTTGAAAATAGAAAAAACTCCGGAATGCTTCCTCCTGGATATTCTTAGACAGAACCTTCCTAAAACCCAAGTACATTTCATTATTCATCTAACCACTGCAGCTAGACTAACCTTGGCGCAGTGGTGGGAAAATGAAGAGATACCCCCAGAAGATGCTATAGTAAGGAAAATTAAATACTGTGCAGAGATGACTAGGCTAACCATGACAGTTAGAAATGAAACCGAATCTTCATTCAACAAATGTTGGGATCCCTTTTATAGGTGGTTAAAAAAGAGAGAGAATAATTTGCTTAAACAATGGATCGATCTGTATATATTAGAGTAGACACAAATCTAGTATAAAACCCTTCTTTTCTATTTCAAATGCTGCAAGAGATATTGGATATACAGTATAAAGATAAAATTTTACTTTTAGTTCCAAATCTATATACCGTGATAAATTCAATGCTGGCTTCTCTCTATCTATACGACTAATCCTGATCTAAGGTAATGAGCTAATAAAGTTAAAATTAGTTTACATTCTCAACACAACTTCACTGTACACTCGCCCACCCTTCTCGCCTCTTCTTTTTCTCTCCTCTTCATTGCTTCACCTCTTTTTTTTTCTCCTCTTTTCCTCTCTACTATCTCTATATTTTTTCCTTTTATTTTCTTTCCCTTGCCTTTTCGTAAGTCTATATGCTTACTGAATGCCATAATATATATGTGTGTGTATATATATATATATATATATACATATATATATATATATATATATATATATATATATATATATATATATAGTAGTGTAATAGATTCCAATATCAACTGTTATGATTGTTTTTTATGTCTTGTATATTTGTAAATAATTTTTTTTAAAAAATAAATAATAATAATATAAAATAATATAAAATAATAATAAAATAATAAAATAGTAAAATAGTAAAATAATAATAATAATAATAATAATAATAATAATAATAATAATAATAATATCTGGTTGTTTTTTCTTTTGTAAAATGAAGTGCCTGGAGAATGTTTTCCAAATTTTTAAATATAAATTTAAAAAAAGCCTTGACACATCTCGTACTGCAGGACTCAATCGCATGCTACTGACCTCCATTCTTTTAATCCCACCAACTCCACGTCCACCGTAGTAGGAGGCATCCACTGTCGGCCATTTTTTGTTAGGCAAAGGGTCTTCTTCCTCCTGCGGGAAATCAGAGAACATTTTATTTTTGGGGTGGGGGGGAATTAGTTTAGGTTTTTGAAAACAACAACAACAACAATATTCCTTATAAATATTTTAAACCAGCTTACTCACAGGCAACTTTTTCCTCACAACAGTTATTTATTTGTTTTTATTTGTTTGCTTTGTCAAGTACATATTGGTGGTATACAAAGATATAACAATATTTATATACATGATACTAGTAAGAGAGAAACATTAGGACAGGGGACGGAAGGCATGCTGGTGTACTTATGCAACCCCCTTACTGACCTCTTAGAAATCGGGAGAGGTCAGCAGTGGATAGTCTGAGGGTAAAGTTTTGGGGGTTAGGTGATGATACTACAGAGTCTGGTAGTGGGTTCCATGCATCAATTACTCAGTTACTAAAGTTGTATTTTCTGCAGTCGAGTTTAGAGCGGTTTACATTTAGTTTGTATCTGTTGTGTGCTCATGTGTTGTTGTGGTTGAAGCTGAAGTAGTTGTTGACAGGAAGATGATTTTATGGGCTATGCTTAGGTCGTGTTTAAGGTGATGTAGTTCTAAGCTTTCTAAGCTCAAGATTTCAAGTCTAGTTGTGTAGGGTTAGGGTTGTGTAGTAAAATACATGATGAAGGTTATAGAGGAGATACTCATAGTAAAATATATCTAAGAAATAATAGAAAAGATGATATAGTAATAGAACATATCAATGAAAGAAGAGAAGAAGAGATATAGGAATAGAAGAAAGGTATAGGAGATATAGGAGAGCAGTAGGGCAGGGGACGGAAGGCACTCTAGTGCACTTGTACTCGCCCCTTACTGACCTCTTAGGAATCTGGATAGGTCAACCGTAGATAATCTAAGGGTAAAGTGTTGGGGGTTTGGGGATGACACTATGGAGTCCGGTAATGAGTTCCACGCTTTGACAACTCAGTTACTGAAGTCATATTTTTTACAGTCAAGTTTGGAGCGGTTAATATTAAGTTTAAATCTGTTGTGTGCTCTTGTGTTGTTGTGGTTGAAGCTGAAGTAGTCGCTGACAGGCAGGACGTTGCAGCATATGATCTTGTGGGCAATACTTAGATCTTGTTTAAGGTGTCTTAGTTCTAAACTTTCTAGGCCCAGGATTGAAAGTCTAGTCTCATAGGGTATTCTGTTGCAAGTGGAGGAGTGGAGGGCTCTTCTCGTAAAGTATCTCTGGACATTTTCTAGAGCGTTTATGTCCAAAATGCGTTGTGGGTCCCAGACAGATGAGCTGTATTCAAGGATTGGTATGGCAAAAGTTTTGTATGCTCTGGTTAGTAGTGTGAGATTACTGCAGCAGAAGCTACAGTGGATTAAGTTAACAATCCTTGAAGCCTTTTTGGCGATGTTGTTGCATTGGGTAAGTCCTTGACTTACGGCAATAATTGAGCCCAGAATTCATGTTGCTAAGTGAGATGTTGGTTAAGTGACTTTTGCCTCATTTTAGGGCTTTTATTGCCACTGCTGTTTAGTGAATCGCTACAGTTGTTAAATTAAGAACACGGTTGTTAAATGAATCTGGCTTCCCCATTGGCTTTGCTTGTGAGAAGGTCATAAAAGAGGATCACCATCATAAGCATGAACCAGTTGCCAAGTATTCAAATGTGAATCACATGACCATGGGGATGCTCCAATGGTCGTCAGTGTGAAAAAATGGCCGTAAGTCACATTTTTTCAGTGCCGTTGTAACTTCAAACTGTCAGTAAATGAACTGGTGTAAGTCGAGGACTAGCTATGTTAGACAATAGGCTATATTGCTGACATAAAACATAAATGTCAAAGCTGGTGAGGAGCTACCTGCATAGCATACATATACAGTGGTACCTCTACTTAAGAACTTAATTCGTTCCGTGACCAGGTTCTTAAGTAGAAAAGTTTGTAAGAAGAAGCCATTTTTCCCATAGGAATCAATGTAAAAGCAAATAATGCGTGCAAACCCATTAGGGAAGAAATAAAAGCTTGGAGTTTGGGTGGGAGGAGAAGGAGGAAGAAGAGGAGGAGGACAGTCGCTGCCGAAGGAAGAAGGTGAGGTGAGGGGAATCAAAAAAATCCAAAACTTTAAGGCTTTTAAAAAAAAGAGGGACTCTGAGGTGGCGAGGAGGAGCACGCGCCACTAATACACCCAGCGCGAGGCTGCCTCCCATACACTGCGCCAGAGAGAGAAACCCAGGGGGAATGGCAGGAAACTGGCCGGGCCTTTGTGCCACTCTCAAATTTCCTGGGATTGGGGAAACCACAGGGAGGGTGGAGGCCCTGCTTCCTCCCAGGAGATTCCTAGAGAGGCCCCACGGAGGCTTCTGCCTGCCTTTTCCGGCCCTGTTTCCTCCCAGGAGATTCCTAGAGAGGCCCCACGGAGGCTTCTGCCTGCCTTTTCCGGCCCTGTTTCCTCCCAGGAGATTCCTAGAGAGGCCCCACGGAGGCTTCTGCCTGCCTTTTCCGGCCCTGTTTCCTCCCAGGAGATTCCTAGAGAGGCCCCACGGAGGCTTCTGCCTGCCTTTTCCGGCCCTGTTTCCTCCCAGGAGATTCCTAGAGAGGCCCCACGGAGGCTTCTCACCCCCTTTTCCGGCCCTGTTTCCTCCCAGGAGATTCCTAGAGAGGCCCCACAGAGGCTTCTCACCCCCTTTTCCGCCCCTGTTTCCTCCCAGGAGATTCCTAGAGAGGCCCCACAGAGGCTTCTCACCCCCTTTTCCGCCCCTGTTTCCTCCCAGGAGATTCCTAGAGAGGCCCCACGGAGGCTTCTTCCTGCCTTTTCCCGTTACAGTTTCAGAGGAAAATGGTTCTTAAGAAGAGGCAAAAAAATATTGAACACCCGGTTCTTATCAAGAAAAATTCTTAAGTAGAGGCGTTCTTAGGTAGAGGTACCACTGTATTTCAAATGGCATAAAATATTCGTTCTGCTGCAAGTTTTAAAAGAAGGTTAAAACCTGTTGCTTTTTTATTTTATTTTTTTGGTTATAAGAGGTGTTTAATTTAAACCGTTCCTTCAAACTAGCTGAATAAAAATTGTCGCCATATTTAGCACAGCTTAAATATAGCCATTAACAAATTTTCATCGTTTAAAACCTTTCCGTCAAAGGAAGGCATTAAAAATCTACCGCGAATACACCAGAATCGGTGTCAGAAGCTAAACGAGTTACGGACCAACAACGTTTCCGCAATCTGCTACCCTTCTAAATTTGAGGGACTTTAACATCCAAAATTCACAGTCCATATGGCCGTTCTTGCTAGGAACTTTGGGATTTGCAGTCCAACATACCGAGAGTGCAACGGGTTATAAAAAGCTGCTTTGAAGTGCTCTCTTGAACCTTCTGAATATTGAATTTTTAAAAAATGATAAAAATCCCTTGTGTTGGGCTTAAGGACTGGTGGACGACCCAGACGTATCTCTGTCGTTTTCTCATCAGTCACTGGGGCCTCTCTAGGAATCTCCTGGGAGGAAACAGGGGCGGAAAAGGGGGTGAGAAGCCTCTGTGGGGCCTCTCTAGGAATCTCCTTTATTCAAAAGAATAAAGTCTTTTCCTTTAATTTTACACCAGCATGGAAGTGTGTGCGAGAGAGGTGGGGGAGGAATGCCCCACTTTAATGAATGGTTATGCTGTGCTTGAAACCTTTCCGCTGCCGCTGGTTTTAAATGAAGGATTTTAAATTTAAGTTTAAATTGCACTTGTTGTTATTAGAAAAAGGGCAGAGAAGAGCAACAAAGATTGGCATTGGACCAGAATATCTCCGAGACCGCCTTCTGCCGCACGAATCCCAGCGACCGATTAGGTCCCACAGAGTGGGCCTTCTCCGGGTCCTGTCAACTAAACAATGTCGGTTGGCGGGCCCCAGGGGAAGAGCCTTCTCTGTGGCGGCCCTGACTCTCTGGAACCAACTCCCCCCAGAGATTAGAACTGCCCCTACTCTCCTTGCCTTTCGTAAGCTCCTCAAAACCCACCTTTGTCGTCAGGCATGGGGGAACTGAGTCATCTCCCCTGGGCATATACAATTTATGCATGGTATGTTTGTATGTATGTTTGTTTAGTAAATGGGTTTTTTAAAATATTTTAAATTATAATTTAGATTTGTCATGAATTGTTTTATTTTGTTGTGAGCCGCCCCGAGTCTGCGGAGAGGGGCGGCATACAAATCTAAATAATAAATGAATGAATGAATGAATGAATGAATGAATGAATGAATGAATGAATGAATGAATGAATGATTAGAGGACTGGAGGCTAAAACATATGAAGAAAGGTTGCAGGATCTGGGCATGGTTATGAAAAGAAGGACCAGGGGAGACATGATAGCAGTCTTCCAATATCTCAAGGGGTTGCCACAAAGACTATTCTCCAAAGCACCTGAGAGTAGAATAAGAAGCAATGGGTGGAAACTAAACAAGGAGAGAAGTAACTTAGAACTAAGGAGAAATTTCCTGACAGTCAGAACAATTAATCAGTGGAACAGCTTGCCTCCAGAAGTTGTGAATGCTCCAACATTGGAAGTTTTAATGCAGATGTTGGGTAACCATCTGTCTGAAGTAGTGTGGGGTTTCGTGCCAAAGCAGGGGGTTGGACTAGAAGACCTCCAAAGTCCCTTCCAACTCTGTTATGATGATGATGATGATGATCTGCAGAAGGTTGTCCTCATATAATGTTAGTGTCTGAAGTAGTGTAACGTTTCCTGCCTAAACAGGGGGTTGGCCTAGAAGACCTCCAAGGTCCCTTCCAACTCTGTTGTTATTGGTATTGTTAAAAAAAAGAAGGGTAGTTTGTCTGCATTAAATAATACATGCTTAAAATTTATAAGTGTGCTGTATAATTTACTGAGAATGCACTAGATCAGGGGTCTCCAACCTTGGCAACTTTAAGACTTGTGGGAATTGAAATCCACAGGTCTTAAGGTTGCCAAGATTGGAGACTCCTGCACTGAATGTCACACAAACAGATGACACAATCCCCACTTTGGTCAAAATGGTGAATGCAATATCCTGCAACACAAATTTCACCTGTTGGACTTCACCTTTTTGTTTGATGTATCATGCATGTACAACAGAGGGAAGGCTTGCCTTATAAGGATACAACACGGCTTCCATCAATATGACCGTTTCTTATTTATTTATGTGTATTCTCCCTGTATTAGTTTTACAAATAACGCAAGCTGGCAAACATATCCAACAAGCCTTCCTATACCTATTTTCTCCAAAACAGCAACTTGTTGGCTGGGATGAGAGAGAATGACTGGCCCAAAGTCAACCAGTTGACTTTCATGGCTAAGGAGGGACCAGAACTCCTAGGCTCTTGGTGATTGGCTCAAAGTCAACCAATTGGTTTTCATGGTTAAGGAAAGACCATCTCTCTCTAAGGAGGGACCAGAAGTCACCATCTCCTGGTGATTGGCTGAAAGTCAACCAATTGTCTTTCAGGGCTAAGGAGGGACCAGAACTCACCATCTCCTGGTGATTGGCCCAAAGTCAATCAGTTGGCTTTCATGGTTAAGGAGGGACCAGAAGTCACCATCTCCTGGTGATTTGCCCGAAGTCAACCAGTGGGCTTTTGTGGCTAAGGAAGGACCAGAAATCACCATCTCCTGGTGACTGGCTGAAAGTCAATCAGTTGGCTTTCCTGGTTAAGGAGGGACCAGGACTCACCATCTCCTGGTGATTGGCCCAAAGTCAACCAGTAGGCTTTTGTGGCTAAGGAGGGACCAGAAGTGACCATCTCCTGGTGATTGGCCGAAAGTCAATCAGTTGGCTTTCCTGGTTAAGGAGGGACCAGGACTCACCATCTCCTGGTGATTGGCCCAAAGTCAACCAGTAGGCTTTTGTGGCTAAGGGGGGACCAGGAGTGACCATCTCCTGGTGATTGGCCCAAAGTCAATCAGTTGGCTTTCATGGTTAAGGAGGGACTCACCATCTCCTGGTGATTGGCCCAAAGTCAATCAGTTGGCTTTCATGGTTAAGGAGAGACCAGAAGTGACCATCTCCTGGTGATTGGCCCAAAGACAATCAGTAGGCTTTTGTGGCTAAGGAGGGACCAGGACTCACTATCTCCTGGTGATTGGCACAAAGTTATCCAATCGGCTTTCATGGCTAGCCTGATCCTGATCACCCTGAAAGTTAAGGCTACACTGCAAGTGTGTCCTAACACCCTTTTTAGGACTTCTGAATGCACAGAGGCAAAATCAAAATGCAGAACTAACAGGTGGTTGGTCAAGTGGAACAGCGAAGCAAGAAAATACAAGGTGTTTAATGCAGCCCCATCCAAAGATTATTACCACGTTTACAATACTGTTTGGTGGAGTAAAATATTCTGTGAATTAGACACACACTTGCTGACATCCTCACCCACATAAACTGAGATTTCTGGTTATGTTGCAAGGAAAATCAATTTGCAGCGGAATGTATTTTTCAAGTGTTTATTACAATCCAATTCCTGTTGAGTTGCCGCACAGCAACACTTTGCTCGCGCACTTTGGGGGATAACCAATCTAGATAACATAGTGTGCCCTATTAAATGGGAATGTTGTGTCGCCCTTTTTTTGATAGCTAAACCCTTTTGGATATCCAGCAAAAGTTGATAGATATGATTACACAATTTTATAAAGCCTCCCGAAGAGTCAGGGGTTTAATATAATCAGAGTGCAATATATATATATATGTCTCACCAAGAAGGATAGAGCTAATAAACTTTAGGGTTCAAAAAGCAAAAAAATACCATTCTGTTTAATCCTTACTCACCCC
Organism: Erythrolamprus reginae; assembly: GCF_031021105.1. Classification (NCBI taxonomy): domain Eukaryota; kingdom Metazoa; phylum Chordata; class Lepidosauria; order Squamata; family Dipsadidae; genus Erythrolamprus; species Erythrolamprus reginae. The sequence continues at coordinate 8,707,238 of NC_091956.1, forward strand.
AACTGCAGCTAAAACACAGAGATTGAACATCTGTATTTCCCCTTCAGTGTTCTACGTGATAAACCTTTGTGTGTGCAGTCTGTCACAGAAGTGAGTACATCCCCTCACATTTTGCAAATACAGTGATACCTCGTATTACGGACTGAATTGGTTCGTAAGGTGAAAAGTTTGTAAGATGAAACAATGTTTCCCATAGGAATCAATGGAAAAGCCAGCCAAAGCGCCCGGTTTTGCGCTGCTGGGATTCACCTGAGGCTCCCCTCCATGGGAAACCCCACCTCTGGACTTCCGTGTTTTTGCGATGCTGCAGGGGAATCCCAGCAGTGCAAAAACGGGTGCTTCACTGGCAATGGAAGTCCAGAGGTGGGGTTTCCCAGCGAGGGGAGCCTCAGCGAAATTGCAGCATCGCAAAAACACGGAAGTCCTCGAAACCCCACCTCCAGACTTCCATGTTTTTGTGGTGCTTCGATTTCACTGAGGCTCTCCTCGCAGGGAAACCCCCCCTCCGGACTTCCGTTGCCAGCGAAGCGCCCTTTTTTGCGCTGTTCTTAGGTAGAGGTACCACTGTGTTTATGGTTTTCCATCCTATGCATTCTTCAAATATGTCTTCTACTTATATGGCTGCATGATGGAAGAAGCAAAGGGATCCTTCGGGGGGTAAACAAATCAAGGGGTGTTAACAACCTTAAATTGTAGTTCTAAGTCATTGGCAATGTGGTGGTTTTATTTTGCAAACAGCAAGACCTCGGAGAAGATTGCAAGCTTACCTCAATTGGTGCTGTAGGCTGGAGTCGAGGAGGATCTTTAATAACCTATTGATAAAGAGGAGAAATTAGATGATAAAGGACGTAATGACAAAGGTTATTAAAACCACACTGTAGCAAGTCATTTTGATTGTGATACATAGAAACATAGAAGATTGACGGCAGGAAAAGACCTCCTGGTCCATCTACTCTGCCCTTATATTGTCTCCTGTATTTTATCTTCGGATGGATATATGTTTATCCCAGGCATGTTTAAATTTATTTATTTATTGGATTTGTATGCCGCCCCTCTCCGTAGACTCGGGGCGGCTAACAACCGTAATAAAAACAGCATATAACAATCCAATATTAAAACAAGTAAAAACCCTAAAACCAAACATACACACAGACATACCATGCATAAAATTGTAAAGGCCTAGGGGGAAAGAGTATCTCAGTTCCCCCATGCCTGGCGGCAGAGGTGGGTTTTAAGAAGCTTACGAAAGGCAAGGAGGGTGGGGGCAATTCTAATCTCTGGGGGGAGTTGGTTCCAGAAGGCCGGGGCCGACACAGAGAAGCCTCTTCCCCTGGGTCCCGCCAAGCGGCATTGTTTAGTTGACGGAACCCGGAGAAGACCCACTCTGTGGGACCTAACTGGTCGCTGGGATTCGTGCAGCAGAAGGCGGTCCCAGAGATATTCTGGTCCGGTGCCATGAAGGGCTTTATAGGTCATAACCAACACTTTCCGGAAACTGATCCACAGTTACTGTGGATTTGCCAACCACGTCTGCTGGAAGTTTGTTCCAAGCATCTACTTCTCTTTCAGTAAAATAATATTTTCTCACATTGCTTCTGATCTTTCCCCCAACTAACCTCCGATTGTAGCCCCTTGATCTTGCATTCATGTTATGTTTGGTTTTATAATAAGGTTTTTTTTAGTTATTTTAGTATTGGATTGGATTGTTACATGCTGTTTTTTTATCATTGTTGTTAGCCGCCCCGAGTCTACGGAGAAGGGCGGCATACAAATCCATTCAATCGATCAACCAATCAATCAATCAATAAATAAATAAATAAATAAATAAATAGAAGATTGACGGCAGGAAAAAGACCTCATGGTCCATCTAGCCTGCCCTTATATTATTTCCTGTATTTTATCTTAGGGTGGATCTATGTTTATCCCAGGCATGTTTAAATGTGGATTTACCAACCATGTCTGCTGGAAGTTTGTTCCAAGCATCTACTACTCTTTCCGTAAAATAATATTTTCTCACGTTGCTTCTGATCTTTCCCCCAACTAACCTCCGATTGTAGCCCCCTTGTTCTTGCGTTCACTTTCCTATGAAAAACACTTCCATCCTGAACCTTATTTAACCCTTTAACATATTTAAACATTTCGATATAAACTATGGTAATAGAATATATATTTTTTTCAGATTGGGCACCATGCTTAATACTTGCCTGAAAGAAATAAACATGGCTAAGACCCCTTCCTTTGCCAAAGTACTTTTAATTAAATCAACTTCATTAACAGTTGGCTGGACTCCTCTTGAAAGCAGGGAGGGGGGCTTAAATTAATTTAAATCCATCATTTTTTTCCTCCCAAAACCCATCTCAGGAAGCTCTCCTTATTTTCCGGGAGGGCTGGGGGGGGGGTGCAGGAAGGGAACGGAAGAGCGTCTGTAACTCCTCCATCCTGAGAACTTGCACATGTTAAAAGACATAATATTGCCAAGATGTCAACTATTTCTATTGCATTCGCATTTCTTAAACACCCATCTCAAGAGCCCAGGAGACTAAATCTCCATTTTGTTTACCATATGCAGAGTTTGAGCCTTCTCCAATTTTTAGGGTTTGGGTATTATTATCATTGTCAAGAAACAGGCTGCCGGGTGTTTATTTAGCCAAACAAGGAGGGAGGAGGGGATTAAAGCCTTGGTTGAAGAGCACAGCCGGTTTGCCTGCATCGTAGATAATTAAACAGACAGACGGACAAATAGATAGATAGAAACATAGAAACATAGAAGACTGACGGCAGAAAAAGACCTCATGGTCCATCTAGTCTGCCCTTATACTATTTCCTGTATTTTATCTTACAATGGATAGGTCCCACAGAGTTGGCCTTCTCCGGGTCCCGTCGACTAAACAATGTCGTTTAGCGGGACCCTGGAGAAGAGCCTTCTCTGTGGCGGCCCCGACCCTCTGGAACCAGCTCCCCCCGGAGATTAGAACTGCCCGCACCCTCCTTGCCTTTCGTAAAGTTCTTAAGACCTATCTCTGCCGTCAGGCATGGGGGAATTGACACATCTCCCCCGGGCCTATACAGTTTATACATGGTATGTTTGTGGGTGTGTTTGCTTTTAATAATGGGGTTTTTAGTGTTTTTTAAATTATTAGATTTGTTTTTTACATTGTTCTTGTTATTGTTGTGAGCCGCCCCGAGTCTGCGGAGAGGGGCGGCATACAAATCTAATAAATAAATAGATAGATAGATAGATAGATAGATAGATAGATAGATAGACAGACAGACAGACAGACAGACAGACAGACAGACAGACAGACAGACAGACAGACAGACAGACAAAGAAAGAAAGAAAGAAAGAAAGAAAGAAAGAAAGAAAGAAAGAAAGAAAGAAAGAAAGAAAGAAAGAAAGAAAGAAAGAAAGAAAGTTTATCCCAGGCATGTTTAAATTCAGTTACTGTGGATTTGTCTACCACGTCTGCTGGAAGTTTGTTCCAAGGATCTACTACTCTTTCAGTGAAATAATATTTTTTTTAATAGGAAAGTGAACACAAGAACAAGGGGACACAATCTGAAGTTAGTTGGGGGAAAGATCAAAAGCAACATGAGAAAATATTATTTTACTGAAAGAGTAGTAGATCCTTGGAACACACTTCCAGCAGACGTGGTTGGTAAATCCACAGTAACTGAATTTAAACATGCCTGGGATAAACAGATATCCATCCTAAAATAAAAATACAGGAAATAGTATAAGGGCAGACTAGATGGATCATGAGGTCTTTTTTTGCCGTCAGTCTTCTATGTTTCTATGTTTCTATTGTTACTCTCTCCGAATGAAGTTTTTTTAAAGCCCTAACCAGGGGATAAAATAATGTGCTGGCTAAGGACACTATTATTATTATTATTATTATTATTATTATTATTATTATATTATTATATTATTATTATTATATTATTATTATTATTATTATTATTATTATTATTATTATTATTATTATTATTATTATTTATTGGATTTGTATGCCGCCCCTCTCCGCAGACTCGGGGCGGCTAACAACAGTGGTAAAACAACATGAACAATCCAATTAATAAAAACAACTAAAAAACCCTTATTATAAAAAACCAAACATACACACAAACATACCATGCATAACTTGTAATAGCCTAGGGGGAAAGGATAACTTAACTCCCCCATGCCTGGCGACAAAGGTGGGTCTTAAGTAATTTGCGAAAGACAAGGAGGGTGGGGGCCGTTCTAATCTCTAGGGGGAGTTGGTTCCAGAGGGTCGGGGCCGCCACAGAGAAGGCTCTTCCCCTGGGGCCCGCCAAACGACATTGTTTGGTCGACGGGACCCGGAGAAGGCCGAATCCTCGGAGAGGGGCGGCATACAAATCTAAATAATAAATAAATAAAATAAATAAACTCTGTGGGACCTTATCGGCCGCTGGGATTCGTGCGGTAGAAGGCGGTTCCGGATGTATTCTGGCCCAATGCCATGTAGGGCTTTAAAGGTCATTACCAACACTTTGAACACTAGCCGGATGAATACCTGGTAAGCAGATTATTTCCCCTATTTTCCTCCACCAAAACTAAGGTGTGTCTCATATGCCAGTGTGTCTTATGCTCTGAAAAATATGGTAGGTAGGAAGGCAGGTAGGTAGGAAGGAAGGCAGAGAGTTAGGTAAAGATATTGAGTTCATTTTTGTTTTTAAATAAATTGGTGGCTTTAGGCAACTGTCCCTTGATGTGCTATTAACACATCTTCAATGCTCTAATGTGGTGGGCACTACGAAATATCAGCGCCAGAGCCCAAAGCCAACTTGATGAAATCAGATGTTCGCTGACGTTCACGAAGGAGCGAACAAACTGTCAATAGCCAACTCTTCTTTTTTTTTCGACAAAAGGAGAAAGAAAAACAGAAAGGCTGCTCCCCAACCTACCAACATGCGTGGACTGCAGAACAAGTCCAAAATAAAAATACTTTTTTTAAAAGAACAAATCACCAACTGGCTCCTGCCAACAATTAAAAACAGGACGCCCCAAATCACTGGGCACATTGTAGATGCCAACTGGTTGCTGCCAACGAGGAAGACAGGAGGGAAGAGAGGAGGAGGAGGAGAGAGGGAAATTTCTACCTTCAATGCAATTTTGTTCAAATTTGGATGGACAAACTAACATTAGAACTCAAAAACAAAGAAGAATCTGTTGGGATTTATTCTATCGCTGGCTAGGGGAAAAGCCAAACCGTCACAGTATACTAAATTATTGAAATATAAAGAAAAATTACCTGGCGATAATGAATAATGGAAAATTGGAAAGTTAAGATATTTATACCAATTAAGATTATTACTCTTCTTCTTTTTTATTTTCATTCAGTTAATTATTAATTATTATTTAAAACAGGCCATAGAAAATGTACATAGTACCGTTATACAGACTTGCCGCCCACTTTTTATTCTTTATTCTTTATTTTTATTCTTTGTAATTTTTAAATGTGTATGTTTGTATTATTTGTTGTATATATATGTGTGTGTGTGTGTGTGTGTGTCACTTTTTTTTTGCTGAATTTGAAAATCAAGGGAGACTAGGATAGATCTATTTTGGCCTTATTTTGGCCTCATCAGCTAGCCATACCCACTGGGACTTGAACCTGCAACCTTTGTCTTGTAAGGCAGAGAATTATCCTCTAGGCTACAGTATCCAATCTCTTCAGCTCTGCACCAGGGAAGGGTTACTTATTTTTGTGTCAAATCTATATATACAATATACATACATACATACATACATACATACATACATACATATACACACACACAACAAATAACACAAACATACACATTTAAAAATTATATATATATATATATATGTATGTATGTATGTATGTATTTATTATATCATATCATATCATATCATATCATAATATTATATTAATTATATTATATTATATTATATTATATTATATTATATTATATTATATTATATTATATTATATTATATTATATTATATTATATTATATTATATTATATTATATTATATTATATTATATTATATTATATTATATTATATTATATTATATTATATTATATTATATTATATTATATTATATTATTATATTATATTATATTGCTGGGCCCACCGTGCCATTGCATGCCTAAAGTGGGTGGAGCGCAGGAGGATCCCGCTCGCATGCGTAGAGGCGGAGTGCATTGAATTATGGGAGTGGGGACAGGTGCGCACAATCCCGCCCCCGAATTCCCCCGCTTTTGGCACGCGACGGCAAAAAGGTTAGCCATCGCTGATATATACTATCACAATAAAATATGGTGCCTTATATTGGGCTAAGTATAGGTGTCTCAAAGATTATGTTTTGGGATAAAATTCGGTTTTAGCATTTAGCATTTAGACTTAGATACCACTTCACAGTGCCTACAGCCCTCTTTAAGCGGTTTACAGAGAGTCAGCCTATTGCCCCCAACAATCTGGGTCCTCATTTTACCGATGTTGGAAGGACGGAAGGCTGAGTCAACCTTGAGCCTACTGAGATTCGATCTGCCAAACTGCTGGCTGCTGGTAATCAGCAGAAGTAGCTTGTAGTACTGTACTCTAACCACTGCGCCACTTTTCAGAACTCAACACTGTTTCTCATCTGCCCCCCAATTAAGATTATTTAATGCTTTTAGAGGTAATGTGGGGTTTATCCACATCAGTCCTATGTTTTCATTTTCAAATTAGTTTGGTGGTGAATTCAAGGGAATGCTAATTAGCATTGAAGGATGGTGGGATGAGAGGAAGGAGTATAAATTCCAGAAGTCAACCAATTAACATGTCTTGTTGGTGAGCTTGCAGTTCAGGGACCAGTGGCAAGTACCAAGTAATTCCAATCAAATATTTATATTTGCATTCAGTATGCAAGCAAAGATGCTTCGGTCAATCCAATTGGAGCATAACCTTCTCCAATCTGATCACTGGTCAACACAAAAAAATCATCAGCAAAGGTAATATGTCTCTTTTATGGAGTTTGATGTGCTGATTCCAAGAATAGGCTTAGTTTTGCTCTATCACATAAAGTTTCTGATATACAAGCATCCTTGTTATTACGTTATTTCTACATTTTCAATGTACAGTGTTCCCTCGATTTTCGTGGGTTCAAACTTCGCGAATAGTCTATACCACGGTTTTTCAAAAAAATTAATTAAAAAATACTTTGCGAGTTTTTTTCTATAACACAGTTTTTCCTGCCCGATGACGTCATACGTCATTGCCAAACAAATAATTTTTCCAAATAAATAACAAAAAATTATTATTATTATTATTATTATTATTATTAATAAATAATTATGTTTATAAATATCAGGATCACTAAGTGTCTTATTCAATGGTGAGTACCAGTAATAATGGTGAGTAAATGGTTGTTAAGGGAATGGGAAATGGTATTTTAGGGTCTTAAAGTGTTAAGGGAAGGCTTGTGATACTGTTCATAGCAAAAAATGGTGTATTTACTTCCGCATCTCTACTTCGCGGAAATTCGACTTTCGCGGGCGCTCTCGGAACGCATCCCCAGCGAAAATCGAGGGAACACTGTATATGGTAATAAGTGTTTTCTTAATGTTGCCAGTATATTTCCTATACCTTATAATTATGATGCTGCTCCATGGAAACTATACCTACTACAGAAAAACTATACACATTTTTGAAATCAGAAGCAAAAAAGTACAAGATCAATGGTGATGATTACAAAAACTATCGGACGCAATTCAAAGTGTTGGTTATGACCTATAAATGCCTACATGGCATCGGGCCAGATTACCTCCGGGACTGCCTTCTACCGCATGAGTCCCAGCGACCGGTTAGGTCCCACACAGTCGGCCTTCTCCAGGTCCCGTCAACTAGACAATGTTGCTTGACGGAGCCTAGGGGAAGAGCCTTCTCTGTGGGTGCCCCGGCCCTCTGGAATCAGCTCTCCTCAGAGATTTGCACTGTCCCCACCCTCCTCACCTTCCGTAAAAGTTTAAAGGCCTATCTGTGCCACTAGGCTTGGGGCCATTAGACTCTAGCTCCCTGGCTGACGAGTGTAGTATTTATTTATTTATTTATTTTATTTATTTTTTTATTTTTTTATTTTTTTATTTATTTATTTATTTATTCATTCATTCATTCATTCATTCATTCATTAGATTAGATTAGATTAGATTAGATTAGATTGGATTGGATTGGATTAGATTGGATTGGATTGGATTAGATTAGATTAGATTAGATTAGATTAGATTAGATTAGTATGTCTTGCTGTGTGAATGGGAACGAATGGTTTTAAATGTTATTAGAGTTTTTAAAGTTTTTAAGCTATATTAATTGGATTTTTTAGATATGTATATTTTATTTATTTATTTATTCATTCATTCATTCATTCATTCATTCATTCATTCATTCATTTATTTATTTATTTATTTATTGGATTTGTATGCCACCCCTCTCCATAGACTCGGGGCGCCTAACAACAGTAATAAAAACAGTATATAACAATCCAATATTAAAACAGTTAAAAACCCTTATTATAAAACCAAACATACATACAAACATACCATGCATAAAACTGTAAAGGCCTAAGGGGAAAGAGTATCTCAGTTCTCCCATACCTGGCGGCAGAGGTGGGTTTTAAGAAGCTTACAAAAGGCAAGGAGGGTGGGGGCAATTCTAATCTCTGGGGGGAGTTGGTTCCAGAGGGCCGGGGCCACCACAGAGAAGGCTCTTCTCCTGGGTCCTGCCAAGCGACATTATTTAGTTGACAGGACCCGGAGAAGACCCACTCTGTGGGACCTAACTGGTCGCTGGGATTCATGCAGCAGAAGGCGGTCCCTGAGATAGTCTGGTCCGGTGCCATGAAGGGCTTTATAGGTCATAACCAACACTTTGAATTGTGACCGGAAACTGACCGGCAACCAATGCAGACTGCGGAGTGTTGGTGTAACATGGGTATATTTGGGTATATTGTTTCGATCTGTTGTCAGCCGCCCCAAGTCCTCAGAGAGGGGCGGCATACAAATCCAATTAATAATAATAATAATAATTATTATTATTATTATTATTATTATTATTATTATTATTATTATTATTATTATTATTATTATTATTTTGTAGACCTGTGTTACAAGCAAATCAATAAGGCCACATTGGCTATGCTGCTTGCCAGGGGTGGTTTCTACTTATTTTCCCTACCGGTTCTGATCACGAGAGAAGTGTATGCCCATGACAACGCACAAAAGACCCAGAAATAACCCTCTTCACATGTACAGAGGGGGTTTTTTTTTTGCAAACTTTGGCGACCGGAGTACTGGTTCGGGCACATGGACCGCCAATCATTGTTGCTGGTTAGGTAAGTGGCTAAACTACCAGTTTTAAAAAACCAGATTGAACTGTAAACAACCCACCTCTGCTTCTCGCCCAAAACTGTGTGAAGACTCAGTGTCTTTTCAACCTTGGCTACTTTAAGATGCTTGGACTTCAACTCCCAGAATTCCCCAGTCAGACAGAGAGAGAGGGGAGAGAGAAATTACTTACCACTTTGCAACACAGCGGCCAAAACCACCACAGAGCAGCAATCCCCAGCAACAGTAACAAAGTGAGGATAATGATGAGTGCCACAATGCCACTGGTCTATCAAAAACAAAGACGAAAAGTAATTTAATTCATTTTTATGGTAACAAAAAGGCAGGGTTCTCTTTCAGCATCATGCTAAATCAGACCAAGACAAAATAGGGTGTGCATTTCAATGTGTCTGCATATTCCTTTGTTATATTTCAACTCCTACCCTCAAAACGTCACCACGGAGCACTGCACACCAAGACAACTAGACACAAGAACAGTTTTTTTTACCCCCAAATGCCATCACTTTGCTAAACAAATAATTCCCTCAACACTGTCAAACTATTTACTAAGGCTTTATAACTATTAGTCATCTCATCATTCCTATCACCCAATGCCTCTCACTTATGACTCCATAACTAACCTGTTTGCCCAGGTTCACCTGGTGCATCAGTTGCGGCCCTATTTGGATCGGGAGTCACTGCTCACAGTCACTCATGCCCTCATCACCTCGAGGCTCGACTACTGTAACGCTCTCTACATGGGGCTACCTTTGAAAAGTGTTCGGAAACTTCAGATCGTGCAGAATGCAGCTGCGAGAGCAGTCATGGGCTTCCCTAAATATGCCCATGTCACACCAACACTCCGCAGTCTGCATTGGTTGCCGATCAGTTTCCGGTCACAATTCAAAGTGTTGGTTATGACCTATAAAGCCCTTCATGGCACCGGGCCAGATTATCTCCGGGACCGCCTTCTGCCGCACGAATCCCAGCGACCAATTAGGTCCCACAATGCCATTTTGCGTGACCCAGGGGAAGAGCCTTCTCTGTGGCAGCCCCGACCCTCTGGAACCAACTCTCCCCAGAGATTAGAATAGCCCCCACCATCCTTGCCTTTCGTAAGCTTCTTAAAACCCACCTCTGTCGTCAGGCATGGGGGAATTAAGATATTCTTTCTCCCTAGGCTTCTACAATTTATGTATGGTATGTTTGTATGTATGATTGGTTTTAAAATAAGGGTTTTTAGCTACTTTAGTATTGGATTGTCGCATGTTGTTTTTACTACTGTTGTTAGCCGCTCCGAGTCTACGGAGAGGGGCGGCATACAAATCCAATAAAATGAAATGAAATGAAATCCTTAAGATTTTTATTACTACTGATTGTTTCTTCATGGCTTATTTGACAATCATTAAATGCTGAGGCCTAGGAAGGCTAAACAACGTCCCAATGGCCTTTCCTAAAGCCTAGGGACTGTGAAAAATGGCCCAACTGGAAGTTAGTTTCTGAACTTCCGGTTGGGCCCTTGGGTCCATTTTTTGCCACCCACAGGCTCTAGAGAATTTCCTGAAGCTTGGGGAAGAAACAACTGCCCCCCAGCCCTCCAGAAGGCTTACAATCAGCTGGAATCTGTTTTTCGCCATTCACAGGCTCCGGATACTTCCGTGTCTCCTGTGCGTGGGGAGGGGCAGTGCGGGGGTTGTGTGCACAGGCGCGATGGAGGCCATTATGGGTGTAGGCACGCAGGCCTGCTCTATCGTGTGCACCCACTTCTTTTTGGCACCCAAGCAGAAAAAGGTTTGCCATCAGTGGTATAGAAATAAAGTGTTGGTTATGACCTATAAAGCCCTTCATGGCACTGGACCAGATTATCTCCGGGACCGCCTTCTGCTGCACGAACCCCAGCGACCAGTTAGGTCCCACAGATTTGGCCTTCTCCGGATCCCGTCAACTAAACGATATTTGGCGGGACCCAGGAGAAGAGCCTTCTCTGTGGGAGCCCCGGCCCTTTGGAACCAACTCCCCCCAGAGATTAGAATTGCCCCCACCCTCCTCGCCTTTCGTAAGCTTCTTAAAACCCACCTCTGCCATCAGGCATGGGGGGACTGAGATATTCTTTCCCCCTAGGCCTTTACAATTTACACATGGTATGTTTGTATGTATGTTTGGTTTTATAATAAGGTTTTTTTGAGTTATTTTAGTATTGGATTGGATTGTTACATGCTGTTTTTTTATCATTGTTGTTAGCCGCCCCGAGTCTACAGAGAGGGGTGGCATACAAATCCAATCAATCAATAAATAAATAAATAAATAAATAAATAAATAAATAAATAAATAAATAAATAAATAAATAAATAAATAAATAAATAAATAAATAAATAAATAAATAAATAAATAAATAAATAAATAGAAGATTGACGGCAGAAAAAGACCTCATGGTCCATCTAGTCTGCCCTTATACTATTTCCTGTATTTTATTTTAGGATGGATATATGTTTACCCCAGGCCTGTTTAAATTCAGTTACTGTGGATTTACTACCCACGTCTGCTGGAAGTTTGTTCCAAGCATCTACTACTCTTTCAGTGAAATATTTTCTCACGTTGCTTTTGATCTTTCCCCCAACTAACTTCAGATTGTGTCCCTTTGTTCTTGTGTTCACTTTCCTATTAAAAACACTTCCCTCCTGAACCTTATTTAACCCTTTAACATATTTAAATGTTTCGATCATGTCCCCACTTTTCCTTCTGTCCTCCAGACTATACAGATTGAGTTCATGAAGTCTTTCCTGATACGTTTTATGCTTAAGACCTTCCACCATTCTTCTAGCCCGTCTTTCGACCCGTTCAATTTTGTCAATATCTTTTTGTAGGTGAGGTCTCCAGAACTGAACACAGTACTCCAAATGTGGTCCCACCAGCGCTCTATATAAGGGGATCACAATCTCCCTCTTCCTGCTTGTTATACCTCTAGCTATGCAGCCAAGCATCCTACTGGCTTTCCCTACCGCCTGACTGCACTGTTCACCCATTTTGGGACTGTCAGAAATCACTACCCCTAAATCCTTTTCTTCTGATCCTACTTGCTTTTCCTACAATTTAGCAATTTAACGGATGTTAACAGCACGTGCCTCTCAATAGCGGTATGTGCCCTTATAACTCTCTAGGCCAATTTTGGATTTCAGCAGTTTTGTTAATGTTTGGGATTTCATGTTTTGCAGAGAAACTGCGGCTTTCTCTCCAAGCAGAAGTCAGCAAATTACATTTCCTGTTTATGGGAAAGACAAATATCTTAGTAAGTTCATCCTAAAAGCATTCTGTGGCTTTCCCTCATTAAGCAGCACGCGCTCTTTTTCATATGCTGAATCAGGAAAGATTTTTAAGAATCACAGATAGGGCAGCGATGGGCTACCAAAATTTTTACTACCACACCGTGGCTGTGGCTTATGCATTTTGTTTCAACATCTTTCAGTGCAAATTGGGTGCTCTGCGGTGGAGCTCCAAATTTTGCTACAGGAACTGTGTTCCTGACCGTTCCTGTAGGAGCCCATCACTGAGATGGGGTGGGGGAAACCTTACAAATAGGTTTGCTCTGTATTACTGCAAACATATAGACAATAAATTCCAGCTGCTTTTTAAAAAAAAAATCTAAACATTTATTTATTTATTTATTTTATTTATTTATTTATTCATTTGTCCAGAATATCTCTGAGACCGCCTTCTGCCGCACGAATCCCAGCGACCGATTATGTCCCACAGAGTGGGCCTTCTCCGGGTCCTGTCAACGAAACAATGTCGGTTGGCGGGCCCCAGGGGAAGAGCCTTCTCTGTGGCGGCCCCGGCTCTCTGGAACCAACTCCCCCCGGAGATTAGAACTGCCCCTACTCTCCCTGCCTTCCGTAAAGTTCTTAAAACCCACCTTTGTCGTCAGGCATGGGGGAACTGAAACACCTTCCCCGGCCACGTACAATTTATGTATGGTATGTTTGTGTGTGTGCTTGTTAATATAGTGGGGTTCTTTTTAGAACTATTTTAAATACTTAAATTTATTGAATCTATTTGGATTTGTACGATTGTTTATATTTTTGTTGTGAGCCGCCCCGAGTTCGCGGAGAGGGGCGGCATACAAATCTAAATAATAAATAAATAAAATAAATAAATAAATAAATACATACATAGGAAGAAAATAGACATGTGATAATATAAAAGAGGGTGAAGGTGAACTTAGAGGAGAGGATATATGGAAGGAAGAGAATATATAAGATGGATGAAAGAAAGGAAAGACAATTGGACAGGGGACGAAAGGCACACCAGTGCACTTATGTACGCTCCTTACTGGCCTCTTAGGAACCTGGAGAGGTCAATCGTGGAAAATCTAAGGGAGAAATGTTGGGGGTTAGGGGTTGACACAATTGAGTCCGGTAATGAGTTCCAAGCTTTGATAACTCGATTGTTGAAATCATATTTTTTACAGTCACGTTTGGCGCCGTTCGTATTAAGTTTGAATCTGTTGCGTGCTCTTGTGTTATTGCGGTTGAAGCTGAAGTAGTCATTGACTCGTAAGACATTTTAGCATATGATCTTGTGGGCAATACTTAAATTGTGTTTTAGGTGTCGTAATTCTAGGCTTTCTAGGCCCAGGATTGTTAGTCTATTTTTGTAGGATATTCTGTTTCGAGTGGAGGAGTGAAGGGCTCTTCTGGTGAAATATCTTTGGTCATTTTCAAGGGTGTTGATGCTACCGTATACTGTAGTTACTGGTTGTCCAAGAGTGGATTGCAATGTTTTTTGGCAAAGACTTTCATTAACCCAGAAAGAATAAATATCACCAAAAAGTAAACATGTTTACTTTTATATTTACAGTAAAATGAAACTCTGTAAAATAAATTTGATCAGATCTGCATAACGCAGGCAATGTCGAGAGAATAATAAAGGAGAATATTTGTGACTTAGGGTTCACTTGAAGTGTCCTTGGCTCTCTCTAAGCTTGCTTGTTTTCCTCCAGACGTTTCACTACCCAAATTAGTAACATCATCAGTGCTAGGGCATCGGTGTCGCATTGATGATGTTACTTATTCTGAGCAATAAAATCTCTCCCCCCACAAAAAAAAAAGCCAACACAGAGAACATCCAGGACCCACAATTTATGCATGTTTAATTTCCAATGAGAGAAGGAGGGAGGGAGAATAATCCTTATTTTAGAAGATGATCATTAGGATCTAAATTTGCTTGCAATAAATCCCTTGGGGCCATTTTCCAGAGGTGACTGAAAGAGAATTGTTTGTTCTTTAAAGAGGCTACAGATGCATCCCCACAGAGCCTCTCAAGAGAAGTGGGTTTTTATGAGCCTTTTATGAGCTGTTGAGTGTAGGAGCAAATAATCCTTGTATGTAAATAACAGCAGCTTGTGCCAAAAAAGGGGGAGAGGTTTCCTGGGTGACCAAGGACAGTTTGTCTCTTCTTGTAATCAAAACTGGAAGTCATCTTTATATACAGTGGTACCTCTACTTAAGAACTTAATTCGTTCCGTGACCAGGTTCTTAAGTGGAAACGTTCTTAAGTAGAAGCAATTTTTCCCATAGGAATCAATGTAAAAGCAAATAAGGCGTGCAAACCCATTAGGAAAGAAATAAAAGCTTGGAATTTGGGTGGGAGGAGGAGGAAGAAGAAGAGGAGGAGGAGGACAGTCGCTGCTGAAGGAAGAAGATGAGGTGAGGGGAATCAAAAAATCCAAAACTTTAAGGCTTAAAAAAAATAGAGAGACTCTGAGTCAGCGCCTTGAGAAAGGAAAATGCTCCGTTCGCTCTGGGCTGCCCAGAGCAAAGGGAGTGTTTCTTTTCTCTGGGCACTGGCAGAGGTTTATTCCCTCTCCTAGCACCCAGAGAAAGGAAAATGCTTCGTTTGCTCTGGACTGCCAAAACCTCCTTAAGCGCCAGCGAAAGGCTCTTCTGGCAGCCCAGAAAAGCCCGAGATGGCTGGGATTAAAGGGGGAATGGCAGGAAACTGGCCGGGTCTTCGTGCCACTTTGAAATTTCCTGGGAAATTTTTCCGGGCTTGGGTTTTTAAGTAGAAAATGGTTCTTAAGAAGAGGCAAAATATTTTGAACACCCAGTTTTTATCTAGAAAAGTTCTTAAGTAGAGGCATTCTCAGGTAGAGGTACCACTGTATTTCTTCCCTTTTATTCCAATCCTCCTTCACTTTTTTATTTGTTTGTTTAGTTGTTTCGTAATATTTATATGCTGTCCAATTCCAGAGGACACTGGAAGTTTGGAAAACGCACTTCTGGTTTGCCCATTGTGATGTTTTTTCCACTATGGGGCTTCAGTAAGTTTCCCTGAACCCTCCAGAGTGCAAAAACAGCACAGTGGCAAACCAGAAGTGCATTTTTCTGAACTTCTGGTTTGTCAGTTGAGGGAATTTTTTGCCTCTGGGCTTCAGCAATGCTTCCCTGAAGTGTCCAGAGGACAAAACGGCCTTCCCCAAAGCTGAAAATTAGCTGGTGCGCTGGAGCTCATACAGGGCAAAGTTTCACGTGCTCTCAAATATGGCTCCATGTGCCACTTGTGGCACACATGCCATAGGTTTGCCATCAGGGGGTAGGACTAGAAGAAGTCATCCTCAAACCCCCAACACTTTACCCTTGGATTATCTACGGTTGACCTATCCAGATTCCTAATAGGTCAGTAAGGGGCGAGTACAAGTGCACTAGAGTGCCTTCCGTCCCCTGTCCTATTGCTCTCCTATATCTCCTATTCCTTTCTTCTATTCCTATATCTCTTCTATTCTTTCATTGATATGTTCTATTACTATATCTTCTTTTCTATTATTTCTTAGATATATTTTACTATGAGTATCTCCTCTATAACCTTCATCATGTATTTTACCATGTGTACAGTGATCCCCCGCTCGTTGCGAGGGTTCCGTTCCAGGACCCCCTGCAACGAGCGGGTTTTCGCGAAGTAGCGCTGCGGAAGTAAAAACACCATCTGCGCATGTGCAGATGGTGTTTTTACTCCCGCAGCGCTAGCGAGGAGCCGAAGATTGGGGGCGGCGCGGCTGTTTTAAAACATCGCCGCCGGCATGGGGGGCTTCCTAGCAGCCCCCCAAACCCGGGTTGGGGGTCCGGGGGGTGCTGGCAAGCCCCCCATGCCGGCGACGACATTTTAAAACAGCCGCGCCGCCCCCAATCTTCGGCTCCTCGCTAGCGGGCAGGCAGGCGGCGGACAAGCCGTTCGCTGGCGCTGGCTCTCGGCGCTTTCGAGCTGAGTCCTGGAGCGAATTCGCTTCAGGACTCAGCTCAAAAGCGCCGAGAGCCAGCGCCAGCGAACGGCTTGTCCCCGCTGGCTCTCGGCGCTTTCGAGCTGAGTCCTGGAGCGAATTCGCTTCAGGACTCAGCTCAAAAGCGCCGAGAGCCAGCGCCAGCGAACGGCTTGTCCCCGCTGGTTCTCGGCGCTTTCGAGCTGAGTCCTGGAGCGAATTCGCTTCAGGACTCAGCTCAAAAGCGCCGAGAGCCAGCGCCAGCGAACGGCTTGTCCCCGCTGGCTCTCGGCGCTTTCGAGCTGAGTCCTGGAGCGAATTCGCTTCAGGACTCAGCTCGAAAGCAGCGAGAATGAACGGCGTGGGCGGGCGAAGGGCGGGCGGCAGCGAGGAGTTTGCGTGGGCGGTGGGGAAACTCCTTGCTGATGCCCGCTGCTCGCCCTCCCGCCAGCAAGAGGGGGAAGACCCAGGGAAGCCGCCCAGCAGCTGATCTGCCGGGCCCCATCTACGCATGCGTGCCCATAGAAAAAAAAGGGCACGCATGCGTAGATGGTGTTTTGACTTCCGGGTTCAAAAATCGCAAATTACCCTGTTCGCAATGGTTGGGGACGCAATAACCGGGGGATCACTGTATATAGATATATACCCACTAAAATCCTCATTGTGTATTGGACAAAATAAATAAATAAATAAATAAATAAAAATAAATAAATAAAATAAACTCCAAGACCCCTTCCAACTGGGTTGTTCTGTTATCATAATACGCTACATCATTTTGGTAACATTGGCATCACACATTTATGGTAGGGTCTGGCTACGAATAAGATAAATATATAGTGGTACCTCTACTTAAGAATGCCTCTACTTAAGAACTTTTCTAGATAAGAACCGGGTGTTCAAGATTTTTTTGCTTCTTCTTAAGGACCATTTTCTACTTAAGAACCCAAGCCCAGAAAAATTTCCCAGGAAATTGGAGAGCGGCAGGAAGGCCTAGCCAGTTTTCTGCCATTCACCCTTTAATCCCGGCCATCTCAGGCTTTTCTGGGCTGCCAGAGGAGCCTTTTGGTGGCGCTTAAAGAGGCTTTGGCAGCCCAGAGCGAACAAAGCATTTTACTTTCTCTGGGCACTTGGAGAGGGAATAAACCTCTCCCAGCGCCGAGAAAAGAAACACTCCCTTCGCTCCGGGAAGTGACTGTCCTCCTCCTCCTCTTCCTCCTCCTCCTCCCACCCAAATTCCAAACTTTTATTTCTTTCCTAATGAGTTTGCACGCATTCTTTGCTTTTACATTGATTCCCATGGGAAAAATTGCTTCTACCTACATACATTGTACTTAAGAACCTGGTCACAGAACGAATTAAATTCTTAAGTAGATGTACCACTGTGCTTCTAAATAGTCTGATATGGATGACCTAGTTTTGTTCTAAAGATATAGCCTCTCAGATACATTAATATGGCTTTTTCTGGCTTTCATTGGCTGTGTACTTACACATGCTGTTGCTGTAATGGTTAAAGAGCTGGAAAGGAGCGACTGGCCTTGGTTCAAACTGACAAACACCTCCATTGTTCTGGAAGGGAAAAAAAAGAGGGAAGATGGAAGTACATTTAATGGTATGTTGACGGAGTGGACCGACCAGATATAATTAAAATAGAGAATATGACAATGGAGCTAAATCTTGACGGTGTTTGCTGGTTTGCTAAACAGCTCAAAGCAGAAACTCGGAATTAAACTAGACCTAGTCCTTGACTAACAACCACAATTGAGCTCAAAATTCCTACTGCTAAGCGGGACATTTGTTAAGTGAATTCTGTCCCATTTTGCAACCTCAGAGTCCTGAAGTGAATTGCTGCAGTTGTTCAATTAGTAACACAGTTGTGAACGGAATTGGGCTTCCCCATGGACCTTGCTTGTCAGAAGGTCACTGTTGTGGTTAGCTCTGGCCCAGCTCCTGCCCCAAGGACTGTGGATGTGGGGGAGACATCCACATGCTGCAGGCCTGTTTTAATCCCGGTGGAATCTGATGATGAAGGCTCCTCTGACCAAGAAGACGTGAGTGACAGGGAGGAGGAGAGTGTGGCAGACAGCTCAGAAGGAGATCAATTATCCAGCTCCTCCTTGGATTCAGAACAAGAGTTAATGATACAGCCATGCATGCGGAGAGCGATGCATAGGCAACAACAACTGAGAGATTATTATCAAAGAAAATGAGGCCACCTGTGGTTGGGTGGGGCTGTGGTCATTAGTGAGGCTGCTATAAAGAGCAGCCTGTGGGTTTGGCCATTGTGGAGGATTATCTGATCGTTGTGTTTCGTGACTGCTTTTCGTGACTACTGACTTTGACCTTTTGTGTGCTGATTTTTCCCCGCTTTGGAACTAAACCAGAACAAAGTATGTTTCACTTTGTGAAAGAAGAAGGGAATAAACCTTTGCCAACACCCAGAGAAAAGAAACGCTCCCTTCGCTCTGGGCAGTGACTGCCCTCTTCATCATCTTCCTCCTCCTCCCACCCAAATTCCGAGCTTTTTTTTTTTCCTAATGGGTTTGCACACATTCTTTGCTTTTACATTGATTCCTATGGGAAAAATGGCTTCTACTTACAAACTTTTCTACTTAAGAACCTGGTCACAGAACAAATTAAGTTCCTAAATAGAAGTAACACTGTATCAATATTCTTAGTCTCCATTCAAGTATCAATGGTAGGCTAATGAATAAATATTCTTGATCCCCATTTAAGCAACAGTATCAATGATACTGTTCCTTAAATGGGATTTAAGAAACAGTATCATATGCTGCAACGTCCTGCCTGTCGGCGACTACTTCAGCTTCAACCACAACAACACAAGAGCACACAACAGATTTAAACTTAATATTAACCGCTCCAAACTTGACTGTAAAAAATATGACTTCAGTAACCGAGTTGTCGAAGCGTGGAACTCATTACCGGACTCCATAGTGTCATCCCCAAACCCCCAACACTTTACCCTTAGATTATCTATGGTTGACCTATCCAGATTCCTAAGAGGTCAGTAAGGGACGAGTACAAGTGCACTAGAGTGCCTTCCGTCCCCTGTCCTATTGCTCTCCTATATCTCCTATACCTTTCTTCTATTCCTATATCTCTTCTTCTATTCTTTCATTGATATGTTCTATTCCTATATCTTCTTTTCTATTATTTCTTAGATATATTTTTCTATGAGTATCTCCTCTATAACCTTCATCATGTATTTTACTATGTGTATATAGATATATATATACCCACTAAAACCCTCATTGTGTATTGGACAAAATAAATAAATAAAAATAAATAATAAATAAAGGGTTAAATAAGGTCCAGGAGGGAAGTGTTTTTAATAGGAAAGTAAACACAAGAACAAGGGGACACAATCTGAAGTTAGTTGGGGGAAAGATCAAAAGCAACATGAGAAAATATTATTTTACTGAAAGAGTAGTAGATCCTTGGAACAAACTTCCAGCAGACGTGGTAGATAAATCCACAGTAACTGAATGTAAACATGCCTGGGATAAACATATATCCATCCTAAGATAAAATACAGAAAATAGTATAAGGGCAGACTAGATGGACCATGAGGTCTTTTTCTGCTGTCAGACTTCTATGTTTCTATGTTTCTAAATAAATGTTATGTTTAAGAAACATTCCATGGAATAAAGACAGTACCAGGGGCTCATCCTGCTGGCCGATGGTCCAATGAGACCGAAAACCCTGGACTCAACTCCACTTACTCAACTGTTCATCCCAGAAACATAAAAGTAATAAAAAGGACCATCTGAAAAAAAAAAGATTTGAGTAGTCAATCCAACTGTGAATTCTTGAGATGTGAAGAATTACATGGATTCACTCTCGCCCATAAAAATGTCAGGACTGGCAATAAACTCACTAATTGCCACTCCAGCAACACAGAAATAGCAACAAGACCACTAATTAGGACTTGGTGGGGCTTTCTAGAAAGAGAAATTAGGCAGCGGAGAAACATAAATAGGAAAGCGGTTTCTTGTTCCTTCAAATAACTTTGGAAAACCCCGAACACATGGTAAGGATTAGAGATCAGCTGCTCCTGGCCAGAATTCAAACAGACTCAGCAAGTTTCCTTATCTTTAAGCTGGAAGAGATTTTCATAGATGTTTGTGGATTTATGGTCTCAGGGGCATTTTATCTCTTAAGGCTGAACCACAGCCTTCCTAGTTCTATCAGCTATTTATCTCAGTTGGTGCCAAAGGGCTGGGGCCACCACAGAGAAGGCTCTTTCCCTGGGTCCTGCCAGACAATATTGTTTAGTTGACAGGACCTGGAGAAGGCCCACTCTGTGGGACCTAACTGGTTGCTGGGATTCATGCAGCAGAAGGCGGTCCCTGAGATAATCTGGCCCGGTGCCATGAAGGGCTTTATAGGTCATAACTAACACTTTGAATTGTGACCGGAAACTGATCAGCAACCAATGTAGACTGCGGAGTTTAGTGTAACATAGGCATATTTGGGGAAGCCCATGACTGATCTCGCAGCTGCATTCTGCACGATCTGAAGTTTCCGAACACTTTTCAAAGGTAGCCCCATGTAGAGAACATTACAGTAGTCAAACCTCAATCCTTTAAAATCTACTTTAAAAAACTTCCATTGCCATTCATTCAACAATCGTACTAAAAACATTCGTTGGTCAGGGGGAAGCTCTACTAACCCCAGGCCTGGTGACAAAGATGAGTTTTTAGGCTCTTTCGGAAGGCAAGGAGGGTGGGGGCAGTGCGAATCTCCGGGGGGAGCTGATTCCAGAGGGCCGGGGCCCCCACAGGGAAGGCTCTTCCCCTAGATCCTGCCAGCCAACATTGTTTGGTCGACGGAACCCTAAGGAAACCAGCTCTGTGGGACCTCACCAGTTGCTGGGATTTGTGCGGCAGAAGACGGTCCCAGAGTTATTCTGGTCCAATGCCATGAAGGGCTTTAAAGGTCATAACGAACACTTTGAGTTGTGTCCGGAAACAGATTGGCAGCCAATGAGACGAAATATGGGCATGTCTTAGAAGGCCCAAAACCGCTCGCGCAGAAAAAAGCACTTCACAGTGCTTTACAGCGCTCTCTAAGCAGTTTAAGTCAGCATACTATCCCCAAGAATCTGGGTCTCCATTTTGCAAACCTCAGAAGGATAGAAGGCTGACTTAACCTTGAGCTGGTCAGGATCGAACTGCCAAACTGCTGGCAGTCAGCAGAAGTAGCCCGCAGTACTGCCTTCTAACCACTGCGCCACCGTAGCCTGGTTCTGTATGTATGGACTTCAACTCCCAGAATTCCCCAGCCAGACGAGTGTGCCCAGCCATCAGTCCACCCACACTGATTTACCTTTTCAGCATGGCTAGGCAGCCTGCAGAGAATGCTGGGAGTTGAAGTCCACACACCAAGTTGGCAAAGCCTACACATAGTCCTTGACATGTTCGTGACTTGGGGTGGGGGGAGATTGGAACGCTCAATCATGTATATCAAAGGGTGCCAGGCTAATACAGTCACTACCCAAATGTTTACTGCTTTTTGAGACAGGGGAGACAGCAATACGCTCCCTATGCCAACTTTCTCCGCGGCATTGTAACTCACTGTACTGGGCTGCTTCTCCTAAACAACCAACAAAGAACACTGCCAGCGAGGCACAACAGTAAAACAAATTTGCTAAATGCGCCCTGCCGACCTGGCACTCCAATGAAATGAGCGAGGAGGGGGCCCTTCCCAGGCCAAAAACTATTATGCCAACGCTCTTGCCATCTCAACCATCCAGGAATCGGAAGAGGCAAAGCACAACACCCCACATGGACAAGTCAATGGGCATTTTTTTTGTTTAGTGTGGCACACCAGATCTGACCCATCCACCTCCCCGAAGGGTAAGCACAGCAAGAGATTAACCGCACTTTTACAGTCTGGAAAGTTTTATTTCAATGTGGTGCTTTTTTCCATGATGATTTAATCGGATTTTGTTCGCTCGTTTGGAGGCGGTGTGCTGCTTTTCCTCATGTCTGGTTTGGTTCTGCAACCCAACAAGACCGACACAGACTTTCAGAACTGCAGAAAAAACCACTGCTGCCTAACTGCCTTTCATTGAGGACCTGTCTTTCTTTCTTTCTTTCTTTCTTTCTTTCTTTCTTTCTTTCTTTCTTTCTTTCTTTCTTTCTTTCTTTCTTCCTTCCTTCCTTCTTTCTTATCTATCTATCTATCTATCTATCTAACTATCTATCTACCGGTATCTATCTATTTATTAAATTTGTATGCCGCCCCTCTCCGTAGACTCGGGGCGGCTCACAGCAGTGATAGAAACAATGTACAATGCAAATCTAATAATACGAAGTTAAAAACCCATAATTTAAAATAAAACATGCACACAACACACCATACATAAATTATATAGGCCTGGGGAAGATATTTCAATTCCCCCATGCCTGACGGCAGAGATGGGTTTTGAGAAGTTTACGAAAGGCAAGGAGGGTGGGGGCAATTCTAAATCTCTGGGGGGAGTTGGTTCCAGAGGGCCGGGGCCGCCACAGAGAAGGCTCTTCCCCTGGGTCCCGCCAAATGATTAGATTAGATTAGATTTATTGGATTTATATGCCGCCCCTCTCCGCAAACTCGGGGCGGCTCACAACAAAGTAAAAACAATACATAATAGCAAATCCAATACCCACCAATCCAATTACAATTTTAAGCTAAAAAATTCATAAAAAACAACCCCAGAATATTAAAAAAAACAAGCACACAATCAATCTAACACAAAAACAACATGGGCAAGGGGGAGATGTTTCAGTTCCCCCATGCCTGACGGCAGAGGTGGGTTTTAAGGAGTTTGCGAAAGGCAAGGAGAGTGGGGGCAATACTAATCTCAGGGGGGAGCTGGTTCCAGAGGGCCGGGGCTGCCACAGAGAAGGCTCTTCCCCTGGGTCCCGCCAGACGACATTGTTTAGTCGACGGGACCCGGAGAAGGCCAACTCTGTGGGACCGAACCGGTCGCTGGGATTCGTGCGGCAGAAGGCGGTCCCGGAGATATTCTGGTCCGGTGCCATGGAGGGCTTTATAGGTCATAACCAACACTTTGAATTGTGACCGGAAACTGATCGGCAACCAATGCAGACTGCGGAGTGTTGGTGAAACATGGGCATGCCTTGGGAAAGCCCATGGTTGCTCTCGCAGCTGCATTCTGCACGATCTGAAGTTTCCGAACACTTTTCAGAGGTAGCCCCATGTAGAGAGCGTTACAGTATACTGCAGAGTCGAAAAGAGAGCCGTGAAAATATTCACTGACCCCCTCCAACCTCTGTTCTGTTCTTCTAAATTCTAAATCTTCAGGAACACAAGACCGATTAATTCAAAGCACTGTCCTTATGTCAACGTTATCCTGAATTATCAATGGATGAACGTCCATGCTTCTGCCGGGAGAGAGATATGTGCTTTATATGCGTGTCATTCATATCCCAACTTCCCTTTTTTTTTTTATAACTTTAATAACTTTAAAATAAGGCAAAAGCTGATTCACAAAAGTAGGCCAATGTTTTTGAAAGCATACTTAACTATACCATATGCCTCTTTAAATCATTTTGATCAAACAAGTTGTAGAGTTCATTTCAATCTCTCTCTGTTTTTTCTCCCCCATTTGCAACCGCTTACTGGTATTTATCCAATTTGTTCTTTTCTTCTTGCCAAATTGCAGGTTTGAGATCTCTACTAGACAGAAGGACAGCTGCGCTATTGTTGACTGTTGTGGGGGGGAAAAGCCCATTTTTTTTAAAAAAAAGGAGGGGGGGGAAACAGCAGAAACAGAAGAAGCCAGTGAGAATTACTCTGACAGTCAGTATCAAATATAATGAAGTGTGGACATGTTTAAAAAGTACTAAATGTTGCTCTTTGTGGCTTGTCTCGTTGGCCATCAATGGACATAAACTGCTTATGAAGAGGTATATTTTATTGCAAATCAGAACATCTCTGAGACCGCCTTCTGCCGCACGAATCCCAGCGACCGATTAGGTCCCACAGAGTGGGCCTTCTCCGGGTCCCGTCAACTAAACAATGTCGGTTGACGGGCCCCAGGGGAAGAGCCTTCTATGTGGCGGCCCCGACTCTCTGGAACCAGCTCCCCCCAGAGATTAGAACTGCCCCTATTCTCCTCGCCTTTCGCAAACTCCTTAAAACCCACCTTTGTCGTCAGGCATGGGGGAACTGAGATATCTCCCCCAGGCCTATACAATTTATGTATGGTATGCGTGTGTGTATGTTTGTTTAATAATGGGTTTTTTAAATATTTTAAATTGTAAATTATTAGATTTGCTATAAACTGTCTTTATTGTGTTGTGAGCCGCCCCGAGTCTACAGAAAGGGGCGGCATACAAATCTAATAAATAATAATAATAATAATAATAATAATAATAATAATAATAATAATAATAATAATCCCCATCACACAAAACCAGACTTTCAAATACTAATATGGAGTAGAGATGATTTACAAATACAGTGTTCCCTCGATTTTCGTAGGGGATGCGTTCCGAGACTGCCCGCCAAAGTCGAATTTCCGCGAAGTAGAGATGCGGAAGTAAATACACTATTTTTGGCTATGAACAGTATCACAAGCCCTCCCTTAACACTTTAAACCTCTAAACTGCAATTTCCCATTCCCTTAGCAACCATTTAGATTATTACTCACCATGTTTATTTATTAAAGTTTATTTTAAAAAAAATTATTAAAGGCGGACAAAAGTTTGGCGATGACATATGACGTCATCGGGTGGGAAAAACCATGGTATAGGGGGAAAAAACCGCCAAGTATTTTTTAATTAATATTTTTGAAAAACCGTGGTATAGACGTTTCGCGAAGTTCGAACCCACGAAAATCGAGGGAACACTGTATATAAATACAAAACGCAGCCGCATGATCTATTGTGGGGCTCCCAAGATCTTTCCAGATTTCAACAACAATGCAATGTTGTTGAAATCGGGTCAGATCTTGGGAGGCCCACAATAGCTCGCGCGGCTGCGTTTTGCATTTATATATTTGTCAATTGGTTGCCAATTGGTCGCTGGGCACAATTCAATGTGCTGGTTATGACCTATAAATCCCTACATGGCTTAGGACCAGATTATCCATGGGACCGTCTTCTGCCTCATGCAGCCCCATGGCCAATTAGGTCCCACAAAGTTGGCTTTCTCTAGGTCCTGTCAACCAAACAATGTCGTCTGGTGGGGCCTAGGGGAAGAGCCTCCTCTGTGGTGGCCCCAGGCCTCTGGAATGAACTCCCTTCGGAGATACGTACTGGCCCCTCCCTCCTGATCTTTCGTAAAGCTTTAAAGACCTACCTCTGCCGGCGGGCATGGGGACCATGAGTTACAAGATTGTTCCCGGTCAATATGAATGATGGAATTAAATGAATGTAGATGACTGATGTTTTTAAATAATTAGATTTCTCATGTATATTGTTTGTATTACAAGTTATGCATGGTATGTTTGTGTGTATGTTTGGTTTTATAATAGGGGTTTTTAGTTGTTTTTTATTATTGGATTGTACATGTTGTGTTTATTATTGTTGTTAGCTGCCCCGAGTCTACGGAGAGGGGCAGCATACAAATACAATAAATTATTATTATTATTATTATTATTATTATTATTATTATTATTATTATTTATAAAGTTGTATGCTTCCCTGAGACGCTTCAAGGGCAGCATAGAAATCTGATTAATAAAACAATCAATCAATCAATCAATCAATCAATCAATCAATCAGTGGGGTTTGTACACTCTCCTTCCTTACTCTTTCTCTCTTTATTATTTATTTATTTTATTTATTTGTCAAACAAGTACAGTATTATAGTACATATTAACATAGCATAAGTAGAACGTAGTAATAGAAAGGATAATAAGACAGTAGGACAGGGACATTAGGCACATAAGTGCACTTATGCACGCCCCTTACAGACCTCTTAGAAAAGGGGAGAGGTCAATTGTAGATAATGTAAGGTTGAAGATTTTGGGGTTGGGGGAAGCAACAACAGGGTCAGGTAATGAGTTCCAGGCGGTGACCACTCTATTGCTGAAATAGTATTTTCTGCAGTCAGGTTTGGAGCGATTTACATTCAGTTTGTATCTAATACATGCTCTTGTGTTGTTGTTAAAGGTGAAGTAGTCACTGACAGGGAGTACATTATGATGTAAGATTTCTCATGTATATTGTTTGTATTTATAATGTTGTATGCTTCCCTGAGTCGCTTCAAGAAGGGCAGCATAGAAATCTAATTAATAAAATAATAAACAAACAAACAAACAAACAAACAAATATGCCCATGTTACACCAACACTCCGCAGTCTGCATTGGTTGCCGATCAGTTTCCGGTCACAATTCAAAGTGTTGGTTATGACCTATAAAGCCCTTCATGGCACCGGACCAGATTATCTCCGGGACCGCCTTCTGCCGCACGAATCCCAGCGACAAATTAGGTCCCACAGAGTGGGTCTTCTCCGGGTCCCGTCAACTAAACAATGTCATTTGGCGGGACCCAGGGGAAGAGCCTTCTCTGTGGCGGCCCCGGCCCTCTGGAACCAACTCCCCCAGAGATTAGAATTGCCCCCACCCTCCTTGCCTTTCGTAAGCTACTTAAAACCCACCTCTGCCGCTAGGCATGGGGGAACTAAGATACTCTTTCCCTCTAGGCCGTTACAATTTTATGCATGGTATGTCTGTATGTCTGTTTGGTTTTTATTATAATGGGTTTTTAATTCTTTTTAGTATTGGATTATTATTATATGCTGTCTTATTATTGCTGTTAGCCGCCCCGAGTCTTCGGAGAGGGGCGGCATACAAATCCAATAAGTAAAATAAATAATAAATAAACAAATAAACAAACAAATAAACAAATAAATAAATCAGTGGAATTTGTGCATTCTCCTTCCTTACTCTTTCTCTCTCCTCTTCTCTGCCTCCATTGCTACCATTACACGTAAGTCCCCAGATGTTCCAAGCTGGGCAATTGGGGAAAATAACTATTAAGTCAACTACAATTTTCAAATGAGAGATGTTCACCACCACCTCTAAACAATAAAAACATCTGGGCACGACCTGCCAAGATGCCCTTTGTCCGGAAGCAGAGATCCATCTTTG
>NC_091956.1:8739961-8842461 GCF_031021105.1 Erythrolamprus reginae
GATATATGGACTTCAACTCCAAGAATTCCCCAGCCAGCAAATGCTGGCTGAGGAATTCTGGGACTTGAAGTCCAGATATCTCCAAGTTGCCAAGGTTGAGAAACACTGGCTTAATGTCTCTCCTCCATGCAAGCTTCGGGATCTTAACACCCTTAACATTAACATTAACACCCTTGAAAATGTCCAAAGATACTTCACCAGAAGAGCCCTTCACTCCTCCACTCGAAACAGAATACCCTGCGAGACTAGAGTTTCAATCCTGGGCCTAGAAAGTTTAGAACTAAGACGCCTTAAACAAGATCTAAGTATTGCCCACATGATCATATGCTGCAACGTCCTGCCTGTCGGCGACTACTTCAGCTTCAACCACAACAACACAAGAGCACAGAACAGATTTAAACTTAATATTAACCGCTCCAAACTTGACTGTAAACAATATGACTTCAGTAACCGAGTTGTCGAAGCGTGGAACTCATTACCGGACTCCATAGCGTCATCCCCAAACCCCCAACACTTTACCCTTAGATTATCTAAGGTTGACCTATCCAGATTCCTAAGAGGTCAGTAAGGGGCGAGTACAAGTGCACTAGAGTGCCTTCCGTCCCCTGTCCTACTGCTCTCCTATATCTCCTATACCTTTCTTCTATTCCTATATCTCTTCTTCTATTCTTTCATTGATATGTTCTATTACTATATATTCTTTTCTATTATTTCTTAGATATATTTTACTATGAGTATCTCCTCTATAACCTTCATCATGTATTTTACTATGTGTATATAGATATATACCCACTAAAACCCTCATTGTGTATTGGATAAATAAATAAATAAATACATACATACATAAATAAATAAATAAATAAAATGTTTATCCTATCTCCTAATTTTCCCTTGCGCTCACACTTCTTCCAACCTTTGATAAATTCAGTTTTGCCAATGAGGCAAAAGGCAGAAAGCTGTTTGTTGGGGCCGAAGGATAACGGATAATGTCCACCCTCCACTGGAACTGGCCAGAGGGATGAGAGATTGGTCAGTGGTGCAATCCAGCCCAGCAATTTGCCAACAATGCCGATTTATTTTTAGTAGCCTTCCCCTCCTTGTGTGTCAGCATATTTGCATTTATTAGCAGCAGAGACCGCTGTTCCTTTCGCATCCTTTTCGCTTAATCTACTCCACATTCAAACCCCGCTGGAGGAGGGAGGGGAGAGAAGGAGCAGTTTGCAAACTGCTAGTAAAGTTCTCTCTACTCAAAGAGAGGCCTTGGGTAGCGTCCAACAACCAGCACCAGTTATGCCAGCAGAAAGTCAGAAGTTCAAATATGTAGGTTCTTGCTTTCGGGGAGATCATTTTTGTGATTGGTTACAAAGCAGCCTGGGCCCAAATTTCTCGTGGCTTTCTTTTTTTTAAGGCCCTCCAAACTCACAATATACGTCCATCCAAGGGGCTAAAATTCTCTCTCTCTCTCTCTCTCTCACTCACTCACTTTCTCTCTCTCTCTCTCTCACTCACTTTCTCTCTCTCTCTCTCTCTCTCACTCACTCACTTTCTCTCCCTCTCTCTCTCTCACTCACTCACTTTCTCTCCCTCTCTCTCTCTCTTTTTACAAGTCTCCTTTATTATACAATATCTGTGCATGTATGGCCCAAAGTTCTATAATATGGACTGTGAGCGGGGAGGGGGAGAGGGAAAAAGAGAGTAGGGACAGACAGAGAGAGACAGAGAGACAAACAGAGAGAGAATGAGAGAGATACAGAGAGGGCGGGGAGGGGGAGAGGGAAAAAGAGAGTAGGGACAGACAGAGAGAGACAGAGAGACAAACAGAGAGAGAATGAGAGAGATACAGAGAGAGAGAAAGAAACAGAGAGAGAGAGAGAGAATGAGACAGACAGAAAGAGACAGAGAGGTAGACAGGGACAGAAAGAGGGAAAGAATGAGAGAGGCAGGGATAGAGAATGAGAGACAGAGAGAATGAGAGAAGAGAGAATGAGAGAATGAGAGAGAAACTGAGAGAAAGAGAAAGAGAGACAAAGAGACAGAGAAAGAATGAGAGAAAGAGGCAGAGAGAGAGAGTGAAATAGATACACAGAGAGAGAGACAGAAAGAAACAGAGAGAGAATGAGAGACAGAGAGAAAATGAGAGAGAAACTGAAAGAAAGAGAATGAGAGAGACAGAGACAGAGAAAGAATGAGAGAGAGAGAGAATGAGAGAGAGAGGGAGAATGAGAGAAAGAGGCAGAGAGATAGAATGAAACAGATACACAGAGAGAGAGACAGAAAGAAACAGAGAGACAATGAGACAGAGAGAGAGACAGAGAGGTAGACAGGGACAGAAAGAGAGAAAGTGAGAGAGAGAGAGAGAGAATAAGAGAGAGAATGAGAGACAGAGAGAATGAGAGAAGAGAGACAGAGAAGAGACAGAGAGAGAATGAGAGAGAAACTGAGAGAAAGAGAATGAGAGAGACAGAGAAAGAATGAGAGAGAGACAGAATGAGAGAGAGAGTCAGAGACACAGAGCGACAGAGCAACAGAAACACAGAGAATGAGAGAGAGAGAAAGACAGAGAATGAGAGCATGAGCGAGCAAGAGAATGAGACAGAGAGAGAGAGAGAGAGAGAGACATAAAGTGAGAATGAGAGGGAGAAAGAGAGAGAGGGAGGGAGGGAGAGAGAATGAGAGAGAGAAAAAAAGAGAGAAAGACAGAATGAGACCATGAGCGAGCAAGAGAAAGAGACAAAGACACAGAGACAGACATAGAGGGAGACAGAGACATAAAGTGAGAATGAGAGGGAGAAAGAGAGAGAGGGAGGGAGGGAGAATGAGAGAGAGAGAGAAAGAGATAGAGAAGGGCAGAATGAGACCATGAGCGAGTGAGAAAAGGAGACAAAGACACAGAGACAGACATAGAGAGAGACAGAGACATAAAGTGAGAATGAGAGGGAGAAAGAGAGAGAGGGAGGGAGGGAGAGAGAATGAGAGAGAGAGAAAAAGAGAGAAAGACAGAATGAGACCATGAGCGAGCGAGAGAAAGAGAGAAAGACACAGAGACAGACATAGAGACAGAGACATAAAGTGAGAATGAGAGGGAGAAAGAGAGAGAGGGAGGGAGGGAGAGAGAATGAGAGAGAGAGAAAAAGAGAGAAAGACAGAATGAGACCATGAGCGAGCGAGAGAAAGAGACAAAGACACAGAGACAGACATAGAGAGAGACAGAGACATAAAGTGTGAATGAGAGGGAGAAAGAGAGAGAGGGAGGGAGGGAGAATGAGAGAGAGAGAAAAAGAGAGAAAGACAGAATGAGACCATGAGCGAGTGAGAGAAGGAGACAAAGACACAGAGACAGACATAGAGAGAGACAGAGACATAAAGTGTGAATGAGAGGGAGAGAGAGAGAGAGGGAAGGAGGGAGGGAGAGAGAACAAGAGCTTCCAGTCTACTCAGTGCTTTCCTGGCCCTGCCTGCCATTATAATTTAGTGCGCGCTGACTGCAGCGACCCTGTGCAGCCTGACAATCGTAGCCCAACCCCATAAAAATACAACATGTTCTCCTCGTTTGCACCAAGGTTGGAAAGACACGCGATAAAAATTCAGCACATTGTGTGCTCATTTGGCAGGTTGCACTGTTGTAGTGATCGTCTTGGAGCTAAAACAGATGAGCTCGACATGATGTTCGGAACGAACCATTTCAGACTCGTAAAAGGGGGGTGGGGGAGAGAGAAAAAGAAATTGAGCAATGCTTTTGTGCCTTCGACAGATTAAAAATATGCATCATGTTGGTCCAGGAATTTCAACTCCACATGCTAATTAAGGGTTATTAATCTAACTCTAACCCCCTAGTCATACTTGCGGGGAGGGGGTGGGATGGCTCTACCCCAACATGAAGGTTTTCTGCTTCTCATTTAGCCTTCAGACAATACTACGGTGGTGGGGCTAGAATTAGTTACTTTACAATCAGACTCTTTAGACCAATCATAAAATTATCTTCCCAACTGCTAGCGGCTGCCCTAAGCTCAATGCTTACAGAGCCAGATTACTAAGCGTTTGGCCACACTTTATACTATACTGCTCAAAAAATTAAAGGGAACACTCAACTAACACATCCTAGATCTGAATGGATGAAACATTCTCATGGAATTCTTTGTTCTGTACAAAGTTGGATGTGCACAACAGCAGGTGAGATTGATTGTCAATCAGTGTTGCTTCCTAAGAGGTATAACAAGCAGGAAGAGGGAGATTGTGATCCCCTTATATAGAGCGCTGGTGAGACCACATTTGGAAGACTGTGTTCAGTTCTGGAGACCTCACCTCCAAAAAGATATTGACAAAATTGAACGGGTCCAAAGACGGGCTACAAGAATGGTGGAAGGTCTTAAGCGTAAAACGTATCAGGAAAGACTTCATGGACTCAATCTGTATAGTCTGGAGGACAGAAGGGAAAGGGGGGACACAATCGAAACATTTAAATATGTTAAAGGGTTAAATAAGGTCCAGGAGGGAAGTGTTTTCAATAGGAAAGTGAACACAAGAACAAGGGGACACAATCTGAAGTTAGTTGGGGGAAAGATCAAAAGCAACATGAGAAAATATTATTTTACTGAAAGAGTAGTAGATCCTTGGAACAAACTTCCAGCAGACGTGGTTGGTTAATCCACAGTAACTGAATTTAAACATGCCTGGGATAAACATATATCCATTGTAAGATAAAATACAGGAAATAGTATAAGGGCACACTAGATGGACCATGAGGTCTTTTTCTGCCGTCAGTCTTCTATGTTTCTATGTTTCTAAATAGCACTTATATATTACTTCATAGTAGGTTACAGCCCTAAGCAGTTTACAGTCAGTGTATTGCCTCCAACAATCTTGAGTCCTCATTTTATTGATCTTGGAAGGATGGAAGGCTGAGTCAACCTTGCCAATCACAGGTCCTGAAAGGTTGCAACTGTCGTAAATACATGCCAATGTATTGGGATATATAAATATGTACAGTAGTCCCTCACCTATCGCTGGTGTTACGTTCCAGACCCGGCCACGATAGGTGAAATCCGCGATGGGGAAATTTATCAACTGATAGTACTTATTTAAGTATTTATATTGTAATTGTTTGGTAAATTTTCATTGTTTTAAGTGTTTATAAACCCTTCCCACACAGTATTTATTTTAGATACAGTATTTAAATACAGTATTTACAATTTTAGATATATTTTTTTTGAAAAACCTGCCGATCGAGTTCCGCGGGCTGTTTAAATCTGCCGATCGACTTCCTCAGAAACCCGCGAAGCAGCGAAGATCCGCGAATGATTTTTCTCCTTAATATTTTTTGAAAACCCGCAATGAAGTGAAGCCGCAGAAGGTGAAGCGCGATATAGCGAGGGACTACTGTATTGGGGTATAAATACATAGCCCAAGTTGGATCACACAAGATTGTCCGTGGGGATGAGGTGATAGCTGCTAAGTGGAAGAACTGCTCATCCTTCCATTTTCCAACGTTATAGTAACTTTGAATGAGCGCTAAAGAAATAGTTATACATCCTTGGAATAACACCCTCCCTCTCACCCGACCTTATGCCTCAACAGGATAAAATACTTACTGTCCAACCTCATGGAGAATAGGCGCAGGGCAGAGCATATAAGTAGATTCCACTCTTTCCGGTTTAACATCTAAAAATAAAACAAAGAAAAGACCAAAAAAATTCATATATGGTATAATTGGGTAATATCTGCTTAGCAACAAAGAAGATAAAACTGTTTCTCTCTGACATATATGTGGGTATATGTATCCTTTGTGTTGTGGTTGGCTCTGGCCCAGCTCCTGCCCCAAGGAATGTGGAGGTGGATGTGGGGAAAACATCCACATGCCACAGATCTGTTTTGCTCCCGATAGAATCTCACGACAAAGGCTCCTCTGACAAAGGAAGCATGAGTGACAGGGAAGAGGGGACCTTGGCAGACAGCCAGGAGATCAATCATCCTTATCATCCCTGGATTCTGAACAAGAACGTATGACAGACCCACGCATGCATAGGAGAGGACAACTGAAGGATTATTACAGGAGATAAGTGAGGCCACCTGTGGTTGGGTGGGGCTGCTGTAATTAGTGCGACAGATAAAAAGAACAGCGTGCTGGTTTAGCCTTGTGGAAGTTTATCTGATTCATACTTTCGTCAAGATTGTGGTTTTTGCTGTTTCCCTGTTCAAGACTGTGTGTGGACTTTCCGGACTTTGGAATTGGACTCAATTTTCCCAGTTATTGGGTGAGCAATTTGATTGCATTTGACCTGTGTCTTGTGTGTACCAGAAAATCCCTTTGACATTTAAAAGGGGTTTTTTTTTCTGTTTTTCTGTTGATAAAGACTTTTGGTTTTCCTTTTATCGTGTGGTGTGTGTCTTTCTGGACTAATTACCCTGTAATTACGGGCAGTTGGGACACGCCGGCAGAACACTTTTGTATGACCTTTGCCCAGGTTCGCCTGGTACAGTAATCCCTCGCTACTTCATGGTTCATCTTTTGCGGATTCGGGTTTTCAGAGGGGGCTTAAATCCATTCAATCCATTGAAAATTTTAAAATTCATAAAATTATTCTACAGTGCTACTGTACTCTATAAAAGAAACTGGTAGGATATCACATGTAGTTCCAGCTGAGACACATTATAGAATGACTGTTTAATGCAAAGGGTGGGTATTAAATGTCCAAATACTCATTAAATACATAAAAAACTATATTTCCTCTAGTTCACGGAAATTCGTTTTTCACGGGGGGTCTT
The DNA here is from genome assembly GCF_031021105.1 of Erythrolamprus reginae. Taxonomy (NCBI): domain Eukaryota; kingdom Metazoa; phylum Chordata; class Lepidosauria; order Squamata; family Dipsadidae; genus Erythrolamprus; species Erythrolamprus reginae. Next base: position 8,746,724 of record NC_091956.1, read on the forward strand.
GGAACGCATCCCCTGCGAAAAACAAGGGATTACTGTATACCAGTTGCGTCCCTTTCTGGATCAGGAAGCTTTACACACAGTCATTCAGGCCCTCATGACTTCCCGTCTTGACTACTGCAACATGCTCTACATGGGGCTACCCTTGAAGAGTGTTCGGAGACTGCAAATAGTCCAGAATGCTGCCGTGCGAACTGTCATGGGTGCACCTCGGTACACCCATATAACGGCTGTTGTGGTTAGCTCTGGCCCAGCTCCTGCCCCAAGGAATGTGGAGGTGGATGCAGGGGGAAAAATCAAAATGTCATAGGCCAGTTTTATTGCCGACAGAATCAGGTAGTGAAGTTTCCTCGGAAGAAGAAGGTGGGGGTGACTTGGAAGAGGAGGACTGGGCAGACAGCCCAGGAAGCCAATCTCCATTATCTTCGGTAGATTCGGATGATGAATTGCTAGACCCATGCATGCTTAGAGTTATGCATAGGAAAGAACAACTGAAGAAATATTACAGGCGATGGAGAATCCACCTGTGGTTGGGTGGTGCTCACGTAATTATAGCAGCTGTTAAACTGGCAGCGTGCGGGCTTAGCAGCGTGGAGATTATCTGAACCTAGTTGTTGGGAGTCACGGAGTTTGAGAAAAGACAGAAGGAAAAGGGGGGACGTGATCGAAACATTTAAATATGTTAAAGGGTTAAATAAGGTTCAGGAGGGAAGTGTTTTTAATAGGAAAGTGAACACAAGAACAAGGGGAGGGCACAATCTGGGGTTATTTGGGGGAAAGATCAGAAGCAACGTGAGAAAATATTATTTGACTGAAAGAGTAGTAGATACTTGGAACAAACGTCCAGCAGACGTGGGTGGTAAATCCACAGTCACTGAATTTAAACATGCCTGGGATAAACATATATCCATCCTAAGATAAAATACAGGAAATAGCATAAGGGCAGACTAGATAGACCGTGAAGTCTTTTTCTGCAGTCAATCTTCTATGTTTCTATTTATTTATTTTGTCATTATTGTTGGCGTTCCAGGTTTTCCCCCACCCAATTGAAAGTTCACAACCCTGCACCACACCCACAAACCATCAAATCTTCACACTCAACTGGATACAAGTGCAGGCATTTGTCTTTGAATAAATAATTGTGTTATGACTAAGTTTCTACCACTTCAGTAACAACAACAACAACAAAAACCTCCCTTCGAATGGTCATAAATGAACGGCGGTAAGTTAAGGACTATATGTACACTGATGACTGTGCTGTAGGGATACTCACCTATGCTTGTTCCGTTTACCATATAACTGCAGGTGGCACTATCTGATGTCCTACCCAACGTCAATCCTACTCCACGTAGAACGACTTGAAACTCCTCTGGAAAACAGAACCAACGATTCATCAGCAAGTGGACAGACGCCAAGTTTCCTTACTGACTTTTGACAGCGAAATAAACCCTTTAATATTTTATACTCAGCGTTTGATTATGTTCATACTTAATGCCTACGATTTTGGAAAGAAAGTAGAACACGTTAAGAAACTCTTGTCCTTATAAAGCCGCTGGAGAAGGAAGGAAGAGAGTGGGAGGTCAACTGATATATATCCCCAGTGATAATTCTTTTCACCGAATTTCCCAGTGAATTTTGAGAGGGTGTAATTTGGATCGCATATGTGTTTATCCAAACCATCATCTTCTAAATCTCTCTCTATGTTTAAATTAAAAAAACAAGAGAGACACAAGCTGCAGCTCTCTACAATCCTTCCAGAAGTTGTCATTAAATTATATATTTTATTTATTTTTATTTTTAATTTTTTTTATTGTTTTCCAAAATATTTATCACAAGTTTTGATTGGTTTTACAGATCTTAATCCATCTCCATTACCTTTTGTATATACAGTGATACCTCATCTTACAAACGCCTCGTCATACAAACTTTTCAAGATACAAACCCGGGGTTTAAGATTTTTTTGCTTCTTCTTACAAACTATTTTCACCTTACAAACCCCCCGCTGCCGCCGGGATGCCCCGCCTCCGGACTTCCATTGCCAGCGAAGCACCCATTTTTGTGCTGCTAGGATTCCCCTGAGGCTTCCCTCCATGGGAAACCCTGCCTCCGGACTTCCGTTGCCAGCAAAGCACCCATTTTTGTGCTGCTAGGATTCCCCTGAGGCTTCCCTCCATGGGAAACCCCACCTCCGGACTTCCGTTGCCAGCGAAGCGCTCGTTTTTGTGATGCTGGGATACCCCTGCTGGGATTCCCCTGTTGCATCGCAAAAACAGAGAAGTCCAGAGGTGGGGTTTCCCATGCAGGGGAGCCTCAGGGGAATCCCAGCAGCGCAAAAACAGGCGCTTCGGCTGGCAAAAGGGGTGAGTTTTGGGCTTGCACGCATTCATCGCTTTCCCATTGATTCCTATGGGAAACATTGTTTCGTCTTACAAACTTTTCACCTTAAGAACCTTGTCCCGGAACCAATGAAGTTTGTAAGACAAGGTATCACTGTATCTTTCATTCTTTTACATCTTACATTTAATAATATACATTTAATAATATACATTCATTTATATATTTCATTAATATAATACATTTTCTAAATAAGAGAAAAAGACATTTGCGAGGTATCTGTTATTTTTTCCATTTGTACTGATACTTTGTATTGTATTGTTTTTATATTTTCTTTTGAATCCATTCATGCCATTTGTACCATGTTCATTTTGATTCATTAATTTTATTTCCCTTGATTGAATTTGTGATTTCATCCATTTCTACACATCTGTATATTTTGTCTATTATTAAATTTTCTGTTGGGGTCTGTTCGTTTTTCCACATTTGTGCAATCGCTATTCTGGTTGCTGTATTTATGTGTGTTATGTTTTAATATGATGGGAAGGGCAAATTATTTAACTTAATAGGGAACAATTATGAAACAAAAAGGAATATTCATATGCACTGATTTCAATTTAAAATAAATGAAACCAAGTTTACTCGGGAGCCTTTTTGGGGGTTCTATCACAAAAGCCAAGTATAGGCTACCTATGATGCACAATCACAACTAAACTCAAAATTTCTTTCGCTAAGCAAGACGTTAAATGAGTTTTGCCCCATTTTACAACCTCTCTTGCCACAATTGTTAAATGGATCCCTACAGTTGTTAACTTGGTAACATGGTAGTTAAGTGAAGTGTTAGATTCTAAATCCCATGTTTTTTAAAAAACTTGTTCTGATCTTTCATTGTGTTGTGGTTAGCTCTGGCCCAGCTCCTGCCCCAAGGACTGTGGATGTGGGGGAGACATCCACATGCTGCAGGCCTGTTTTGCCCCTGGTGGAATCTGCTGATGAAGGCTCCTCTGACCAAGAAGACAGGAGTGACAGGGAGGAGGAGAGTGTGGCAGACAGTTCAGAAGGAGATCACTTATCTAGTTCCTCCTTGGATTCAGAACAAGAGTTAATGATACAGCCACGCATGCGGAGAGCGATGCATAGGCAACAACAACTGAGAGATTATTATCAAAGAAAATGAGGCCACCTGTGGTTGGGTGGGGCTGTGGTCATTAGTGAGGCTGCTATAAAGAGCAGCCTGTGGCTTTGGCCATTGTGGAGGATTATCTGATAGTTGTGTTTTGTGACTGCTTTACTGACTTTGACCTTTTGTGTGCTGATTTTTCCCAGCTTTGAAACTAAACCAGAGCAAAGTGTGTTTCACTTTGTGAAAGAAGAAGGACTGTGAATTGCCTCACAGCTGCAAGCTAAGTATCACAGAACTGATAAGGGACTTGTACAAATTACCAGTTTGTTTGGGGACGAGTGCTCTTTGCTATACAAAAAGAGGGCTTAGGTTAAGTGAATTTTCATTATAAAGAACATTGTTTTGAATTTTCAAACGTGTGTGCGTCTTAAATTTGTACCTGTGAATTTTTGGGAGGAGTCTACCAGAGAGCCTGACAGAACAACCTATGACACACAATCACAATTGAACTCAAGATTTCTTTTGCTAAGCAAGACGTTAAGTGAGTTTTGCCCCATTTTGCAACCTTTCTTGCCACAATTGTTAAATGAATCCCTACAATTGTTAACTTGGTAACGTGGTAGTTAGGTTCTAAATCCCATGTTTTTTAAAAAAAACTTGTTCTGATCTTTCACTGTAAATAAACATTGACTTGACTTGACTTTAAACATCGAAAGAGGAAACGGGAAGGAGAGATGAAAATCCAATACTCTTAAACACAAAGACTTTTTTATGAATTGAAACAAATTTTAGAAAGAGCCTGGCTCAAGACTACACGAGGGGAAAGGGAACAAGTCAGTCCAGTCACTCACTCCATCATCAACAGCCAGTGTAATTGAGAACTTGCGAAACCTGGTTTGTAAATGAGAAACAGCTGTTTCCAGCCCTGTCATTTCTTTTCCTGCAATAATCCTCATATTTCACATTTTGGTTAGGGAATATCATTAAATATCCACGAAAATTAATAATTTCTAACAGTTATTGCTAAGTGGGAATAAAAGCTGTTTCTCTAATGACCCAAATTCTCTTAGTAAGCAGGAGGTTGGATTAGAAAAACTGCAAGGTCCCTTCTATTCTATTCTATTCTATTCTTCATTCCAATATTCTATCCTATCCTATCCTATTCCATTCCATATTCTATTCTATTCTATTCTATTCTTCATTCCAATATTCTATCCTATCCTATTCCATTCCATATTCTATTCTATTCTATCCTAGCCTAGCCTATTCCATATTCTATTCTATTCTATTCTATTCTATTCTATTCTTCATTCCAATATTCCATCCTATCCTATCCTATCCTATCCTATTCCATTCCATATTCTATTCTATTCTATTCCATTCCATTCCATTTTTCTTTTTTCCCCTTCTGGGGTCTGGGTATGTTTTTCCTATGGCAGTAAATGAGGTTGAATGTGTATAATTTTAGAAGAGTTGTGCACGCGTGTTTGTGTACATACATATACAGTTTAAATAGTAGATAATGTATATTTTTGTGTACCTGTGTGTAAAATGTATGTACACATATGGCATATATGCATAGAATTAAATAGTATATTTGGGTGTTCAGTAATAGTAAAGAGAGAGGGAAGCGGGGAGAGGCCAGGCACCCTAAGCCTAACTCTTGACGTGAATGTCAAGGTGGCCACCTTTAAGCAGGTCACATGATCTTTAAGCCACACCCCAGTCACATGATCGTCAGGCCACTCCCACCTGGTCACATGGCAGGCAAGCCACACCCACAAAATAAGCTATGCCTAGTGTGGTAATAAAATTTTTTGCAGCCCTTCACTGCAGCAGATCCTTCCAAAGGTACAAGAAATCCTTGATGTACAACTACGATTGAGCCCCGAATTACTGTTGCTAAGTCTCGATATGTGAAAGATAAAAAAGAATGGGGCATAAATAAAGAATTCATGGAATTAGACAACATTTTATTAGGAACAGATGAGAAAGTGATAGAAAAAAATTTCAATACCTACTGGAATATGCAATGTGGAATAACAAGTGAAAGAAAAATTTTTGGCTATAGTATTGAATTAGACAAATGGCAGGAATTATGGGAGAGGAATTAAAAGTTAAGCTTAGCCACTACGTTTAAAGAAAATTGTACAAGATGTTTTACAGGTGGCATCTTCCAGCCACAAGATTAGCTAAAATGAAAAAAAAACCTATCACCGTTGTGCTGGAAGTGCAAGACAACGCCAGGAACCTTCTACCACATGTGGTGGGTGTGTCCGAAAACTAGAGATTTTTGGCATCAGATAAGAAGGTGGCTGGCAGAGACGTCAAACCAAAGTGTAGATTTAAAGCCAGAACTATTCCTGTTAGGGATTACAAAAGATAAATATAGCAAAGGAACAATATATTTAATTTTGCCTATACTAACAACAGAAAGATTGGTCTTCGCGCAAAACTGGAAAAGCAAAGAAAAAAGATAAAGAATATATTGAGGTGTATCATGAAGTATTGTATTGGCAGTTCTGTGTCAGCAAAAACTTCAGAAGAGAAGGATTTGGGGATAGTGATTTCTGACAGTCTCAAAATGGGTGAGCAGTGCGGTCGGGCGGTAGGGAAAGCAAGTAGGATGCTTGGCTGCATAGCTAGAGGTATAACAAGCAGGAAGAGGGAGATTATGATCCTGCTATATAGAGTGCTGGTGAGACCACATTTGGAATACTGTGTTCAGTTCTGGAGACCTCACCTACAAAAAGATATTGACAAAATTGAACGGGTCCAAAGACGGGCTACAAGAATGGTGGAAGGTCTTAAGCATAAAACGTATCAGGAAAGACTTCATGAACTCAATCTGTATAGTCTGGAGGACAGAAGGGAAAAGGGGGGATATGATGGAAACATTTAAATATGTTAAAGGGTTAAATAAGGTTCAGGAGGGAAGTGTTTTTAATAGGAAAGTGAACACAAGAACAATGGGACACAATCTGAGGTTAGTTGGGGAAAAGATCAAAAGCAACATGAGAAAATATTATTTTACTGAAAGAGTAGTAGATCCTTGGAACAAACTTCCAGCAGACGTGGTTGGTAAATCCACAGTAACTGAATTTAAACATGCCTGGGATAAACATATATCCATCCTAAGATAAAATACAGAAAATAGTATAAGGGCAGACTAGATGGATCATGAGGTCTTTTTCTGCCGTCAGTCTTCTATGTTTCTATATTGATTTGTGCAGAAATGGACAGGCTGGCTTTAGAACTCAGAAACAAGGGTGAGACAGAGTATTACGAAATCTGGAATAAAATGTATCTCAATGGTTAGAAATGAAGAGGAAATGTCGGGGCAGAAAAATATTGATACATTGAGAGTTGAAAAGTATTATTATAGTATTGTGTGATACGCAAGAATCGTACAGTGGTACCTCTACCTACGAACACCTCTACTTAAGAACTTTTCTAGATAAGAATTGGGAGTTTTTTGGCCTCTTCTTAAGAACCATTTTCTACTTAAGAACCCGAACCTGGAAAAATTTCCCAGGAAATTTGAGACCTCACGAAGGCCCGGCCAGTTTCCTGCCATTCCCCCTGGGTTTCTCTCTCTGGTGCTCTTACCTATGAAGGGATATATGTGTTTGAAGCTTGATAGACTATACCTATTTAAATATCGGGTATGAACAGCGATGGGCTGTGAGCCGGAATGCTAAATTGCACTTGCCGCCGCAGCTCATAAGTTCTTGCGGGGCCAGCGTGATTTTGCTGCTGCACCTGTAGAGGTAGCAAAATCGCGCATGGAGCCGCAGGTGCGCCCGTGTTTGGTTGCAGCGAGCATAATTTAGTGTTCCAGCTCGTAGCCCACCACTGGGTATGAAGGTTACTTGTCGTTAGGTTAAAAAACTTTATGGAAATATTTGAGCTGGAAAACATTGGTCTGTGCATACTGCCATCTTTTTTTTCCTTTTTATTATTATTTATTATTTATTATTTATTATTATTTATTGGATTTGTATGCCGCCCCTCTCCGCAGACTCGGGGCGGCTAACAACAATGATAAAAAATAACATGTAACAATCCAATTTAATAAAACAACTAAAAACCCTTTTGCGATTTTTCAGCTCTCTGACCATGCGCAGAAGTAAAATCGCTCAAGGGGACATGCGCGTGTGCACAAGCATAGCAATGCACACCAGTAGGAAATGTGAGAGGAACCCTCCCCTGTACTTTAGTCTTTTTTATTTCACAAAATTATTGAGGATATGACCTAGGACAGTGGTACCAAACCATTTTTGGCTTGGGTGCCAAAAGGGCAAATACTTGCATGCTAGCGCATGTGTGTTTGCCCACACCCATAATTCAATGCCTCCCCCCATGCATTCTCACACAATCCTCTCCGCACGCTGCACTCCCGTGCTTGCGTGCAGACCTCACTGAAGCCTCTGGTTTCAAGGCTAGGCCGTTTTTGGCTTCCAGAGAGTCTCCAGGAGGATGGGGGAGGGCGTTTTTAGCTTCCAGAGAGTCTTCAGTAGGATGGGGGAGGGCATTTTTGACTTCTAGAGAGTCTCCAGGAGGATGGGGGAGGGCGTTTTTAGCTTCCAGAGAGTCTTCAGTAGGTTGGGGGAGGGCGTTTTTGGCTTCCAGAGAGTCTTCAGTAGGATGGGGGAGGGCATTTTTGACTTCTAGAGAGTCTCCAGGAGGATGGGGGAGGGCGTTTTTAGCTTCCAGAGAGTCTTCAGTAGGTTGGGGGAGGGCGTTTTTGGCTTCCAGAGAGTCTTCAGTAGGATGGGGGAGGGCATTTTTGACTTCTAGAGAGTCTCCAGGAGGATGGGGGAGGGCGTTTTTAGCTTCCAGAGAGTCTTCAGTAGGTTGGGGGAGGGCGTTTTTGGCTTCCAGAGAGTCTTCAGTAGGATGGGGGAGGGCATTTTTGGCTTCCAGAGAGTCTCCAGGAGGATGGGGAAGGGTGTTTTTGGCTTCCAGAGAGTCTCCAGGGGGATGGGGGAGGGCGTTTTTAGCTTCCAGAGAGTCTTCAGTAGGTTGGGGGAGGGCATTTTTGGCTTCCAGAGAGTCTCCAGGGGGATGGGGGAGGGCATTTTTGACTTCTAGAGAGTCTCCAGGATGGGGAAGGGCGCTTTTGGCTTCCAGAGAGTCTCCAGGAGGATGGGGGTGGGTGCTTTTGGCTCCCAGAAAGTCTCCAGGAGGATGGGGGAGGGCGTTTTTGGCTTCCAGAGAGTCTCCAGGGGGATGGGGGAGGGCATTTTTGACTTCTAGAGAGTCTCCAGGAGGATGGGGGAGGGCGTTTTTAGCTTCCAGAGAGTCTTCAGTAGGTTGGGGAAGGGCGTTTTTGGCTTCCAGAGAGTCTTCAGTAGGATGGGGGAGGGCATTTTTGACTTCTAGAGAGTCTCCAGGAGGATGGGGAAGGGCGCTTTTGGCTTCCAGAGAGTCTCCAGGAGGATGGGGGAGGGCGTTTTTGGCTTCCAGAGAGTCTCCAGAGGGATGGGGGAGGGCATTTTTGCCTCTGGAGCCTGGAGAGGGTGAAAAATGGCCCTACCAGGCCCACCGAGTTTGGGAAGTGGGCTGTATCAGGCCTCAAGAGGGCCTCCGGGGGGAGGACAGGGGGGCATTTTCGCCATCCCCAGACATTGAATTATGGGCGTGGGCACTCATGTATGCACAATAGCACAGATACACATGCGGGGAAAAAAGATTCGCCATCACTGTCCTAGGTGTTGAAAACGTAATCAATCTCCCCAGGTTACATGTATGTCCCACCACACACGCCATACAACATTATTGTAAGTACGCCTTTCTTTTAAACCTACAACTTACGAATTTCCTGGAGAGGAAACTATAAGAGTTTAAATCTGTTAACACAGGCTTTGGCAAACGGGAGCAAGGGAAGGGAAGGTTCCTTTGATTCGCATCTTCCTACTCAGCATATGGAAGTGCAGTTACACATTTTGCCCAAGGATGTAACAGCAGGATTGTCAATATTTTCACATTGTTTTCCAGTCACACACTCACCTCCTACACAAACGCTTGAGGGTTCCAGATTTAAGATTTCCGTGCACGATTGCTTCAGTATCTGTTTGGGGTAAAATGGGGAAAAAAATATTTTTGACTAATGTATATTACATTAGGGTTGTGGGTTTTCTTTTCAAGGGAACAATAATTCTGCTAACGGGAATTATGAGAGAGAGAGAGAGAGAGAGAGGATAGATAGATGGTAGACTTAGATAGATGATAGGTAGGTAGGTAGGTAGGTAGGTGGGTGGGTGGGTGGATGGGTGGATGGATGGATGGATGGATGGATGGATGGATGGATGGATGGATAGATAGGATAGATAGATAGATAGATAGATAGATAGATAGATAGATAGATAGATAGATAGATAGATAGATAGATAGATAGATAGATAGATAGATAGATAGATAAATAGATAGATAGATGATAGAGATAGATAGATAGATAGATAGATAGATAGATAGATAGATAGATAGATAGATAGATGATAGAGATAGATAGATAGATAGATAGATAGATAGATAGATAGATGATAGATAGATGATAGATAGATAGATAGATAGATAGATAGATAGATAGATAGATAGATAGATAGATAGATAGATAGATGATAGAGATAGATAGATAGATAGATAGATAGATAGATAGATAGATAGATGATAGAGTTAGATAGATAGATAGATAGATAGATAGATAGATAGATAGATAGATAGATAGATAGATAGATAGATGATAGAGATAGATAGATAGATAGATAGATAGATAGATAGATAGATAGATAGATGATAGATGATAGAGATAGATAGATAGATAGATAGATAGATAGATAGATAGATAGATAGATAGATAGATAGATAGATAGATAGATAGATGATAGAGTTAGATAGATAGATAGATAGATAGATAGATGATAGAGTTAGATAGATAGATAGATAGATAGATAGATAGATAGATAGATAGATAGATAGATAGATAGATAGATAGATAGATAGATAGACAGATTGAGTTCATTAAGTCTTTCCTGATACATTTTTTGCTTAAGACCTTCCACCATTCTTGTAGCCTGTCTTTGGACCCGTTCAATTTCATCAATATCTTTTTGTAGGTGAGGTCTCCAGAATTGAACACAGTATTCCAAATGTGGTCTCACCAGCGCTCTATACAGCGGGATCACAATCTCCCTCTTCCTGCTTGTTATACCTCTAGCTATGCAGCCAAGCATCCTACTTGCTTTCCCTACCGCCTGACTGCGCTGTTCAGTCAGGCGGTAGGGATAGCAAGTAGGATGCTTGGCTGCATAGCTAGAGGTATAACAAGCAGGATTTCAGCAATTTTTCTGCTTCTTCCCAAATAAATCGCCAAAATCTGTCATGCGCCTGCGGTCCTCTGAAGCCCCCTTTTTGCTGGCAGAGGCACCAAGGGCAGTCCTTCACTGTTTCCAGGGCAGTCCCGCAAGCCAGATCGAAGCACCCCATGGCCCCGGATTCGGCTCTCAGGCCTTGAGTTTGATACTCCTGCTTAAAACAGTCACTAAATGTGCAGAAATGTCCAAGCTAACAATGGAATTGCAAAATAGGGATGAGACGGATTTCTACAAAGCATGGGACAAATGGTACCATTGGTTAAAAAAAAGAATTTACTTAAAAATTATTCATCAAGAAAAATGTCCAACTAAAACGTGTAAAACCGGTAAACTATGACGTGAATCATAATATCCAATTGAAACGTTAAACTGTAAACATTGATCGACACAAATTTTGAATTACAAAGAAACTGAATGAACAAACCCTTAAACCACTGACTGATAAGTGTTGGCACTAGAAACTACGTCAAATACATATGGATAAAACTTCAGGAAAATCTACAGCATCTATGTGCTTAAACCACAAGCCGCAAAACATGGAAGCCCCAGCTCTAACGCTGGCACTCCACACTCTTCTTACTACTCTTTTTTTTGCTCTATATTTCTATCCTTCCTCCTCTTGTATTTCTTTCCCTTCTTTCCAAATCCCTTTCCTTTTCTTCCTTTCCCCTTCCCCACTCACGCGTACTATATAAGTAAACTATAATTGCTAGAATGTACATTATATATATTCCCCTTACTTTTCTGTACCCTGTTTTTAATGTATATATCCAATAAACATATTTAAAAAACAGTCACTAAACGAACTGTGGTAAATCAAGGATTTCCTGTACTTAAGTTTGGGTTCCCTGGCACAGTGATTTTCAACCTTTTTTGAGCTGCGGCACATTTTGTACATATACAAAATCATGGGGCACATTGAGCGGAGGGGAGTGGGGGGGGGCTAAAAAAAGTTTGGACAAAAAAATTCTCTCTCTCTCTCTCTTCCTCCCTTTCACCCTATTTCTCTCCCTCTTTCTCTCTCTTCCTTCCTTCCTCTCTCTCCATCCCTCTTTCTTTCTCTTTTCCTTCCTTCCTCTCTTTTTTGCTCTCTTTCTATCTCTCCCTCCTTTCCTGCCTCTCTTTCTCTCTCTCTCTCTTGCTTTCTCTCTCTCTCTCTTGCTTTCTTTCTCTCTCTTTCTCTTTCTCTCTTGCTTTCTTTCTCTCTCTTTCTCTTTCTCTCTTGCTTTCTTTCTCTCTCTTTCTCTTTCTCTCTTGCTTTCTTTCTCTCTCTCTTTTTCTCTCTCTTGCTGAGCTTCGCGGCACACCTGACCATGCCTCACGGCACACTAGTGTGCCACGGCACACTGGTTGAAAAACACTGCCCTGGCAGACTCTCGCCTAAGTATTGTGTGAGCATCAACCACTAACAATGAAAAGGATTTTTTAAAAATACTTGAAAACAAGCCTCAGTTTGCGTGTAAGCAGATTGGCTGCAATATTTCCTGTCTTTAATCTGACTGTATTTGCTAATTCCTGTTGCAATTACAGGAAGCTGGTTGCAACCACTATTACAACATTTCCCAGGATTTCAATTTCCTTTTTTTAGCATACACATGCTTACAGATGTGGGAAGTAATTTTTTTTAAAAAAACTGTATTTACATCATCCTTGCCATCTTTATCTCCAAGAAAGAAAAGCTTTAATTATGTCGGGTTGTTTTGGTTTTGTTTTTTTTAAAAAACTGCTGTGTATATGGATTACCAAGACGTCTGCAGTTTACAGTAAAAATAAATTTCAATTCAAGCTCAGTACATTAAGTTTAAACTAATTGATAAATAAAAACACAGCAAATAAAAACAAGTAAGCAAGAATGAAAGAAAGCACCTTCTTTCACAAGTGGTGGTCATGACCCGAAGCGAAGAAACATTGGACAAAGATACATAATTGGTTACAGGAAATAATGGAAATAACAGTAGAATCTATCCCAGAACTTTTATATTAGGTATATTTAAAAGGCAATAATAATAATAATAATAATAATAATAATAATAATAATAATAATAATTTATTAGATTTGTATGCCACCCCACTCCACAGACTCGGGGCGGCTCACAACAATAATAAAAACAACGTGCAATGTAACAAATATAATATTTAAAAGAAACCATCTAAAAACCCCGTCGTTTAAAAACCATACAACACAAGCATATCATACATAAAACTATATAAGCCTGGGGGAGATGTCTCAATTCCCCCATGCCTGGCGATATAGATGGGTCTTAAGCAATTTACGGAAGACAAGGAGGGTGGGTGCAGTTCTGATCTCTGGGGGGAGTTGATCCCAGGGGGCCGGGGCCATCACAGAGTAGGCTCTTCCCCTGGGGCCCGCTAGACGACATTGTTTAGATGACGGGACCCGGAGAAGGCCAACTCTGTGGGACCTTATCAGCTCTTCCCCTGGGTCCTGCCAGATGACATTGTTTAGTCAATGGGACTCGGAGAAGGCCGACTCTGTGGGACCTTATCAGCTCTTCCCCTGGGTCCCGCCAGACGACATTGTTTAGTCGATGGGACCTGGAGAAGGCCGACTCTGTGGGACCTAATCGGCCGCTGGGATTCATGCAGTAGAAGGCGGTCCACACAACTATAAAAATGCACGCAGCTGATCCACTGCCAAAAGTTACATTTAAAAAATTTATAAAATTAAGGGAGACTAGGATAGATCTATTTCGCCCTTGTTTCGGCCTCATCAGCTAGCCATACCCTCACTGGGACTTGAATTTGCAACCTTTGCCTTGTAAGGCAGATAATTAACCTCTAGGCTACAGTATCCAATCCATTCAGCTCTCTACCAAGGAAGGGTTACATGTTTTTTTGTGTTGAATCACCCTGGAATATTGAAGGAGCATCACAGCTCCTTATTGGCCTCTCAGCCCAAAGCATTTCCAAAGCAAGTAATTTATTCATAGCCGACAAACTATATTCTGTATGTGTCACATGTTTTTGCTGAATTTGAAAATTATATATATATATACTGCTCGATAAAATAAAGGGAACACTCAAAGAACACATGCTAGATCTGAATGAATGAAATATTCTCATTGAATACTTTGTTCTGTACCAAGTTGAATGTGCATAGCAGCCATGTGAATTTTATTGTCAATCAGTGTTGCTTCCTAAGTGGACAGTTTGATTTCACAGAAGTTTGATTTAGTTGGAGTGATATTGTATTGTGTAAGTGCTCCCTTTATTTTTTTGAGCAGTGTGTGTGTGTGAGTGTGTGTGTATGCACATACATACACACACACAAACATATATATATATGTGTGTGTGTGTGTGTGTGTGTATGTATGTATCACATGTTTTTGCTGAATTTTTAAAATTAAGGGAGACTAGGATAGAAACATAGAAACATAGAAACATAGAAGTCTGACGGCAGAAAAAGACCTCATGGTCCATCTAGTTTGCCCTTATACTATTTTCTGTATTTTATCTTAGGATGGATATATGTTTATCCCAGGCATGTTTAAATTCAGCTACTGTGGATTTACCAACCACGTCTGCTGGAAGTTTGTTCCAAGGATCTCCTACTCTTTCAGTCAAATAATATTTTCTCATGGTGCTTTTGATCTTTCCCCCAACTAACTTCAGATTGTGTCCCCTTGTTCTTGTGTTCACTTTCCTATTAAAAACACTTCCCTCCTGGACCCTTTAACGTATTTAAATGTTTCGATCGTGTCCCCCCTTTTCCTTCCGTCCTCCAGACTATACAGATTGAGTTCATTAAGTCTTTCCTGATACGTTTTATGCTTAAGACCTTCCACCATTCTTGTAGCCCGTCTTTGGACCCGTTCAATTTTGTCAATATCTATTTGTCAAGCACTATTTCGGCCTTGTTCTGGCCCCATCAGCTAGCCATACCCTTACGGGGATTTGATCCTGCAGCTTCTACCTTGTAAAGACAGAGAATTACATATATACATACATACACACACATTACATACACACACACACACACACACATATAAGGCCATTACAGGAGAGCAAAGCATTTGTGCAGCGCGCCATCAATCGAAGCTTATCAGTAAACTTTCTTGAGCGAACGCTAAAATAAGTGAACGGAAGAACAGACAACCACATCGGTTTCCTGTGTTGAACGTGGAGCCTTCTACTTCTTATGTGCTCCCGTGTCAAGCGCTTCCGGATTGGCAACCACAGTTCTTCTCAAGAAACAATGGTTGAGCAAAATCTATATCAAGTAAAAAACCAAGGCAGCATCTCCAAACGCAGCACCTCCCATCTTTACTAACCAAGTCTTGTCCTCATTGTGGACAGGTAAGTCCTCCACTTACAACAATTCGTTTAGTGCCCGTTCAAAGTTACAACAGCATTGAAAAATATGAGAATGGAATAGAAATAGAAGAGAAGAGAATAAAATAAAATAAAATGTGGAATGGAATGGAATAAATGGAATAGAGTAGAATAGAATGGAATAGAAATAGAAATAGAATAGAATAGAAATAGAAATAGAAATAGAAATAGAAATAGAAATAGAAATAGAAATAGAATAGAATAGAATAGAATAGAATAGAAAATATGGAATGGAATGGAACAGAATAGAAAAGATGAAAGAGAATGGAAGTCTGGCAGGACTAGTTTGTTACAAATCCATGTTGGCTCTGGTTAATTATTGCATTCCTATCCAAGTGCTGGCATACATGCTGTTTTATACAGTAACTTGTTCAAGGAGACTTCAAGGTATTGAAGTCACACTCACAGGCCTGTAGTTTCCTGGTTCCACCTTTTTACCCTTTTTGAAGACAGGGACAACATTTGCCCTTCTCCATTCTACAGGGACTTCTCCTGCTGTCCATGGATTTTCAAAGATCCCTGCAAGTGGTTCCGCTATTACTTCTGCTATATTTGTCTATTTACAAGGAAACGGTGCTTGAAACAGCACTGAAGTCATAGGAATGTCAGTCCGACTGCCAAAAGTCCACTGTTATCAGCCCAGTTGATAACAAGCATCCAAAATAAAGTAATAAATTTAAGTCAATAGTTCTTACATTGACAGGTACTAACAAATGCCCTCAAAAACTAGGATTGCAGGATTGCAGAAGGATTTAAGAGAGAGACTCTTTGGCTGCTAGTTCTCTCTCTCCGTATAGGAACACTGAAGCTCTGCAACAGAATTCCCATCATCCTCCCTTTTATACTATCAGAGTTGACAAACTGTGCATAGAAGTATTCAACGCCTAGATCTACGTCGCTGGAGATATTCTTGTCTCCCTCGCGTTCTTCTTACCCTCGCGTCTAGTACTGGGTCCACAATAGCCCCCTCTTCATCTGACTCCACCATTACCACAGCTGGGGGTTCTGCAGTCTCTGGAGGTTCCCCAGCCCCTGACTCTCCCTCACTCTCATCTTCCAACTCCTCTGGTAAACACACTGACCTATGATACCCAGATGGGGCCTGGTTCATTCTCCTCAAAGTCCCTGATCAAAGGAGCCGGATGGGAGCCAACCACAACAGGTTGCTTCACAGCTGACCATGGTTTGGGATGTTTTTAAACCCACCCATCTTCTGTCTCATTCTCGTGGGAAATTACGATGATCCATGCAAGGCAGGAAAGATTCAAGCCATTTTTCTTGCAATAGATTCATTTACAGAGAAAGGGACCTGAGAAAAGATTTGACACCCTTCCTGTTAAAATCTATCCACAATACATAAGCAAGGTGGGTGGGTGGAAGGAAGGAAGGAGGGAGGGAACAGAATGAGTAACATTTTGTCAGTTAGCAGAATATGCTACACGCCAATTCGTTTCATAGCATCGTTTGACTTCAAGAGTTCAAGAGGTTTTGGCAGCACATATTGCCATCAATCAGGCTGGGTTTTTTTCTCCCCCTTTGCAAAATCAGCATAACATCTGGCATCTGTTCTTCCCACCAAACAATAGACAGAGTTCAGATTTAGGGTAAGTCTACAGGATAGCTCGACTTCTGTCCATCCCACACAAATAGACACAAATATCAATTGAATTTGACCATTGCAAATTTTTAAATGCAACAAGTAAAGCTGTCCATGAATGAATCAATGCTATTTTTTTTTTTAAAAAGGCCCCACTTAGATGTTTATACAAGGTGATGCAGAAAATATTCCTACCATCCCGTTCAGTTCTGGAGACCTCGCCTACAAAAAAATATTGACAAAATTGAACGGGTCCAAAGACGGGCTACAAGAATGGTGGAAGGTCTGAAGCATAAAACGTATCAGGAAAGACTTCATGAACTCAATCTGTAGAGTCTGGAGGACAGAAGGGAAAGGGGGGACATGATCGAAACATTTAAATATGTTAAAGGGTTAAATAAGGTCCAGGAGGGAAGTGTTTTTAATAGGAAAGTGAACACAAGAACAAGGGGACACAATCTGAAGTTAGTTGGGGGAAAGATCAAAAGCAACGTGAGAAAATATTATTTCACTGAAAGAATAGTAGATCCTTGGAACAAACTTCCAGCAGACGTGGTTGGTAAATCCACAGTAACTGAATTTAAACATGCCTGGGATAAACATATATCCATTGTAAGATAAAATACAGGAAATAGTATAAGGGCAGACTAGATGGACCTTGAGGTGTTTTTCTGCCGTCAGACTTCTATGTTTCTATGTTTCATCCCTGCTTAAGAATAGCGGGACTGGCATAAACTTTGTAGGTATTCCGAATATTCAGCATCACTTTTGATTTTCATTGTGGATTAATAACACAGAGACTTGTAACTCGGAAGTATTCTGCATTTGACACAGAGATTTGGCCATGGCTGTTTCTTCTAAAATTATATTAGAATATTATATTTACCTAAATTAAAAAATTACTTACGGGACCATCTACCATCTCATGTATCCCAGCGGCCAATCATATCCCACAGAGTTGGCCTTCTCCAGATCCCATCAGCCAAGCAATGTATTGGCTGGTGGGGCCAAGGGGAAGGGCCTTCTCTGTGCCGGCTCCAGTTCTCTGGAATCAACTCCCCCCTGCCCCCACCCTCTTGGCCTTTCAAAAGGCTTTCAGAAAGCTTTGCCGGCAGACCTAGGGCTGTTGAGCACTAACACTCCGCTCCGGCTGATAGTATGTTAGTGGTACTGAATAAATTATGGATGAATAGCTTTTTAACGTTGGGATTCTTAAGATTTTGTATTTGTTTTATGTTGTACATCACCCTGAGTCCGCTGGAGAAGGGTGGCTTATGAATTTAGATAGATAGATAGATAGATAGATAGATAGATAGATAGATAGATAGATAGATAGATAGATAGATAGATAGATTGATAGATGATAGATAGATAGATAGATAGATAGATAGATAGATAGATAGATAGATGATAGATAGATAGATAGATGATAGATAGATGATAGATAGACAGACAGACAGACAGACAGACAGACAGACAGATAATTTAAAATTTAAGAAAATCATATTTTTTAGGAGGCAGGAAGCAGCCCCCAAGTCTTTCTTAACAGCTCACAGCAGATGCCAGCCCTTAAAAGATAAAGATCTTATGGAAAGAAGAACCTATCTAGATGGCTCTATTCATAAGCAAAGCAAATGCTGCAGGCAGAAATCCATTCAAGACAGGATATTTTAAAAACCGCTTGCAGCAAAGTTTTGACAGCTAACAAAAGTGGACTGATTGCATGAGAAGCAACCCGCTCACCCAAGATCCAACACAGGACAAAAGCCAATTTAGGCATAGGAGGAATTGCCCAATCGGAACACCCTTTCGGAACACAATCCTCTTCATTGCACCATCCCAGAGCAGTCCAAATTTCTGGGAGATCAGATAAACAATAAGCCAGAGGCTGGCCAGATTAACTCAGACAAGCACACTTTCTAAGCGACCAGTCATAAGACAAGAAGTACCTATATGGCCAATCGGAAGTTTAACAATATAATACTGTATAATATAAACAAAGAAGAGCTTTTATTGCCTTCCCTGCTGATTCACTATATAGCCTATGTAAAATGCTGCTCCTTTAAGAATGCTCTGTTCTAAACTTGTTGCCCTTCGCTGAATGGAAATATTCTGGAGTGCAAAGCACTTGGCATACGAAGCATATGTATAGCTATGAATTGCGATCACTTCCTTCAAAAGTGATTTCTAAGAAACTTAGCTTTGATAAAGACATTTTGAGCTGTTCCGGCTGTCAAATTCAACTTGAAAACACAAGCGTCCATAAGGGAAATGACATAAGACAGAAAGAGAGAGAAACAGAGAGAGAGAGAGACTGAAGCAGCAGGAAATATATAGAAACATAGAAACATAGAAGACTGACGGCAGAAAAAGACCTCATGGTCCATCTAGTCTGCCCTTATAATATTTCCTCTATTTTATCTTACAATGGATATATGTTTATCCCAGGCATGTTTAAATTCAGCTACTGTGGATTTACCAACCACGTCTGCTGGAAGTTTGTTCCAAGGATCTACTACTCTTTCAGTGAAATAATATTTTCTCACGTTGCTTTTGATCTTTCCCCCACCTAACTTCAGATTGTGTCCCCTTGTTCTTGTGTTCACTTTCCTATTTAAAACACTTCCCTCCTGAACCTTATTTAACCCTTTAACATATTTAAATGTTTCGATCATGTCCCCCCTTTTCCTTCTGTCCTCCAGACTATACAGATTGAGTTTCATTAAGTCTTTCCTGATACATTTTATGCTTAAGACCTTCCACCATTCTTGTAGCCCGTCTTTGGACCCGTTCAATTTCTTTTTGTAGGTGAGGTCTCCAGAACTGAACACAGTATTCCAAATGTGGTCTCACCAGCATTCTATATAGCGGGATCATAATCTCCCTCTTCCTGCTTGTTATACCTCTAGCTATGCAGCCAAGCATCCTACTTGCTTTCCCTACCGCCTGACTGCACTGTTCACCCATTTTGAGACTGTCAGAAATCACTACCCCTAAATCCTTCTCTTCTGAAGTTTTTGCTAACACAGAACTGCCAATACAATACTCAAATTGAGGATTCCTTTTCCCCAAGTGCATTATTTTACATTTGGAAACATTAAACTGCAGTTTCCATTGCTTTGACCATTTATCTAGTAAAGCTAAATCATTTACCATATTATAGACCCCTCCAGGAATATCAACCCTATTGCACACTTTAGAGTCATCGGCAAATAGGCAAACCTTCCCTACTAAACCTTCCCCTATGTCACTCACAAACATATTAAAAAGAATAGGACCCAGAACAGACCCTTGTGGCACACCGCTTGTAACCTGTCTCTGATCAGAATACTCGCCATTAACAATAACTCTCTGATTTCTACGCTTCAGCCAGCTTGAAATCCACTGAACTATCCAGGGATTAAGTCCAATCATCACTAATTTATCTATCAGCTCTTTATGTGGAACCGTATCAAAGGCTTTGTTGAAGTCCAGATAGGCAATATCCACGGCATCACCTTAATCCAACACCTTTGTGACATAGTCAAAGAAATCAATGAGATTAGTCTGACATGATTTGTTAGGGTAAATTCATGTTCCCATTTTAATGCATCTAGTTTTCCAATTAAAGTTGCAGCGATGAAGAACTTAATAGAGGAAGATCAGCCCAGGTTAAAGCAAAACGAAGTAACAGAATAACAGAGTTGGGAGGGAACTTAGAGGTCTTCTAGTCCAACCCCCTACACTCAAGCATGAAACCCTATACCATTCTGGACAAATGATTGACCGATCTCTTCTTAAAAACTTCCAGCATTGTAACATTCACAACATTTGGAGGCAAGTTGATTAATTGTTCTCGCGGTCAGAAAATTTCTCCTTAATTCTAGGTTTCTTCTCTCCTTGACTAGTTTCCATCCCTTGCTTCTTGTGCTGCCCTCGGATGCTTTGGAGAATAGCTTGACCGCCTCTACTTTGTGGCAGCCCCTCAAATATTGGGACGCGGCTATCATGTCACCTCCAATTCCTTCTTTTCACTAGACTCACCATACCCAGTTCCTGCAACCGTTCTTCGTGTGTTTTAACCTCCAGCCTCCCAATCATCTCTGTTGATCTTTTTTGTACTATTTCTAGAGTCACATCATTTTTTTTTTCTAATAGGGTGATGAAAAAAATGATGTACAGATTCTGGAAAGAGTGCAGCAACGAGCCACAAAGACAATTAGAGGGCTTGAGGCGAAAACATATGAACAGTTGCAGGAATTGGGCATGTATGTATGTATGTGTGGATGGATGGATGGATGGATGGATGGATGGATGGATGGATGGATTGGATTGGATTGGATTTATTTCTTTATTTTATTTTATTTTATTTTATTTTATTTTATTTTATTTTATTTTATTTTATTTATTTTATTTATTTTATTCATTTTATTCATTTTATTCATTTTATTCATTTTATTCATTTTATTCATTTATTCATTTATTCATTTAATTAATTATGTAATTATTTAATTATTTAATTAATTAATTGGTTTTGTATTTATTTATTTACTTATTTATTTGTTAGATTTGTATGCCGCCCCTCTCCATAGACTCGGGGCGGCTCACAGCAACAATAAAACAATGTACGACAAATCTAATAATTTAAAAACACTAAAAACCCCATTATTAAAAGCAAACATACACACAAACATACCATGCATAAACTGTATAGGACCGGGGGGGGGGATGTCTCAATTCCCTCATACCTGATGGCAGAGGTGGGTTTTAAGGAGTTTACGAAAGGCAAGGGGGGTGGGGGCAATTCTCCGAGGACTCAGGGCGGCTCACAGCATATATATATAAAAAACAGAACAATAATATAAATCCAATTAATGCTACATTTAAAAACAATCATGTAAATTCAATTAAAAAGAAAAAAATATCAACCAATCATTCAACAATCATACTTAAAACGTTCATTGGTCAGGGGGAAGATCTAAAAGCCCCAAGCCTGGCGGCAAAGATGAGTTTTTAAGCTCTTTCGGAAGGCGAGGAAGGTGGGGGCAGTGCAAATATCTGGGGGGAGCTGATTCCAGAGGGCTGGGGCCCCCACAGAGAAGGCTCTTCCCCTAGGTCCCGCCAGCCAACATTGTTTGGTCGATGGGACCCTAAGGAGACCAACTCTGCGGGACCTCACCGGTCACTGGGATTTGTGCGGCAGAAAGTGGTCTCGGAGATAATCTGGTCCTATGCCATGTAGGGCTTTATAGGTCGTAACCAACACTTCAATTTTTTGCCCAGAAACTGATCGGTAGCCAATGCAGTCCACAGAGTGATGGCAAGATGTGGGCATTATATGCCCAGTCTAGACCTAAGAGCAGGCCTTCTTTTAAAAATCTTCATGTTTGAGGCTTGATCGAAATCAACTTTCATACTTCATTATTATTATTATAAAGAAAAGGAAGACTGAATGCAGACCTAATGATCAACGTTGAATTCGATAGTTACAGGAAACCGTTTCTGGACTTCCTGTTTGAGGTGGAAAAACCCCCAAAACTTTGATTTTGAGTTTTGCTGATGAGATAGCTTTGTCGTTATAGAAATCGCTAGCATATATTATTTTATGAAAGTAAAAAGCTGAGAGGTTGAATGTTCTTACCTTATTCTACCGTGCTAAAAAGGAGTTAGAAGTCCATGGTTTTTTTCTCTCCTTTCCCCCCCTCTTCCTCTCCACTACTTTCCCATTATTTGTATTTGTCTTTATATTTTATATTTTGATAAACCAATAACAAATTGGTTATTACCTATAAAGCCCTGTATGCTTAGGAGCAGATTATTTATAGGACCATCTTCTGCCTTATGTGTCCCAGCAACCAATTAGGTCGTATAGAATTGGTTTTCTCCAAGTCCCATCGGCCAAGCAATGCCGACTGGTGGGACTACAGGGAAGAGCCTTCTCTGTTGTGGCCCCAGTCCTCTGGAACCAACTCCCCCCAGAGATTTGTACCACCCCGTCCAAAAGGCCTGCTGAAAGGCGTTTAAAACGTGAGCAACAGTTTTAGCTTTGGCCGGTAGTATAAATGAGGAATGACTGAATGTTATTTTATACTGGGTTTTATTTTTTACTTAATAATAATAATAATTAATAATAATTTATTAGATTTGTATGCCGTCCCTCTCCGAAGACTTGGGGCGGCTCACAACAATAATAAAACAGTGTGACAATGTAAACAAATCTAATATTTTTTAAAAAAACATCTAAAACCCCATCATTTAAAAAACCATGCAACACACGCATACCATACATAAAACTATATCTTATGTATTGTAATATTTTTTTTAATTGACATATATAAAACAAACATAAAACATATACAAGGGCTTTTATCCGCCCCACTCTTTTTAGAAGTTGTTCAGGGTAAAGTTTTATCATACGTGAAATTTGTAAAAATAATATATACTCTTATTTGCCTTTTACTTCATTTACAAATGTTCAATTTGTTTTAATGTTCTCTGTAATTATCTTTTAATTAACCATTAATTATTTTCCCTTAATTTTTGTTCTAGCCAATTGTAAACCTTGTCACATACTTCGTAATATTCAGATTCTTCTTGATCTTTTATTTTATACTGGGTTTTACTTTTTACTTGTTTTATCTTATGTATTGTAGTATTTTAATCTTTGTAATTATGTAACTATCAGGAAAGACTTAATGAACTCAATCTGTATAGTCTGGAGGACAGAAGGAAAAGGGGGGACATGATCGAAACATTTAAATATGTTAATGGGTTAAATAAGGTTCAGGAGGGAAGTGTTTTTAATAGGAAAGTGAACACAAGAACAAGGGGACACAATCTGAAGTTAGTTGGGGGAAAGATCAAAAGCAACATGAGAAAATATTATTTTATTGAAAGAGTAGTAGATCCTTGGAACAAACTTCCAGCAGACGTGGTTGGTAAATCCACAGTAACTGAATTTAAACATGCCTGGGATAAACATATATCCATTGTAAGATAAAATACAGGAAATAGTATAAGGGCAGACTAGATGGACCATGAGGTCTTTTTCTGCCGTCAGTCTTCTATGTTTCTATGTTTCTATTTTATTGCTGTAAGCTGCCCTGAGTCCACTAAGGGAAGGGCGGCCTATAAATTTATTGATTATTTATTTATTTGTAATTTCTACATGGCATTGGACCAGACTACCTGTGGGACCGCCTTCTGCTGTATGAGTCCCAGCAACCAGTTAGGTCCCACAGAGTCGGCCTTCTCCAGGTCCCGTCAATTGGACAATGTCGCTTGGCAGGGCCTAGGGGAAGAGCCTTCTCTGTGGGGGCCCCTGGTGCTCTGGAATCAGCTCCTCCCAGAGATTCGCACTGCCCCCACCCTCCTTGCCTTCCACAAGAGTCTTAAGACTAATTTATGCCGCCAGGCTTGGGATGATTAGATTCTAACCCCCTGGCCAACAAATGTTTTGTATGATTGCTGTTTGAATGAGTATGATAGATTTTTAATGTTATTGGGGACTTGAGATTTATCCACCTAGTTTTAATTAATAGGATTTGGACACTGTATTTTACTGTTCCTTTTATATGTTGCGAGCCCCCTCAGGTCCTTGGAGACAGGCGGCATACGAATACAATTAATAAACGAATAAATTTATAAATTTATGTGCCGCTCACTCCAAAAAGGACTCAGAGTGGCTGAATCGAAAAAAATAAATAAATTTGCAATATGAGACTAAATTCAATATTTACTTCGGTGATGACCATCTCAAAACTTCCAAAGGAGTAATGACAGGATTTTGTAAATACTTAAACATCGCGATCATTGCCACTATTTTATGAGCACTGTTCATATTTTAATATGTAATTGGTTTTCTTTTCAGTAAAAAAAGAAACCCTGCATGCCAATCCCCAAATCAGAGTTTTATTTTTTTAAAAAATATAAATAAATAAATATTAATGACTTTCACTGAATCGGGAAGATGAGAAGCTGAGCGTTTTCCTCGTTCTCGCCAATTTCATTTGCACTCACTGAAAAATTTACCCAGTGCAATCCTCTGTCAATAAAACTGCACCGACAAACCCAGAGAAGAATCCAAATGAACATTAACAGCTTCATCACAGATACGCCACATTTTCAAAGGCTGGAAAAATCATGGGGAAGTGGGAAGCTCGTAATATACTTTTGCAGATGTTCTTATTTTTCTGTTTGGTTACTCCGAATGCAAACATTATGCAAAATATCAGAATAGATTAAAAGAATTACACACCACTAGCAGAAGAAGAAAAATGAATCAACGGCATGAGCAAAGCATGTTCTGGTAGGGTAGGGTAGGGTAGGGTAGAGTAGAGTAGAGTAGAGTAAGGTAGAATAGAATAGAATAGAATAGAATAGAATAGAATAG
Organism: Erythrolamprus reginae; assembly: GCF_031021105.1. NCBI lineage: Eukaryota > Metazoa > Chordata > Lepidosauria > Squamata > Dipsadidae > Erythrolamprus > Erythrolamprus reginae. The sequence continues at coordinate 8,771,875 of NC_091956.1, forward strand.
AATAGAATAGAATAGAATAGAATAACAAGAGTTGTAAGGGACCTTGGAGGTCTTCTAGTCCAACCCCCTGCTTGGGCAGGAAACCCTACACCATTTCAGACAAATGGTTATCCAACATCTGCTTAAAAACTTCCAGTGTTGGGGCATTCACAACTTCTGGAGGCAGGCTGTTCCACTGATTAATTGTTCTGACTGTCAGGAAATTTCTCCTTAGTTCTAAGTTGCTTCTCTCCTTGTTTAGTTTCCACCCATTGCTTCTTGTCCTGCCCTCAGGTGCTTTGGAGAATAGCTTGACTCCCTCTTCTTTGTGGCAGCCCCTGAGATATTGGAAGACTGCTCTCATGTCTCCCCTGGTCCTACTTTTCATGAATTCAGCCCCCAAAATACCTACAGTATATTCTCCACTTAGGAGAGACACAAAGGAGTCCCAGCACTGAAAGTTTCCAGGGGCCTCTTGAAATTCTAGCTTAGATTAAGCCTTCGAAGGGTTGAAGAGCCGGGGTAGCGCAGTGGTTAGAGTGCAGCACTGCAGGCTACTTCCGCTAACTGCTAGCTGTAGCTCAGCAGTTCAAATCTCACTGCCGGCTCACGGTTGACTCAGCCTTCCCTCCTTCCGAGATGGGTAAAATGAGGACCCGGATTATTGGGGGCAATAAGCTGATTCTGTAAACCGCTTAGAGAGGGCTGTAAAAGCACTATGAAGTGGCATATAAGTCTAAATGCTATTGCTAAGAAAGGAGAGAATGAATGTGGTTTACATTTGGAAACATTAAACTGCAGTTTCCATTGCTTTGACCACTTATCTAGTAAAGCTAAATCATTTACCATATTACAGACGCCTCCAGGAATATCAACCCTATTGCACACTTTAGAACAAGGGGACACAATCTGAAGTTAGTTGGGGGAAAGATCAAAAGCAACGTGAGAAAATATTATTTGACTGAAAGAGTAGTAGATCCTTGGAACAACCTTCCAGTGGACATGGCTGGTAAATCCGCAGTAACTGAATGTAAACATGCCTGGGATAAACATATATCCATCCTAAGATAAAATACAGGAAATAGTATAAGGGCAGACTAGATGGACCATGAGGTCTTTTTCTGCCGTCAATCTTCCATGTTTCTATGTTTCTATGTACCTATGGCAGATTTACATTTCTAACATTTATTACTTATGTTTGGTTGGATTTTTGGTAAATGTGCTGGGGCGTAATGCCACCGGTAAAACATCTTATGTACATTTTCTTTATAGGATATCCATCCTTTCTAACGGATCGCCGATCCCACCCGTACGAGGTGTAGCCCATCCCTGGGCAGAGGGGAATAATAAATCTCGAGAGCTGGTCTTGTTATTTGCGTCGATCCCGATCGGTTATGTAACGAAAGCGGCCGCCATTTAGGGTATCTGACAAGACGTCTCCAAATCACCATTCCAAGTGTGTGCGTGCCCCCGAGGGAGTCAACTTGAAGGCAGCGAGGCAAAAATAAAAGAAAACCTGGAAACTTATTGAATAAGTTTCTCCTTTCTTTAAGCAGCCATCTGAACACCAGAACCTTATCAGAGTTGTAATATGTCAGCGGATGTCAAATTAAAGCCCTGTGCACTCCTGAAGGCCAGGGAAGAAAGAAATGGCATCGTTTCCAGGCCATTGGGCTGCTTTAACAAGTCAACTAAATAATCTCCACTTCCCTCCCTTCCCAACACACACACACACACAAACACAAAAGATCCCATTTTCTGCTATTCCTGCTCAGCACACACAACTTTGCTGCAAATCTACAAGAGCCGAAAGCAGCTCAAGCGTTAGGCTATTCCATGTGGACTTTAAAAAAAAAAAACAGGACTGATGTAATCGGAATAATTTCCCTTCAATGGTTTTATTTGTCTCTTTCTTTTCTTCTCCGACTGTCCAAACTCTTTATGGCTCATTTCCTGGCTCCTTCCACTACAAGCAAAATCTAAATATGGTGCTCCTTCGCCTCCCCGCCTCCCCATCCACTCCCTCCTGTCTTCTCCTCCAGGAAACATTCCAGTTATTTGGAATTAATAATCAGATGGTTTCGGTTAATGGAGATTATTATTTTTAATTTTATTATTTTATAAAAGCCGGCACACTTGGGAAGCATTGAATTCTTTCCGGCACCTTTGCAAAAGCCTGTGTTTTCTGCTCAGTCGCACTTGGAGTAGGGGGCTCGTGTAAGAATTAAGGGTTTGGGACAGTGCTTCTCAATTATTAAATGCTAAATGTTATGTGTGGGTGTGACTGAGTAAATTGATTGCTTTTTAAGGTAATGGGATTTTAGCTTATAGTTTTAACTATTAGATTTGTATACATATTGTTTTTATACTGTATTTTGTGAGCCGCCCCGGGTCTCCGGAGAGGGGCAGCATACAAGTCTAATAAATAATAATAATAATAATAATAATAATAATAATAATAATAATAATAATAATTTAATAATTATTATTACCATTATCATTATCATTATCATTATCAGTATTAGTATTATTATGTCAGTACAACACAGCAAACGAGATCACTATGCTGGATTTCGTATTTCATCACCAGTCGGGCGCTTCCCAAGCACCTAAGACTGTGTGATGTAGCGGTGAATTATGTTTGCGGATCCCAGTAAAGCGGCCTTTTGCAATTGACAGATGGAGATTTTGTCAATTCCGATGGTTTTCAAATGTCCGCTGAGATCCTTTGGCACTGCACCCAGCGTACCAAGTACCACTGGGACCACTTTCACTGGCTTATGCCAGAGTCGTTGCAGCTCGATTTTTAGATATTCATAGTTCACTAATTTCTCTAGCTGCTTCTCCTCAATTCTGCTGTCTCCTGGGATTGCGATGTCGATGATCCATGCTTTCTTTTTCTCCACAATCAGGATGTCTGGTGTGTTATGCTTCAGGATTCGGTCAGTCTGAAGTCGGAAGTCCCACAGTAGTTTTGCTTGCTCATTTTCGACCACTTTTTCGGGCTTATGATCCCACCAATTCTTTGCCACTGGTAAATGGTAGTTCCAGCCCAAGTTCCAGTGGATCATCTGTGCCACAGCATCATGTCTATGCTTGTAGTCAATCTGTGCGATCCTTTTGCAGCAGCTGAGTATGTGATCGATTGTTTCATCTGTTTCTTTACAGAGTCTGCACTTTGGATGTCTGTTGATTTTTCAATTCTGGCTTTGACAGCATTTGTTCTAATGGCCTGTTCTTGTGCCGCCAGGATTAGTCCTTCTGTCTCCTTTTTGAGTGTTTCACTTGTAAGCCATGACCAGGTCTTTTCTTTATCCACTTTACCTTCAATCTTCTCCAAGAACTGTCCATGCAATGCTTTGTTCTGCCAACAGTCCATACGACATTGAGTTACATTTTTTCTGTACTGGTCCTTAGTTTGCTTCACCTTGAGAAGCTTCCTATTGTCGGCCTCCATCAACGCTGGCTCTTTGCTCCCCTTCACATAGTCAGCTAATGCATGCTTCTCTTCTTTTACTGTCTGCTTCACTTGTAAAGTCCTCTGCCGCCTATTTTCCTTGGTAAATACAGCCTGTCAGCGTCACTGCGGGGGTGTAGTGCATGATGGATCGTCATTAATTTTCTGGTTTTCCTGTCCAGGTTGTCCAGCTCTGCTTGAGTCCAGTTCACTATGCCAGCTGTGTATCTAATGACAGGTATGGCCCACGTATTTATAGCCTTGATAGTGTTGCCACCATTCAGTTTGCTCTTCAAAATTTTTCTGGTCCTCTGGGTGTTGTTGTTGTTGTTGTTATTGTTGTTGTTATTATTATTATTATTATTATTTTACATCCCCTCTAAAAAGAAGTAAACATTTTGCCCCCACCCCAACTCTTTGTTCTAGGCCCCAATGAAATTTTAGTACTAATATTTATTATTTTACTTATAATAAGCTGCAAGCAAACTCAGACATATTTAGTTCATGTGAGAGAAAGAGGGTGAAGATAGCTCCTCTCTAATCGTTCCAAGAATATATGCTTTATAGGGATGTTAGCAGGCACAATTCTGTCTATGGGTGAGGAACAATACAGATAGTCCTCAAGTTACGACTACAATGGAGCCCCAAATTTACGCTGCTAAGTGAAACATTTGTTAAATGAGCTTGCCGCATTTTACTTGCCACAGCTGTTAAGCAAATCATTGCATTTGTTAAGCGAATGACACAATTGTTAAGTGAATCTGGATTCCCCATTGACTTTGCTTGTCCAGAAGGTCGCAAAAGGGGATCACAGGAAGCTGGGACATTGCAACCATCATAAATATGAGTCAGCTGCCATGCGTCCGAATTTCAAACACACAACCATGGGGAGGCGACAAAGATCGTAACCCTGAAAAACGGTTATAAGTCGCTTTTTTTCAGTGTCTTTGTAACTTTGAACAGTCACTATTCAATTCAATTCAATTCAATTTATTAGATTTGTATGCCGCCCCTCTCCGAAAACTCGGGGCGGCTCACAACAACAATAAAAACAATATTCTAGCGAAAACAAATCTAATATTAAAAAGCACATAAAAACCCTATCATATTTAAAAAGCAAACAACACATATATATCCAAACATAAATATAAAAAAGCCTGGGGAAAAGGTGTCTCAACTCCCCCATGCCTGGCGGTATAGATGGGCCTTGAGTAATTTACTAACTGAAGTGTTATAAGTCAAGGACTACATATAAAGAAATCTTTATTGTTGTGGGGAAAAAAATCACAATTTGTCTTTCCGGATTTTTTCTTTCTTTTTCTTGCTTTCTTTCTTTCTTTCCTTCTTTCTTTCTTTCTTTCCTTCCTTTCTTCTTTCTTTCCTTCCTTCTTTCTATCTTTCCTTCTTTCTTTCCTTATTTCTATCTTTCCTTCTTTCTTTCCTTCTTTCTATCTTTCCTTCCTTCTTTCTTTCTTTCTTTTTTTCTATCTTTCCTTCTTTCTTTCTTTCTTTCCTTCTTTCTTTCTTTCTTTCCTTCTTCCTTTCCTTCCTTCTTTCTTTCTTTCCTTCCTTCCTTCCTTCTTTCTTTCTTTCCTTCTTTCTTTCCTTCCTTCCTTCCTTTCTCTCTCTCTCTCTCTCACTTTCTCTCTCTCTCTCTCTCTCTCTCTCTCTCTTTCTTATTTTTTCCTTATGTCTCTAAAATGTTTCACATGCATACCAAACGCAATTCCCTGTAACACCCAGAATTCGTCAGCCAACATCATTGCTAAGCATCCTGGCAGCTCAAGTCCACATCTTCTGAAGGATGCTTGGGTGGGCAGGAGGAGGTTGACGTAACAGGATGCAATCACAAAGAACTGAGAGTTGACCACTGAGGCTGCAAACCGTACACAAATCAAGCTAAACACTAACAAACACAGTACCTTATATCTCAGTGGTTAGCCACAAGCTGGTTGTTGTAGATACAGGATCATAACAGTAACTATACCCATCTGGAAGGTTGCTTCTTCTCAACAGATTAACAGAGTTGGGAGGGACCTTGTGGGTCATCTAGTCCAACTCTCAGCTCGCCACCCAAGCAGGAGATCCTACACCAGTGATGGTGAACCTATGGCATGGCTGCCACAGGTGGTACGCAGGGGCCATATCTGCGGGCACGCGAGCCGTTGCCCTAGCTCAGCTCCAATGTGCATGTGTATGCCAGCCAGCTGATTTTTGGCTCACACAGAGGCTCTGGAAGGGCGTTTTTGGCTTCCAGAGAGCCTCCAGGGGGGATGAGGAAGGGGTTTTTTATGCTCCCCTGGCTCTAGAGAAGAATCTGGAGCCTGGAGAGGGTGAAACACGAGCCTAGTGGGTTCACCAGAAGTTAAGAAACAGGCCGTTTCCGGCCTCCAGAGGGCCTCCGGAGGGGTGGAGGAAGCTGTTTTTGCCCTCCCCAGGCATTGAATTATGGGTGTGGGCACTCGCGCATGCTTGATAGCATGCGCACACACTCTTTTGACACCCGAGGAAAAAAAGGTTCACCATCACTATCCTACACCATTTCTGACAAATGGCAGTTCAGTCTCTTCTTCAAAGCTTCCAGAGATGAAGCTGCCCCAACCACCGAAGGCCATAGTTCCCTCTAAGCTGAGCAGTGAGCAATCGCTCACTTAAAAATCATCATCAACTCAGAGTTTTCCAAACCTGCCCAGAAGCCGAGAGGGAAGGAGTGAGAGGGAAGGAGAGAGAGAGGAAGAGAGAGAAACAGATAGAAAAAAGAGAGGAAGGAAAAGAGAAAGAAAAAGAATGGGAGTAAGGAAGAGAGAAAGAAAATCAAAGTCTAGTTTGAAACTAGCTCAACTATTTAAGTGGCATTTTGATATTGATACAGTTGCCCTATTATGAGCTCACTGTTATAGACACACAGTACAGTATTTTATTTTGAAATTCTCTGAGGCAAAACAGGGTGGGTTTTTTGTTTGTCTGTTTGTTTGTTTGTTTATTTATTTATTTATTTATTATTCCTGTGCCGCCCAGTCCCAAAGGCACTGCCGCTCAGACACTATACTTTTCCGCCCACCCCAAAAAAAAATTAGAGGGAACACTGCCGAAGGCAACTTCGGTTTCATCGGTTGACTGCTCTCGTGGTCTGAAAATTTTTTCTTTTTTTTTCTTTTTAAAAAATATACTTTATTAGTTTATTAAAAAAAGAAGGAAAACAGGGGGAAAGGGGGATGGGAATAGAAAAAAGAGAAGTGGGAGGGGGATGGGGTAAACAGTATTATTATACAACGGCTTATGTATATTATTGTATACACATTCCGAGTATTTGTCTATATGTAAATATTTTGTATTCAATATTCTTATTTGGATAATCTTGTAGCTGTAATATTTAATAGTCCAAGAATAACGTGGGAAGAGAAGGGATAGAAAAGGAAAGAGGGTAGAAAGAAAAGAAGAAAAAAGAGAGAAGAGAGAGAAAAAGAGAGGAGGAGGAGTACCTGCAAGCTAGCAGGCATTTGGATTGTGACGGCTTAGTTTGATTATGTTTGTTGTTTTGTTAGTGAGAAGTAATTGTAGGTTGTAATATTAATAAGTTTCTAGTGATTATCAAGTGGATTGAACTCAGTCAGGGGTTGTATTGATTTTGGTCCGAATTTCTATTGTGCATATCTTTATCTTGATTCATATTAAGAGATTTTTTTTTCTTAATTCTAAGTTGAATCTCTCCTTGTTCGGTTTCTATCCATAATTCCTTGTCTGGCTTTCGGGTGCCTTGGAAAATAGCTTGACCCCTCCCTCTCCATGGTAGCCCCTCAAATATTGGAGCACTGCTATCATGTCTCCCCTGGTCCTTCATTTCATTAAACTAGCCATGCCCAGTTCCTGCAACCGTTCTTCATATGTTTTAGCCTCCAGTCCCCTAATCATCCTGGTTGCTCTTCTCTGCACTTTTTCTAGAGTCTCAACATCTTTTTTACATCGTGGCGACCAAAACTGGATGCAGTATTCCAAGTGTGGTCTTACTAAGGCTTTATAGAGTGGTATTAGTAACTGAGTTGATCTTGATTGTATCCCTCTGTTTATGCAATTTAGAATTGCATCAGCTTTTTTGGCTGCCCGCCATACACTGCAGGCTCATATTTTATGCAAATCTTACTTAAGATTTGTCTCTTTGTACAGTGGTACCTCTACTTATGAACTTAATTCATTCCGTGACCAGGTTCTTAAGTAGAAAGGTTTGTAAGTAGAAGCAATTTTTCCCATAGGAATCAATGTAAAAGCAAATAACGTGTGCGATTGGGGAAACCACAGGGAGGGTGGAGGCCCTGTTTCCTCCCAGGAGATTCCTAGAGAGGCCCCACGGAAGCTTCTCCCCACCTTTTCCGGCCCAGGAGATTCCTAGAGGCCCCATGGAGACTTCTCCCTGCCTTTTCTGGCCCAGTTTCCTCCCAGGAAATTCCTCGAGAGGCCCCACGGAGGCTTCTCCCCGCCTTTTCTGGCCCTGTTTCCTCCCAGGTGATTCCTAGAGAGGCCCCACGGAGGCTTCTCCCCACCTTTTCCGGCCCAGGAGATTCCTAGAGGCCCCATGGAGACTTCTCCCTGCCTTTTCTGGCCCTGTTTCCTCCCAGGAAATTCCTCAAGAGGCCCCACAGAGGCTTCTCCTCACCTTTTCTGGCCCTGTTTCCTCCCAGGTGATTCCTAGAGAGGCCCCACGGAGGCTTCTCCCTGCCTTTTCTGGTTACAGTTTTGGAGGCTCAGGTTTGTAAGTGAAAAATGGTTCTTGAGGAGAGGCAAAAAAATCTTGAACACCCGGTTCTTATCTAGAAAAGTTTGTAAGTAGAGGCATTGTTAGGTAGAGGTACCACTGTATATGCCCAGGTTGCGCAATTGTAGTAGACTGCAGAAATAGTGAAGTATTTTGTAATCCATTAAACGCAACATATCTGCAAAAGAATAAATGCAAAGGCGGGACTATTTTGTACATGCAAACCTTAAATGAGGAGCATTTAAGACTTCTGGGGCTGTAAGAGAAAAACCAACTACGCACAGCACTTAAGACCGCATCACAAATATGGGTGCAGCCAAGATGTTCTTAATATGTTTTAGTTGTCAAGTGTTATACGTAACCCTATTAGCTTTACTTCACCATGCTCATACTATGTACACTTTGCATAAAAATTCAATTTTTTGTTACACAATAAAGTAAAAATAAAGTGTTTTCCGAGATTATTTTCTTTCGCCACCCGTTTACATGAGTCATATTTCAATATACAACGATTGCAACATTTGGAACTGTTACAACAAGAAGAAAAAACCCTTATAGTGAACAATCACATACTACAAAAAAAAATGTTCATATGTAGTGATCGGGCACATTTTTGTGGCCTAGATATTCTAGCAGACTAGTCAACTTTCTGCATGTATTTGATAGATCTGCGTTTGCGTAAAAGTTCAGTAAAGTCGGAAGACGATAACAGCAACAGAAAAGTTGGCTAAAGGTTACTTACAATTCAACTGCAGAAGAATGTTAATCTATCTATGATCTACCATGTTGCATTTGTCCAGATAAAGTTTCTCTATTTAGAATAATCAAATCCTGCTGAGTTGGACAATCTGGACAAGAGGATGAATTCGGCTAAGGAAACTGATTTGCAAGAACTGATGGGAGAATGGGGCAAGGTAAGAGGATATGTGGTTAGTAGAATTCGAGACCAAGCTACAAGGAATAAATTGGAATCACTTTATAATATACCCTGTTTCCCCGATAGTAAGACACCCCCGATTGTAAGACGTATCGGGGGTTTCAGGGGGGTCGGCTAATATAAGCCGTACCCCGAAAGTAAGACATATGTCTTACTTTCGGGGAAACACGGGGGTATTGCCGGGGGGGGAGCCCGATGACGTCGCTTCCAAGCTCCCCGCGCGCCCCTCGCCTTCGCCTTGCCGCGGCGCCACCGCCTCTTCCCCGGCTTGGCAAAGCGAAGGACGGAGCTGGTCCAAAGCGAGGCGAGCGGGCGGCGGCTTGCAGCGAAGGCGCTCGTCCCAGCAACTGAGTCCTGCCGAGGCTCGGCTGCAGGCGGCCAGCGAGGCTGACCGGCTCCGAGGCGAGCGGCCGGAGCTGCGCCCTCCTTCGCCCGCCTCCTTTCCGGCAGGCAGGTGGGGCTGCCCAACTGCGCAGAGCGGCTCCTCCCCTCCAGACACACGCTTCCCTGACACGCGTCTGTGGCTCCACGCGTGCACGCCGCTTGGAGCCCTGAGGTTGAACTTGGAAAAGGGCTCACGAGGCTCCTGTCCCGCGGCTGCCCTTCTGGACTCTGGGGAGATGCCTTCGGGAACGCGACCCTTTCAATTTTTTTCCAATGTAAGACATACCCCGAAAGTAAGACGCAGTGGGGCTTTTGGGGGTAAAAAGAAAGTAAGACACTGTCTTACTTTCGGGGAAACACGGTATATTGCTCTTGAATTAAAATGATATATATAAAATATGCCCCCATTTTGGTGAAGGGGTGCGAATGTTGTCTGGTGGTGGGCACAAATCACTGAGCACTTGTTGTATGTTGTGTGCGTGTTTTATATTTTAAAATCAATAAAAAAATATTTAAAATAATAATAATAATTTAATTTTTTTTAAAAAATCCTTAAAGATAAACAGATTACCTACTAAATTAGGGTTACCAGGAGATCTAATAATCATGGCCCATGGTAAGGAATTTCAGAGCAGTCCTTCAGAAATACTTAAAATTCTGTTATTGGAAGTTTTTTGTCATTTTTATTTAGGGATTCCTTCTTAATGGGCATTTATTATTTAAAAGGGTTAATAAATATACATGAAAATTGATATGGAAGAGATATGGAGAAATTTGAAATACTGCAGCCTAATTAATTTGAGGTATTTAAAATTTGGAACATCTTAAAAGATGTTTTAGCTAACAGTATATTAGTATAATATAAGAACACTGAACAGCTATTTTTTATCCAGATGTTAAGAGAGAAGGAGGTAGCATTTTACTTGTATACCATAATTTTAAAATTGACCTATTGTGAAGCAATTTGATGCTGTTGGTATTTTATATTGCATTGCGATTGGAGAGAAAAATAAAAAAATTCTTTGCCGGAAAAAAAAGAAAGAAATACAGTACAGTACTTAAAAAGCCAGTTTTCTATTCCTGTCTCAGGGAACCTCTAAATACTTGCTCGTGCAACAAAGCAATTTTAATTTCTTCAAAATCAGCCCATTCCACAAGAAAGCACTGAAGCTAAGAAAGCCCAGGGACCCTGTCGTCAAGATAAAAATGAAATAGCTGCGAAAAGATCTCTTTTCATAAAATTAATAAACGAACTTTGCAAATGAAACAAGATGCACTTTTTAAAATACTCACCGAATTAATTATCCCTCGGAGAGCTTGAAATCCTTCTCTTACTGGGAAGACTTGATCCTTTGAATCAGCAATGCTTTCAAGCTAGGGAAGTAAACACAAACACAACAGAGATTTGTGCTACCAACCTTTAGATACTGATAGATAAGTATGCACAGAATTTAGCAACGATTTAAGGGCAGGAAAATGCATGGCTTCGAGAGAACTACAGGTATAGACAAAATCATATTATTTTCTTATTCCCACAGCAAAACAAACTAAACACAAATCAATATTGATACTGCAAAAGTCAAAAAGAGGGCGGTGAAAATATTTACTGACCCCTCGCATCCTGGACACAAACTGTTTCAACTCCTACTCTCAAAACGTCGCTACAGAGCACTGCACACCAAAGCAACTAGACACAAGAACAGTTTTTTCCCGAACGCCGTCACTCTGCTAAACAAATAATTCCTTCAACACTGTCAAACTTTTTACTAAGTCTGCACTTCTATTTCTACTAGTTTTTTCTCATCATTGCTATCACCCATTTCCTCCCATTTATGACTGTATGACTGTAACCTTGCTTGTATCCTAAGATTTTTATTAATATTGATTGCTTCTTCATTGCTTATTTGACCCCTATCACAATCATTAAGTGTTGTACCTTCATGATTCTTGACAAATGTCTCTTTTCTTTTATGTACGCTGAGAGCATATGCACCAAGACAAATTCCTTGTGTGTCCAATCACACTCGGCCAATAAAGAATTCTATTCTATTATATTCTGTTGTAACCCCAGGAAGATTCCCATCTATGAAAGGTCAACAAAGAAGAACAAGAAATAGAAATAACAGAGTTGGAAGGGACCTTGGAGGTCTTCTAGTCCAACCCCCTACTTAGGCAGGAAACCCTACATCACTTCAGACAACAACATCTTCTTAAAAATGTCTAGTGTTGGAGCATTCACAACTTCTGGAGGCAAGTTGTTCCATCGATTAATTGTTCTAATTGTTCTAACAAGGAGTAGTTTCATTTACATAATGGTTTTCACTGAATCTGCTGGTTCTTTGCTTTGAAACCAAAGTAACCATTATGTTCTCCTTGTTTCTCTCCAAGTCCATTAAGTGTATGATGCAAGGCATCAGAGAGCAGCCAACCAAACATAACAATTTTGAACCACCACATGAGGAACTGTATTAAGGGATTGCGGCATTAATAAGGTTGACAGCCACCAGCATAATCCCTTGCGGGGTGGATTCTGGCAACTGAATGGAGCTAGCAGAGTATATTAATGGCTGGATAATAATAATAATAATAATAATAATAATAATAATAATAATAATAATAATTATTATTATTATTATTATTATTAATTAATTAATTAGATTTGTATGCCGCCCCGCCCCTCTTCCTGTCAACAATGCAGAGTTGTGTTCAGTAGATATATTCACAGTTTGGCTAGAGCAGGGGTAGGCAAAGATGGCTCTTCTATGACATGTGGACTTCAACTCCCAGAATTCCTGAGTTAGCATGATTGGCTCAGGAATTCTGGGAGTTGAAGTCCACAAGTCATACAAGAGCCAACTTTGCCTACCCCTGGGCTAGAGGAAGAAACATCTCCCTCTACCGAGGATCGAACTCACAGCTCTACCTCTAGGCCACCGCAACACTCCGTTCCAGCCATTTCCACTCTCAAATTCCCAAGCCATAGGACCTTACCTGGTCTTGATTAAAATTGAGGACTCCAACGCAGTAAACTCTAGCTCCCATAGCCCTGGCATTTTGTGCCTGTAGTAGAGAGAACGGAGGAAGATTAAAAAAAGAGCCACGTCTACATTTGCCGTAAAAACATAGAAACATAGAAGACTGACAGCAAAAAAAGACCTCATGGTCCATCTAGTCTGCCCTTATACTATTTTTTGTATTTTATCTTAGGATGGATACATGTTTCTCCCAGGCAACATTTATATTCAGTTACTGTGGATTTATCTACCACATCTGCTGGAAGTTTGTTCCAAGGATCTACTACTCTTTCAGTAAAATGATATTTTCTCATGTTGCCTTTGATCTTTCCCCCAACTAACTTCAGATTGTGTCCCCTTGTTCTTGTGTTCACTTTCCTATTAAAAACACTTCCCTCCTGGACCTTATTTAACCCTTTAACATATTTAAATGTTTCGATCATGTCCCCCCTTTTCCTTCTGTCCTCCAGACTATGCAGATTGAGTTCATGAAGTCTTTCCTGATACGTTTTATACTTAAGACCTTCCACCATTCTTGTAGCCCATCTTTGGACCCGTTCAATTTTGTCAATATCTTTTTGTAGGTGAGGTCTCCAGAACTGAACACAGTATTCCAAATGTGGTCTCACCAGCGCTCTATATAAGGGGATCACAATCTCCCTCTTCCTGCTTGTTATACCTCTAGCTATGCAGCCAAGCATCCTACTTGCTTTCCCTACCGCCCGACCACACTGCTCACCCATTTTGAGAAATCACTACCTCTAAATCCTTCTCTTCTGAAGTTTTTGCTAACCCAACACGCCTGTGCGAATGTTGAACTCAAACAAGGAGTGTTGCTGCACTTCAACCCTCACCTCTTTTTCCGCATAAAGTGGGATCAAGCCTTCCAACTTTCCATCTGTCAAGGCAATGATCACACTACTGGACCTTGTTGCTTGGGCGATCTGCTCGTTTGCCTGGAAAACAAAAAACCAAAAGAATTTATGCTCTTGCAATTGCATTTGGAAGCGGAGAAGAGAAAGGGAAGGAGATTAGATTAGATTTATTGGATTTATATACCACCCCTCTCCGCAGACTCGGGGCGGCTCACAACAATGGTGAAGAACAGTACATAGTAACAAATCTAATACAGTGATACCTTGTCTTACAAACTTAATTGGTTCCAGGACGAGGTTCTTAAGGTGAAATGTTTGTAAGACGAAACAATGATTCCCATAGGAATCAATGGAAAAGCGATTAATGCGTGCAAGCCCAAAATTCACCCCTTTTGCCAGCCGAAGCGCCCGATTTTGCACTGCTGGGATTCCCCTGAGGCTCCCCTCCATGGGAAACCCCACCTCCGGACTTCTGTGTTTTTGAAATGCTGCAGGGGAATCCCAGCATTGCAAAAACGAGCGCTTCGCTGGCAACGGAAGCCCGGAGGTGGGGTTTCCCAGTGAAGGGAGCATCAGTGAAACCGCAGCATCACAAAAACACCGAAGTCCTCGAAATCTCACCTCCGGACCTCTGTGTTTTCCATGGACAGGAGCCTCAGGGGAATCCCAGGAGCGCAAAAACAGGCGCTTTGCTGGCAATGGAAGTCCGGAGGTGGGGCATCCCAGCAGCGGCAGTGGGTTTGTAAGGTGAAAATAGTTTGTAAGAAGAGGCAAAAAAAATCTTAAACCCTGGGTTTGTATCTCAAAAAGTTTGTATGATGAGGCGTTTGTAAGACGAGGTATCACTGTATTTAAAAATCTAAATTACACTTTTAGATTAAAAAGTCCAAACAAGAAACCCCAATATATAAAAAACAACACACAATCGAATCATACACAAAAACTACATGGGCAAGGGGGAGATGTTTCAATTCCCCCATGCCTGACGGCAGAGGTGGGTCTTAAGAAGTTTACGAAAGGCAAGGAGGGTGGGGGCAGTTCTAATCTCCAGGGGGAGCTGGTTCCAGAGGATAGAAATGACGAACCAGAAGGAGTTAAGCGTTCATCAAGTCGCACCTGAATTTATGTTTAGAGTCAGTGTGAAGCAGTAGTGGGTTTCACGAATCCCAGCGGCCGATTAGGTCCCATTGAGTGGGCCTTCTCCGGGTCCCGTCGACTAAGCAATGTCGTCTGGTGAGGGCCAGGGGAAGAGCCTCCTCTGTGGCAGCCCTGGCCCTCGGGAAGTAACTCCCCCTAGAGTTCAGAACTGCCCCCACCCTCCTCGCCTTTTGTAAGTTGTTGAAAACTCACCTTTGCCGCCAGGCATGGAGAAATTGACACCTCCCCTTACTACTTGGTTTATGTATGGTTTGATTGGGTTGTGTGGTTATTTTATTATCAGGGTTTTTTAAAATGTGTTTTTAAATATTGGATTTGTACATTTTTTTCTTATTGTTGTGAGCCGCCCTGAGTTTTCGGAGAGGGGCGGCATACAAATCTAATAAATTATTATTAAAATTATTATTATTCACTTACTTTAGCTACTTGTTCGGGAACGAGAGTGCATGCATGCAATTGGACCAGCTTACTGTCTTTTACCTTGTGTATCCCAGCGGCTGGTCAGATCCCACAGAGTCGGCCTTCTCCATGTCTCAGACAATGCCAGCTGGCAGGGCCTAGGGAAGAGCCTTCTCTGTGGTGGCCCCAGCCCTCTCTGAATCAACTCCCCCCAGGGATTCGTACTGCCCCCACCCTCCTAGCCTTTCATAAGGCCTTGGAGACACACCTTTGCTGACAGGCCTGGGGTTAGTCAATTTTTTTAATATCTACTCCGGCTCATGACTGAACCCAGTACTGTATGTATGTCAGGTTGAAATGTGGATGGTTGCTTTTTTAAATGAATTGGGGTTTTAGAATAGGAATGGTTTAAATTTTTACAGGGTTTTTTTTTAGGATTCGTGTTTTCGTCTTAGAATTTTAAATGTTAGGTTTCTTGTGCATTTGTATTTGTTTTGTTGTGACTCGCCCCGAGTCCCAGGAAAAGGGCAGCACAAAAAACAAACAAACAAACAAATAAATAAATAAATAAACAGACAAACAAACAGACAAACAAACAGACAAACAAACAGACAAACAAACAGACAAACAAACAGACAAACAAGCAAATATATAAATATATAAATAAATATATAAATAAAAATAAATATACAGTGTTCCCCCCAGTTTCACGCTCTCGATCATTGCTAATCGCTATATCGTGATTTTTCAACCCGGAAGTAAAAAACACCATCTGCGCATGCGTGCCCTTTTTTCTATGGCCACGCATGCCTAGATGGAGTTTGCGTTCCCCGCCGGGCAGATCAGCTGCTGGGAGGCTTCCCTGGGTCTTCCCCCTCTTGCTGGCGGGAGGGTGAGCGGCAGGCATCAGCGAGGAGCCGGGGTTTCCCCTTTGCGTGGGCGGCCGGTAAGACCCCAGCGCTGCTTCCCAGCTGGGAAGCGGCGCGAGCGAACGGCGTGGGCGGGCGAAGGGCGGGCGCGCGGGCAGGCAGGCGGCGGACAAGCGGCGGGCGCGGCAGCAGCGAGGAGTGAGCGGCCGGTAAGACCCCAGCGCCGCTTCCCAGCTGGGAAGCAGCGCGAGCGAACGGCGTGGGTGGGCGAAGGGCGGGCGCGCGGGCAGGCAGGCGGCGGACAAGCGGCGGGCGCGGCAGCAGCGAGGAGTGGGCGGCCGGTAAGACCCCCAGCGCCGCTTCCCAGCTGGGAAGCGGCACGAGCGAACAGCGTGGGCGGGCGAAGGGCGGGCGTGTGGGCAGGCAGGCGGCGGACAAGCGGCGGGCGCGGCAGCAGCGTGGAGTTTGCGTGGGTGGCGGGGAAACCCCAATCTTCGGCTGCTCGCTGCTGCGGCGATAGTAAAAACACCATCTGCGCATGCGCAGATGGTGTTTTTACTTCCGCACCGCTACTTCGCGAAGAATCGATTGTCGCGAGGGGTCCTGGAATGGAACCCTCGCGATAATCGGGGGACCACTGTATAAATAAAAATAAATATATAAACAAAAAATAAATAAACAAATAAACAAACAAACAGACAAACAAATGCTTCTGCACATGCGCAGAGCGTTTTTGATGACATCCAGGCAGATGGGCAAAGCCTTGCGCCACTACCAGTTCGCCCAAATGAACTGGTAGCAACTCACCACTGGTTCAAAGGACGTACAGGTTGTTCTCAACTCACAAAGGCTTGTTTAGTAACTGTAGGAAGTTACAACCACACTGACAAAAGTGACTCATGAGGTTTTTCACCCTTTTAACCATTGTGGTTTCCCCATCAAAATTCAAGACGATTGGCAAAGGACTTGTGTGTGTGTGTGTGTGTGTGTGTGTGTGTATGAATGTATATATATGTATGTATGTATGTATGTATGTATGTATGTATGTATGTCGGGGTTTCTTTAACCATTTTATTAGTTTATACTGTGACATACAAAGAAAGCACAAAGGCAAATAGTAAGGGAAAAAAAACATTGACATCCGACTCTTTCGGTGCAACAGAATAAGGCATTATTTTATTTATTTTATTTGTTTGTTTATGTCAGGTACGTATTGGTGGTATACAAAGATATAACCATGTTTATATACATGATACTAGTAAGAGAGAAACATTAGGACAGGGGACGGAAGGCATGCTGGTGCACTTATGCAGCCCCCTTACTGACCTCTTAGGAATTGGGAGAGGTCAACAGTGGAGAGTTTAAGGGTAAAGTTTTGGGGGTTATGTGATGATACTACAGAGTCTGGTAGTGATTTCCATGCATCAACTACTCAGTTACTAAAGTCGTATTTCCTGCAGTCGAGTTTAGAGCGGTTTACTTTAAGTTTGTATCTGTTGTCATCATCATCCATCCTGCATGCTGCCAAGAATTCTTCAGGAATGAAGTGTATTAGAAATATTACAATTTTTAAAAAAAATGCAAAACATTATTTAAACCTGAGTCCCGTGGGATTGGGCGGCATATAAGTCAAATGAATTAAATTAACTCAAATTAAAAAGTTGAAAGTTCTCAAACAGCAATGAACGACATCTCCAATTGCAGAAAAAGCAAAAACTTACTTTCTGTAATCCTTCGTGCATGTATGTTTCCCCTCCTGGCTTAACGTTCTGTAAATCTTCAATGCCTCTCTGAATTTTTTGCCTAAAAATAAGGGGGGTGGAAATCATAAAAAGTTTTATTATTAAAGGCACCAAAATGGTTGGAGTTAACTCAGTTCCTAATAGAGCTTAGAAGATCTTTGGAGACAAACGATTTAGTTTAGTTTAGTTTATTTAGATTTGTATGCCGCCCCTCTCCGAAGACTCGGGGCGGCTAACAACAATAAAAAAACAATATAACAAATCTAATATTAAAAAGTAACCTAAAAAAAACAAACCTCAATTTAAGAAACCAATCATACCAACAAACATACCATGTATAAATTCTATAAGCCTAGGGGGAAGGGAGAGAAAATTTTCAATTCCCCCATGCCTGACCACAGAGGTGGGTTTTAAGGAGCTTGCGAAAGGCAAGGAGGGTGGGGGCAAGTCTGATATCTGGGGGGAGCTGGTTCCAGAGGGTCAGGGCCACCACAGAGAAGGCTCTTCTCCTGGGTCCCGCCAAATGACATTGTCTAGTTCGGTGTTTTTCAACCAGTGTGCCG
Organism: Erythrolamprus reginae; assembly: GCF_031021105.1. Taxonomy (NCBI): domain Eukaryota; kingdom Metazoa; phylum Chordata; class Lepidosauria; order Squamata; family Dipsadidae; genus Erythrolamprus; species Erythrolamprus reginae. Next base: position 8,790,002 of record NC_091956.1, read on the forward strand.
TGGCACACTAGTGTGCCGTGAGACATGGTCAGGTGTGCCGCGAAGCTCAGAGAGAGAAAGAAAGCAAAAGAGAGAGAAAGAAAGAGAGAAAGAAAACAAGAGAGAGAGAAAGAAAGCAAGAGAAAGAGAGAGAGAGAGAAAGCAAGAGAGAGAAAAAGAAAACAAGAGAGAGAAAAAGAAAGCAAGAAAGAGAGAGAGAGAGAGAAAGAGAACAAGAGAGAGAAAGAAAGCAAGGGAGAGAGCAAGAGAGAGAGAGAGAGAAAGAGGGAGGGAAGGTGGGAGAGAGAAAGACATAGAGGGAGGGAGGGAGAAAGAGAGCAAAAAAGAGAGGAAGGAAGGAAGAGAGAAAGAAAGAGGGATGGAGAGAGAGGAAAAAGAAGGGAGAGAAAGAGGGAGGGAGAAATAGAGCGAAAGGGAGGAAGAGAGAGAAAAAACTTTTGTCCAAACTTTTTTTAGCCGGCCCCCCCCCCCCCAACTCAATGTGCCCCAGGGTTTTGTAAATGTAAAAAATGTGCCATGGCTCAAAAAAGGTTGAAAATCACTGGTCTAGTTGACGGGACCCAGAGAAGGCCAACTCTGTGGGACCTAACCGGTCGCTGGGATTCGTGCGGCAGGAGGCGGTCCCGGAGATATTCTGGTCCAGTGCCATGAAGGGCTTTATAGGTCATAACCAACACTTTGAATTGTGACCGGAAACTGATAGGCAACCAATGCAGACTGCGGAGTGTTGGTGTAACATGGGCATATTTGGGAAAGCCCATGATTGCTCTTGCAGCTGCATTCTGCACGATCTGAAGTTTCTGAACACTCTTCAAAGGTAGCCCCATGTAGAGAGCATTACAGTAGTCGAGCCTCGAGGTGATGAGGGCATGAGCGACTGTGAGCAGTGAGTCCCCGTCCAGATAGGGCCGCAACTGGTGCACCAGGCGAATACAGTTCCCCCCCTCGTCAAAAGTATTCATCCCAGAATCTTAAGATGTCTTGCTTTCTATGGTTACACTGAAACAGATACGAATAATCAAGCGGTGTTAAATTCTACTTCTGAGGATTCATTGCTCAAAACTATACACAAAGATCTAATCCAGGGGTTTGCAACCTGCGGCTCTGGAACCACATCTGGCTCTTTCACCCCTCTGCTGGCGGCTCCCTGTCGCTCAAAATATGCGTCACAACTGCCAATGTGCAACTCCCGCCGGCACGCGATTTATTGAACTTTTCAACCCATCTTTTTTGGGTGGAGTTCAACATGTTTTTGTTGCAGGCAGAAATAAAAATTTGCAGCAGTTCAGTGATTACATAAATGCAATATACCATAGGTTCTTTTTATATGTTAAAAAAAAACCCCAATATATGCAGTGTTATCTTCATTTTAGACGTCAAAAGGTTTTCTTTTCTGTTGGGAAATTGTCCAAATGGCTCTTCCAAAGTTTAAGGTTGCCAACCCCTGATTTAGTCAATTACAGGCCAAAACACTAGCCTACTGGGCCCACCAGAAGTTGGAAAACAGGCTGTTTCCGGTCTCCAGAGGGCCTCTGGGAAGGGGGCAGCAAGAGAAGCTGTTTTTGCCCTCCCCGGGCATTGAATTATGGGTGTGGGCACTCGCGCATGTGGGATAGCATGTCCCCACCCTCTTTTGGCCCCTGAGGAAAAAAGGTTCACTATCAGTGGTACCTTTACTTAAGAACTTAATTAGTTCTGTGACCAGGTTCTTAAGTAGAAATGTTCTTAAGCAGAAGCAATTTTTCCCATAGGAATCAATGTAAAAGCAAATAATGGGTGCAAACCTATTAGGAAAGTAATAAAAGCTCGGAATTTGGGTGGGAGGAGGAGGACGAAGAAGAAGAGGAAGAGGACAGTCAGTGCCGAAGGAAGAAGGTGAGGTGAGGGGAATCAAAAAAATCCAAAACCTTAATGATTAAAAAAAAAAAAGAGGGACTCTGAGGCAGCGAGGAGGAGCACGCGCCTCCAATACACCCGACGCAAGGCTGCCTCCCATACACTGCCTCCCATACACTGGCTGCTGCTGCTGCTACCTGCTTCCTCTTCCTTCCCATGCTGAAGGGCAGCCCTCTCCTCTCACTCGCTCATTTTGTAGCCAGAGCCTTTCCTTCCTTGGCTGCCCAGAGCGAAGGGAACATTTCTTTTCTCTGGGCACTGGCAGAGGTTTATTCCCTCTCCAAACACCCAGAGAAAGGAAAATGCTTCGTTCGCTCTGGATTGCCAAAGCCTCCTTAAGCGCCACCAAAAGGCTCCTCTGGAAGCCCAGAAAAGCCGAAGATGGCTGGAATTAAATGGGGAATGGCAGGAAACTGGCCGGGCCTTTGTGCCGCTCTTAAATTTCCTGGGAAATTTTTCTGGGCTCGGGTTCTTAAGTAGAAAATGGTTTTTAAGTAGAGGCAAAAAAATATTGAACACCCGGTTCTTGTCTAGAAAAGTTCTTAAGTAGAGGCGTTCTTAGGTAGAGGTACCACTGTATTGTCATTTTCGTTTTGTCGTAAGCGGCCTAGAAATTTAATAAATAAATGAGACATGGGAGAAACCTGCGGACTTCACATTTCTGAATCACTCCCCATTTCCTCCCTCTCACCCAGAATTGAAAAAGCAGACCAGAGGGAGGAGGGAGGAAACCCCCTCCGACAAAGCCATTTAAATCTGTACTACCAGTTCTGGTTGCCACCAAAGACATGCTGTGCGCTATAGATGGCAGCTGAACAAGTTACATAAAGTCAATGCAATCTGTTTAATCCAAAATATTTTACACTCGGCGTCTATTGAAAACAACCTGAAACTGATTATGTACGAATGCAGATTACCAAGCAGACGCTCCCTGGTTGCCAGGGGATGTCTGGCAGACTGTCCGCGGGCTCTGGCAGTTCTGCTGCCAAGAAACAAATGACAAATCAAGTTCCAGGGTTGCTTTTTTCCCTTCTTCTTCTCCCCCCGCCCTCAAACCCAGATTTTGCCATGCAAAAAATAGCTCTCGTACAATCAGTTCAGTTTTATTTATCCAGCATAGAACAGAGACCTCCATGCACTTTTTTTGACACCTGCAGCCCTCTTTCAGCTGTGGATGGACCCCAGTGAGTCCAGAAAAAAGGAAACATGATGCGTTCCACGGTAAAAAAAAAAGAAAGGAGTTTACCATCTGGGTTGTAATACTCTGGAACAGGAGGAGGAGGAGGAGAGGGAGGAGAGGGGGAGGGGGACAGGGAAAGGAGGAAGAGGAGGAGGGGAGGAGGGGAGGGACAAAGAAAAGAAGAGGAGGAGTGGGGAGGACAGGGAAAGGAGGAGGTACAGAAGGAGGAGAGACACAAGGAAGAGAGGAGGAGGGGGACAGGAAGAGGAGGAGAGGGGCAAGGAAGAGAGGAAGAGGAAGAGGAGGAGAGGGACAGGGAAAGGAGGAGGAGGAGGAGTGGGGAGGACAGGCAAAGGAGGAGGCGCAGAAGGAGGAGAGACACAAGGAAGAGAGGAGGAGGAGGAAGGATAAGGAAGAGGAGGGGAAGAGGAGTGGCCTCTCTAGGAATCTCCTGGGAGGAAACAGGGCCAGAAAAGGCAAGGAGAAGCCTCCGTGGGGCCTCTCTAGGAATCTCCTGGGAGGAAACAGGGCCAGAAAAGGCAGGCAGCCTCCGTGGGGCCTCTCTAGAATCTCCTGGGAGGAAACAGGGCCGGAAAAGGCAGGGAGAAGCCTCCGAGGGGCCTCTCTAGGAATCTCCTGGAAGGAAACAGGGCCGGAAAAGGCGGGGAGAATCCTCCGTGGGGCCTCTCGAGGAATCTCCTGTGAGGCAACAGGGCCGAAAAAGGCGGGGGGAAACCTCCGTGGGGCCTCTCTAGGAATCTCCTGGGAGGAAACAATGCCAGAAAAGGCAGGAGAAGCCTCCGTGGAGCCTCTCTAGGAATCTCCTGGGAGGAAACAGGGCCTCCACCCTCCCTGTGGTTTCCCCAATCACACACATTATTTGCTTTTACATTGATTCCTATGGGGACAATTGCTTCTTCTTACAAACTTTTCTACTTAAGAACCTGGTCACGGAATGAATTAAGTTCGTAAGTAGAGGTACCACTTTATAACGAAATATGTTGTTTCCTGTTGCAGACATCCAGTCCAAGTGGCAACAGAGAAAATAAAAATGATGAAACCATCTGTTGCAACCACCGAAATCCAGAGCGTAGGGGCACTGGGTTGCTGTCAGGATGCCACCATGAATGTTTCCTCACCATCCACCCTGTAGCGGATGGTCCTTTCTTGACTCTTTCCTGAACACAAAGCCTTCGTCCCCCTCCCACCAAACCCCCCACCCCCCGCTCAATTCTGAATCCTTTCTCCGTCGCTGGAAATCACATCGAAACATATTTACACAATAAAAGCAGACACTTGCACAGCAGAAGAGGTGTTGGTTTGCTACAGCAAAATGCAAACACCCAACTCCTGAGGAGCCTGGCTACCTTGAAATAACCGAGCGAAAATCTGGAAGGTTTGTTGCGCAAAACCCGCTTAGAATTCGAGACCGGAGCTAAGGGAAGACAATCCGTTGACGGCAACTTGGAGACGGCTTCGCAGTTACAAATAGAACATCTCGGTGGAACATATGCAGAAGCATCTCACACCTCTGTCTTTCAGCAAAGGCACATTTTTATCCCTCGCAGTTCTCACGCTGGTTGCCTTCCTTCCAAACATGCTCCTCGGGGCGCCAAGTCCTTCGTTCTTGATGTCAGCTTGGAGAAGGCACGGGACGCTCTCCCAATTAATACGTTAGCATCTCGCGTGAACGCTTCTACGTGACTCAGCATCTAAAATAGTGGGGGGGCCGCCCATCTTCGGTGCTACCGATGTGCCCTCTGACGCCAAGGCGGGCACATGAACGCGCCCATCAGCATGTGGCTCCTGCACATGCGCAGAAAGCAAACTCTTGTGTGAGGATGCACGCGCAAGTGAGATTTTGGCGAATTAGATCTAACACTACAGTGGTGCCTCTACTTAAGAATGCCTCTACTTAAGAACTTTTCTAGATAAGAACCGGGTGTTCAAGATTTTTTTGCCTCTTCTTAAGAACCATTTTCTACTTAACATTTTCCAGGAAATTTATACATGGTATGCTTGTTTGTATGATTGGTTTATTAAATTGGGGGTTTTTTAGATTATTTTTAATATTAGATTTGTCTACATTGTCTTTTTTATTGTTGTTAGCCGCCCCGAGTCTTCGGAGAGGGGCGGCATACAAATCTAATAAATAAATAAATAAATAAATAAATAAATAAAATAAAATAAATAATTTTGAGAGCGGCACGAAGGCCCGGCCAGTTTCCTGCCATTCCCCCTGGGTTTCTCTCTCTGGCGCAATGGATGGGAGGCAGCCTCGCGCTGGTGTATGGGAGGCACGTGCTCCTCCTCGCCGCCTCAGAGTCCCTCTTTTTTTTTAAGCCTTAAAGTTTTGGATTTTTTTTTATTCCCCTCACCTCACCTTCTTCCTTCCTGTCCTCCTCCTCTTCTTCCTCCTCCTCCTCCCACCCAAATTCCAAGCTTTTCTTTCTTTCCTAATGGGTTTGCACACATTATTTGCTTTTACATTGATTCCTATGGGAAACATTGCTGCTTCTTACAAAATTTTCTACTTAAGAACCTGGTCATGGAACGAATTAAGTTCTTAAGTAGAGGTACCACTGTACTTATCCAATTATTGCAACTCTATGATTCTAATTGCTGAAAAGGCTCACAGTTCCGGTGCTTTTTTTAAAAGGTATTTTGATAGCATTTCAAAACAGGCAATGCCGACACTTACTTACCTATCTTGGGTTAGGGGCAGAATCACAGTTGCTTGCATGGAGAACACGATGAAAGATATTCTCATCCGAGGGCTTTTAAAGATGAGAAAGAGAAAGAAAAACATAAAATTCAGCTACGTAAGCCAGAACATTTCATAGAAACATAGAAACATAGAAGTCTGACGGCAGAAAAAGATCTCATGGTCCATCTAGTCTGCCCTTATACTATTTTCTGTATTTTATCTTAGGATGGATATATGTTTATCCCAGGCATGTTTAAATTCAGTTACTGTGGATTTTTCTACCACGTCTGCTGGAAGTTTGTTCCAAGCATCTACTACTCTTTCAGTAAAATAATATTTTCTCACGTTGCTTTTGATCTTCCCCCCAACTAACTTCAGATTGTGTCCCCTTGTTCTTGTGTTCACTTTCCTATTAAAAACACTTCCCTCCTGGACCTTATTTAACCCTTTGACATATTTAAATGTTTCGATCATGTCCCCCCTTTTCCTTCTGTCCTCCAGACTATACAGATTGAGTTCATTAAGTCTTTCCTGATACGTTTTATGCTTAAGACCTTCCATCATTCTTGTAGCCCGTCTTTGGACCCGTTCAATTTTGTCAATATCTTTTTGTAGGTGAGGTCTCCAGAACTGAACACAGTATTCCAAATGTGGTCTCACCAGCATTCTATATAGCGGGATCATAATCTCCCTCTTCCTGCTTGTTATACCTCAAGAAATCATTAATTTGATCACACAGAAAATTATCTAGTATCCAATACATTGATTGATTGATTGATTGTGTTTATATGCTGCATGATTTGCTGTTTCCGAACACTCTTCAAAGGTAGCCCCATGTAAACAGCTTGGCAGTAGTCGAACTTCGAGGTGATAAGGGCATGAGTGACTGTGAGTAAGGACTCCCTGTCCAAATAGGGCCGCAACTGGTGCACCAGACGAACATAGACAAACGCCCCCCTTGCCACAGCCGAAAGATGATGTTCCAATGTCAGCTGTGGATCGAGGAGAACGCTAAAGTTGCAGACCCTTTCTGAGAGGGTCAAAAGTCCCACCCACCCCCACCCCGAGTGCCAAATAATTTTTTAAAATCCTTTATGCATGGTATATTTGTGTGTATGTTTGGTTTTTTATAATAAGGGTTTTTAGTTGTTTTATCAAATTGGATTGTTATATGTTGTTTTACCATTGTTGTTAGCCGCCCCGAGTCTGCGGAGAGGGGCGGCATACAAATCCAATAAATAATAATAATAATAATAATAATAATAATAATAATAATAATAATAATACTTGGATTTATTTATTTTTTAATCCCATCATCAAAGAATTCCGTTCTGGGAGAAATTCGTCAGCATACGTTCCCTTTTTAAAAATTTATAAAAAAATATCCTCACCGCATGTTTGAAGAAATGGAACGTGTGTTATGCTATAACTTCGTTCAGGTTCAGGCCCAGAAAGAGGGGAGGGGGGGAATATAGAACAGATGTACAACAACCCTTACTTGGAGCGATCTAATTCTTATAACGAAACCTGCTCAGAATATTTTACCATATGCTGCACGGAACAGCATTTGCCAACCTTGGAACTCTTCCTCTTTCTCCCTCCGAAGAAAGAAGTGGGGGAAACGAGGACAAAATCTCTCCTTTTATATATATATATATATTTATTTATTTATTGGTTTTGCACATTGAATTTAACATAAAACAAACATAAAACGGTGCACAGTGCATGTCCCCACCACCCGACTGACAATCCCACCACCACCACCAAATGTGGGGGTGGTTCAAATATTTACTAATTTATATTCTTTTATTTCCTTAGCTCTACTTTGCATTTGTTTACTATTGAAAGAGGGATTGGAGTTTATTTTTCACATTTCCGTCACAGATTCTACTCAGCATATAATCTTTCACCTTATTCCATCGTACCATCAGCTTCTCCAATTTATTTTCATCAAAATTGTTTAATCTTATTTCCATGATTTCAAAATGAATGTGATCCACCATGTACCAATACCAGTTCTGTAATGTCCATTTTATAGACTCTTTCCAACCCAATACCGCTACTGCTTGAGCACTTTCCAATGCTACAGTTTTTATTTCTTTAAAATCTCTTAGTTCTCTTTGTTTAAAATTAATATCGCTATTTCTTTTGTAATTATGCAATTCATGTTTAGCATTTTATTTATTTCATTCTGCACTTCCTTCCAAAATTTCTGAACTTCAACACACTCCCAGAATTCCTTTCCTTTGGCAACCATATCAGCTTCTCCAATTTATTTTAATCAAAATTGTTTAATCTTATTTCCATGATTTCAAAATGAATTTGATCCACATTCACATACGAGGACAAAATCTCAAAAGCTGTTAAGAACAATTCCACCAAACCAGTTCCAGTCAGTCCAGAAATAAAAGGGTGGAGTTCTTGCCGAGATCAAGAGTGACCCAAAAACTTAGGAATGGGCAATCAGATCATTTTTTGGAAGGAACAAACATCTTCGTTGCCAGTAACTGAAATTCCAGATCCCGTGACCTCTGCCAATTACTCGTCTTATTACATTGTCCCAGGAAATCAGATTTCTTTCCCCCTTGTTCTATGGAGGCCTTGTTTGCTGCCCTACGAAGATAGATGCGCTGCAATTAGGATTCCTCTTCCACATGGTCTTCTACCAGCTGGCCAAGCACAATTGCTTTACTGTTCCTGCATTTTCCATAGGAAACAATTAAGTGCGGTGATGTCTATGCAATTGCTTCCAGGACTCGGAGAGCCGTTGTGTTTAATGAGACTTGCGTGTATTATTTATTATTATTATTATTATTATTAATCAGATTTGTATGCCGCCCCTCTCCGCAGACTCGGGTGGCTCACAGCAATAATAATACAATGTAAACAAATCCAATATTTAAGTTTAAGTTAATTTAAAACCCCAATTTAAAAACCAATCATACATACTAACATACCATGCATAAATTTTATAAGCCTAGGAGGAAGGGAGTCTCAATTCCCACATGCCTGACGACAGAGGTGGGTTTTAAGGAGCTTACGAAAGGCAAGGAGGGTGGGGGCAACTCTGATATCTGGGGGGAGTTGGTTCCAAAGGGTCGGGGCCGCCACAGAGAAGGCTCTTCCCCTGGGTCCCACCAAACGACATTGTTTAGTTGATGGGACCCGGAGAAGGCCAACTCTGTGGGACCTAACTGGTCGCTGGGATTTATGTGGCAGAAGGCAGTCACGGAGATATTCTGGTCCGGTGCCATGAAGGGCTTTATAGGTCATAACCAACACTTTGAATTGTGACCGGAAACTGATGCAGACTGCGGAGTGTTGGTGTGACATGGGCATATTTAGGAAAGCCCATGATAGCTCTCGCAGCTGCGTTATGCATGATCTGAAGTTTCCGAACAGTTTTCAAAGGTAGCCCCATGTAGAGAGCTTTACAGTAGTCGAGCCTCGAGGTGATGAAGGCATGAGTGACTGTGAGCAGTGAGTCCCGGTCCAAATAGGGCCGCAACTGGTGCACCAGGCGAATCTGGGCAAACTCCCTCCTCGCCACAGCTGATGATCTTGCTCTTCTCAGAGACGGTAAAGGGCTGCTGGTTATGCGGACCAGTGTGCAGCTTCAATTGGAAAAATGGGAGCTGCCCGCATAGCTGTGCATGCCAGCATGTGCAGGTGCACCCCTACACAATATTTGGCTTCTGCACATGCACAGCAAGCAAAATCCTGTGAAGACACTCACGCAAGTGAGATTTCAGTTATTTCCGCCAATTTCTTGCTTCTGCGCATGCGCAGAAGCAAAAATATTTGTGAAAATTGCCGAAATCTCACTCGTGTGTGAGTCCTCACATGAGATTTCACTTGATGCGCATGCGCTGAAGCCAAATCTCATGCCGATGGTTGCATGTGCGCACACCTAATGCGCCCGTAATGGCTTTAGTCGGCGCACCGGTAGTGCTGAAGACAAAAAGCACTTCATTGTCTGAGGAGTAATATGAGCAAAATCATAATGCCATTCTAAGGCAGATGTTGAGTACTTCTATGTAACATCTGCCATTTAAGGCAGATGTTGGGTACATCTGTATGGATGGCTGCAATTATTTTAAATTGAAATGTTTTCATATTGATCCATGTTTATTTTTGTTGTGAGCTGCCCTGAGTCCCTAGGAAGGGGAAAGAAGGAAGGGAGGAAGGAAAAAAGGAAGGAGGGAGGAAAGAAAGGAGGAAAGGAAAGAAGGAAGGGAGGAAGGAAAGAGAGGGAGGGAGGGAGGGAGGGCGGGAGGGCGGGAGGGAGGGCAGGAGGGAGGGAAAGAAAGAAGGAAGGAAGGAATAAGGAAAGAAAGAAAGAAGAAAGGGAGGGAAGGAAGGAAGGAAGGAAGAAAGAAGGGAGGGAGGGAGAGATGGAGGAAAGGGGGAGGGAGGGCAGGAGGGAGGGAAGAAAGAAGGAAGGAGTAAGGAAAGAAAGAAGAAAGGGAGGGAGGGAGGGAAGGAAGGAAGGAAGGAAAGAAAGAAAGAAAGAAAGAAAGAAAGAAAGAAAGAAAGAAAGAAAGAAAGAAAGAAAGAAAGAAAGAAAGATACAAACACCCTTGGGAAGAAGTCAGAAAACTATCGATGACAATAAATGTCTGGGGTCTCACAGCTGCTTTCCTTAAAAAAGCACCAAAAAGTATAATAAAAATGAATAATGTATAATGAAAATGAGAAGAATCGGAAGGAAGAAAAACTAAGAAACCAAAAATGTATTTCCTGTTTTTTTGTTTTTCTTTTTCACCACAGGACTGATTTAAAACAACTCCTTTTTAACATTCTGATAGGGGGTTTTTTTTAAATCTATTTGTAATCTCTACCTGATCCTCCATTTTTTATTTTTTTATTTTTTTGCTCTGCAACAGTCATTTTGGTCAGAATTGTCTTGGGCATCCTGTAATTTCAGGCTCAAACACCAGTCGTAATGGCCATTTCTAGAGATATTCTTAGCAAGTGTTGGAAATCTGAGCTAACATGTTCCAGCTTCTTTTTCAACTTGACCCAACAAAACATGCCTTCTTATGTTGCTAAGAACAAGCCAGATCTAGTTTCGAACTCATTTGCAATCCATGAAACTATTCATAGTCTCCAGGGAAAACAGGAAATTAACAGAAAATAGTTACCAGGGGGAAAAAAGGGGGAAATATAGTTCTTTTTAATTCGTTCGGACAACTTACCTCACAAATCTGTCTGTCAGCTGCTTCACAAAATCAACAATTTCGGACCAGTGTGTTGTTACGCTCCCTGATCTACAAAAATAAAAATGAAAAATCCAAAAATGAATGTTCATTAAGTGTCAATAAACAGTCAATTTTCCATTAAGTATGTATTAGATAAGATCCTCAAGATCCCCATGGACAATTGGTGGGCCACTGTGTGACCCAGAATGCTGGACTCGATGGGCTTTGGCCTGATTCATCATTGCTCTTCTTATATTCTTATTTTAAACTTATACAATGTTATGTACTGATGCTGTGTTTTTTATTTATGCAGGTTTGAGTTTTTTATTTATGCATTCTGAGTATTGTATTGGCAGTTCTGTGTTAGCAAAAACTTCAGAAGAAAAGGATTTAGGGGTAGTGATTTCAGACAGTCTCAAAATGGGTGAGCAGTGCGGTCGGGCAGTAGGGAAAGCAAGTAGGATGGTTGGCTGCATAGCTAGAGGTATAACAAGCAGGAAGAGGGAGATTATGATCCCGCTATATAGAGTGCTGGTGAGACCCCATTTGGAATACTGTGTTCAGTTCTGGAGACCTCACCTACAAAAAGATATTGACAAAATTGAACGGGTCCAAAGACGGGCTACAAGAATGGTGGAAGGTCTTAAGCATAAAACGTATCAGGAAAGACTTAATGAACTCAATCTGTATAGTCTGGAGGACAGAAGGAAAAGGGGGGACATGATCGAAACATTTAAATATGTTAAAGGGTTAAATAAGGTTCAGGATGGAAGTGTTTTTAATAGGAAAGTGAACACAAGAACAAGGGGACACAATCTGAAGTTATTTGGGGGAAAGATCAAAAGCAACATGAGAAAATATTATTTTACTGAAAGAGTAGTAGATCCTTGGAACAAACTTCCAGCAGACGTGGTAGATAAATCCACAGTAACTGAATTTAAACATGCCTGGGATAAACATATATCCATCCTAAGATAAAATACAGAAAATAGTATAAGGGCAGACTAGATGGACCATGAGGTCTTTTTCTGCCGTCAGACTTCTATGTTTCTATGTTTCTAAAGTTGAGTCTAACAAGTAATCCAGTGGTGGGATTTAAATTATTTGTACAGTACTATCAATTTGGACGTAGCTTGGTGGGCGTGGCAGGGGAAACTTACTAAAAAATCACCATTTCCTCTGCTCAGCTAGGACAGGAGGCAGAGAATAGATGGGGCCGGGATCGGTCAGAGGTGGTATTTACCAATTCTCCAAAATACTCAAAACTTCCACTACCGGTTCTCCGAACTGCTCAAACCTTTTGCCACCAGTTCTCCAAACTACTCAAAATTTCTGCTACCGGTTCTTCAGAACTAGTCAGAACCTGCTGAATCCCACCACTAATGAATCCATGGCCAGAACTGGATTCCAAATTTCCACCGCTAAGCAGGGCCGTTGTTAAATAACTCACCTCCGATTTTAAAGCCTTTTTTTTTTCTTGACATTGTTGCGAAACAAATCGTTGCAGTTGTGAAGGGAATTTGTCCCGTGTATTTGGCTCCCCTTATTGTCTTTGCTTGTCAGAAACAGGCTGGGAAGTTTGCAAATCCCATAACTTTGGGATTATTATTATTTATTATTATTATTTATTGGATTTGTATACCACCCCTCTCTGCAGACTCGGGGCGGCTAACAACAGCAGTAAAACAGTAAACAAAATCCAATACTAAAAAGCAGTTAAAAAACCCATTATATAAAGACCAATCATACAGACAAACATACCATGCATGAAATTGTAAAGGCCTAGGGGGAAAGAGTGTCTCAATTCCCCCATGCCTGGCGGCAGAGGTGAGTTTTAAGCAGCTTACGAAAGGCAAGGAGGGTGGGGGCAATTCTAATCTCTGGGGGGAGTTGGTTCCAGAGGGTCGGGGCCGCCACAGAGAAGGCTCTTCCCCTGGGTCCCGCCAGACGATATTCTTTAGTCGACGGGACCCAGAGAAGGCCAACTCTGTGGGACCTAACTGGTCGCTGGGATTCGTGCGGCAGAAGGCGGTCCCTGAGATATTCTGGCCTGGTGCCATGAAGGGTTTTATAGGTCATAACCAACACTTTGAATTGTGACCGGAAACTGATCGGCAACCAATGCAGACTGCGGAGTGTTGGAGAAAATTGGGCATATTTGGGAAAGCCCATGATTGCTCTCGCAGCTGCATTCTGCACAATCTGCAGTTTCAGAACACTTTTCAAAGGTAGCCCCATGTAGAGAGCGTTACAGTATGCTGCAACTGTGTGTTCAAACATCTGACTTTTGATCACATGTCCATGAGGATACGACAAAAATGCAAGACCAATCCTAAATCATGTTTGTTTTTTTCACAACTGTAACTTTGAATCATCCCAAAATGAATGGTTCAAGGGCTATCTCTACATCCTACCAAACGCCCTCTGGCAATCACTCAAGTTCTTATTGTTGGGTATACAAAAGAACAAGCACAATCACTTCCCCAATTAAGAGACCACATTAAGGCACAGAGGAAGCATCCCAATCACTATGCCTTCCTCTAACTCAGGGGCATCAAACTCAAGGCCCACAGGCTGGATCCGACCCACAGGGTGCTTAGATCTGGCCCGGAAACAGTGAAGGACTGGCCCCAGGTGCCTCTGAGACCAAAAATGGAGCTTGGGAGGGCCACGACAGCCTCCTGCAGCCCTCTGTCAGTGAAAACGGAACTTGGGAGGACCATGTGTGAGCCTCCCAGGCTCCATTTTAAGCCATGACAGCCTTTGACAACCCTCTGCCAGTGACAAAAACGGAATTTGTGAGGGCCATGCAAAGGCCTCTGTTTTCAGCCGTGACAGCCTCCTGCAGCCTTCTGCCAGTGAAAATGAAATTTGTGAGGGTCATGCACGGGCCTATCAGGCTCCGTTTTCAGCCGTGACAGCCTCCTGCAGCCCTCTGCCAGTGGAAATGGAATTTGTGAGGGCCACGCACGGGCCTATCAGGCTCCATTTTCAGCCGTGACAGCCTCCTGCAGCCCTCTGCCAGTGAAAATGGAGCTTGAAAGGAATCCATTTTCACCCACAAAAGCCTCCAACAGCCATCTGCCCATGAAAATGGAATTGAGGAGGGCCACGCACGGGCCTCCCAGGCTCCATTTTCAGCTGCGACAGCCTCCTGCAGCCCTCTGCCAGTGAAAACGGAGCTTGAAAGGGATCCATTTTCACCCACAAAAGCCTCCGACAGCCATCTGCCCATGAAAACGGAGCTTGGGAGGGCCACACGTAGGCCTCCCAGGCTCCGTTTTCAGCCATGACAGCCTCTTGCAGCCCTCTGCCAGTGAAAATGGAATTTATGAGGGCCACGCACGGGCCTATCAGGCTCCGTTTTCAGCCGTGACAGCCTCCTGCTGCCCTCTGCCAGTGAAAATGGAATTTATGAGGGCCACGCACGGGCCTATCAGGCTCCGTTTTCAGCCGTGACAGCCTCCTGCTGCCCTCTGCCAGTGAAAATGGAATTTGTGAGGGCCACGCACAGGCCTCCGTTTTCAGCCGTGACAGCCTCCTGCAGCCCTCTGCCAGTGAAAACGGAGCTTGAGAGGGCTACATGTGAGTCTCCCGGGCTCCATTTTTACCCACAACAGCCTCTGACAGCCATCTGCCTGTGAAAATGGAATTTGGGAGGGCCACTTGTGGGCTTCCCGGGCTCCATTTTCAGCCGCAACAACCTTCTGCAGCCCTCTGACAGTGAAAACAGAGCTTGGGAGGCCCACTTGTGGTCGTCATGGTCGAAAACAGAGCCTCGATAAGTGATGTCGAGCTGGTCATGTCCCTGTCCCTCCCCAAGTCAAACACTACCCTGATGCATCCCTCAATGAATTCAACTTTGGCACCCCTGCCATAACTGTTCACAAAATGTGTCATTTACACCCATTTCATTTCTGTCAGATATTGCTCTCCTCCTACATATGACCGTCGCTGTGTCCCAGAGTCACGTGATCCCCTTTTGTGACCTTCTGATCAAGCAAAATCAACCGGGGTGAAGGTGGGGAGGGAGAAGAAAACCAGATTCACTTAACAACTAGATTACCTGGATTACCCAAAGAAGCCAACACAGTTCTAGGCTGCATTAACAGAGGGATAGAATCAAGGTCACATGAAGGGTTAATACCACTTTATAAGGCCTTGGTATGGTCAAAATGTGGGATGGACAGCGAGAGCAATCATGGGCTTTCCCAAAAATGCCCATGTCACACCAACACTCCGCATTCTGCATTGGTTGCCGATCAATTTCCAGTCACAATTCAAAGTGTTGGTCATCACCTATAAAGCCCTTCATGGCACCGGACCAGGGTATCTACGAGACCGCCTTCTGCCACACGAATTCCAGCGACTGTTAGGTCCCACAGAGTGGGCCTTCTCCAGGTCCCGTCAACAAAACAATGTCGTTTGGCAGGCCCCAGGGGAAGAGCCTTCTCTGTGGCGGCCCCGGCCCTCTGGAACCAACTCCCCCCAGAGATTAGAATTGCCCCCACCCTCCTCGCCTTTCGTAAGCTCCTTGAAACCCATCTCTGCCGTCAGGCATGGGGGAACTGAGATACTCTTTCCCCCTAGGCCTTTACAATTTATGCATGGTATGTTTGTTTGTATGTATGTTTGGTTTCACAAATAAGGGTTTTTTAATTGTTTTAGTATTAGTTTTAGTATTGGATTTACATGATGTTTTATATTATTGTTGTTAGCCGCCCCGAGTCTACGGAGATAAAATAAATAAATAAATAAATAAACACCTCCAGATAGATTCCAAACTGGCTAACCAACCACACTCTAAGTGTAGTGCTCAATGGAACTACATCTACATGGAAGGATGTATGCAGTGGAGTACCCCAAGGCTCTGTTTTAGGCCCAGTACTCTTCAACATCTTCATCAATGACTTGGACGAGGGGATAGATGCGGAACTTATCAAATTTGCAGATGACATCAAACTGGCAAGAATAGCCAACACTCCAGAAGAAAAGTGCAAAATACAGAAGGATTTTGACAAACTTGAACAATGGGCGCTATATAACAAAATGACATTCAATGTTTCCAAATGTAAAATAATGCACTTGGGGAAAAGGAATCCTCAACCTGAGTATTGCATTGGCAGTTCTGTGTTATCAAAAACTTCAGAAGAGAAGGATTTAGGGGTAGTGATTTCTGACAGTCTCAAAATGGGTGAGCAGTGTGGTCGGGCAGTAGGAAAAGCAAGTAGGATGCTTGGCTGCATAGCTAGAGGTATCACAAGCAGGAAGAGGGAGATTGTGATCCCCTTATATAGAGCGCTGGTGAGACCACATCTGGAATACTGTGTCCAGTTCTGGAGACCTCACCTACAAAAAGATATTGACAAAATTGAACGGGTCCAAAGACGGGCTACAAGAATGGTGGAAGGTCTTAAGCATAAAACGTATCAGGAAAGACTTAATGAACTCAATCTGTATAGTCTGGAGGACAGAAGGAAAAGGGGGGACATGATCGAAACATTTAAATATGTTAAAGGGTTAAATAAGGTTCAGGAGGGAAGTGTTTTTAATAGGAAAGTGAACACAAGAACAAGGGGACACAATCTGAAGTTAGTTGGGGGAATGATCAAAGGCAACATGAGAAAATATTATTTTACTGAAAGAGTAGTAGATCCTTGGAACAAACTTCCAGCAGACATGGTTGATAAATCCACAGTAACTGAATTTAAACATGCCTGAGATAAACATATATCCATTGTAAGATAAAATACAGGAAATAGTATAAGGGCAGACTAGATGGACCATGAGGTCTTTTTCTGCCGTCAGACTTCTAGGTTTCTATGTTTCTAAGTGGTGAAAAAAGTAAGATTCTATATTTAGGCAAGAAAAACAAAATGCACAGGCACAGTATATGTGGTACCTTGTTCCACAGTAGTGACTGTGAGAGGGATTTTGGAGTCCTAGTGGACAACCATTTAAATAGGAGCCAGCCGTGCGCAGCAGCTGCCAAAAAAGCCAACACAGTTCTAGGCTGCATTAACAGAGGAATAGAATCAAGATCACGTGAAGGGTTAATACCACTTTATAAGGCCTTGGTAAGGCCACACTTGGAATACTGCATTCAATTTTGGTTGCCACAATGCGAAAAGGATGTTGAGACTCTAGAAAAAGTGCAGAGAAGAGCGACAAAGATGAATAGGGGACTGGAGGCTAAAACATATGAAGAACGGTTACAAGAACTGGGCATGGCTAGTTTAATGAAAAGAGGGACCAGGGGAGACATGATAGCAGTCTTCTAATATCTCAGGGATTGCCACAAAGAAGACGGAGTCAACCTATGCTCCAAAGCACCTGAGGGTAGAACAAGAAGCAATGGGTGGAAACTAATCAAGGAAAGAAGCAACTTAGAACTAAGGAGAAATTTCCTGACAGTTGGAACAATTAATCAGTGGAACTGCTTGCCTCCAGAAGTTGTGAATGTTCCAACACTGGAAGTTTTTAAGGAAGAGATTGGATAATCTTTATAATTGAACTGGTGTAGGGTTTCCTTCCTAAGCAGGGGGTTGGACTAAAAGACCTCCAAGATCCCTTCCAACTCTGCTATTCTATTCTATTCTATTCTATTCTATTCTATTCTACTCACACTACATACACTACACTACACTACACTCTACACTACTCTACACTCCACACTACACTATACTCTACACTCCTGTCCACTCTACTCCATTCCATACCCTACCCTACCCTCTACTCTATACTCCACTCCACACTGTACTCTACTCTACACTACTGTCCACTCTACTCCATTCCACACCCTACCCTACCCTCTATTCTATACTCCACTCCACACTGTACTCTACTCTACACTACACTCTACACTACTCTCCACTCCACTCCACACCACACCCTACTCTATGTATCCTACCCTACACTCTACACCAGTGTTTTTCAACCAGTGTGCCGCGAGACATGGTCAGGTGTGCCGCGAAGCTCAGAGAGAAAGCAAGCAAGAGAGAGAGAAAGCAAGAGAGAGAGAAAGAGAACAAGAGAAAGAAAGAGAGAGAGTGAGAGAGAGAGGAAGAAAGCAAGAGAGAGAGGGGGAGGGAAGGAGGGAGAGAGAAAGAGCAAAAAAGAGAGGAAGGAAGGAAGAGAAAGAGGGAGGGAGAAAGAAATAGAGCGAAGGGGAGGAAGAGAGAGATAATTTTTTTTGTCCAAACTTTTTTTAGCCCCCCTTCTCCCCCCTCAATGTGCCCCAGGGTTTCGTAAATGTAAAAAATGTGCCATGACTCAAAAAAGGTTGAAAATCACTGCTCTACACTACTGTCCACTCCACTCCATTCCACACCCTACCCTACCCTCTACTCTATACACCAGGGGTCGGGAACCTATGGCTCGCGAGCCAGATATGGCTCTTTTGATGGCCGTATCTGGCTCGCAGACAGGGCTCCTAGCACTGAGCTCCCGCTCGCAGCTGTCCCCTGGCTCCTGCTCGATGCCACGGTTTTCGGCGCTGTCCTGCTGGGCCCCAAAGACGGAAGGCAGGAAGAAGGAGAGCTCCATTCTTCTCGCCTTTTTCCCGCCTTCCGTCTTTGGGGCACAGCAGGACAGCGCCGAAAACCGCGGCATCGAGCAGAAGCCGGGGGACAGCTGCGAGCGGGAGCCCCAGGAGGGAAGTACCGGCAGCGCCCCGCCCAGCTGAAGCTTCACTGGCGTCGGCGGCAAATGTCCTTTGTGGCCCCGTGGGAGGGGGGGGCTGCAGCGGCCGCAGGCAGTCGCAGGGAGATGGCGGCGGCGAGAGGGAGCTCCAGCTGGGCTGGGGGTTCGGGGGGGCCATGAACGCCGCCCGGAGCCAATGGCTTCTTTTGGGCTTACTTGAATTCCTGCTGCTGGTAAGCGCGCGCGGGTGGCCGGGTGGGAAGGGCGAGGCGCGAGGGGGAGGCAAGTGGAGAAGCGGAGAGAGAGAGAAGTGGACCAAAAGAAAGAAAAGGGAAAGAGAGGGAGGGAAAGAGAAATGGAGAGGAAGGAAGGAGGGAGGGAGGGGAGGGAGGGAGAGAAGGAAGGAAGAGAAAGGAGGGTAGAAAGAGAGGGAGAGAGAGAGGAGAGAGAAAGGAAGAGGAGAGATAGAAAGGAAGAGAGAGAAAGAAAGAGGGATAGAAAGAGAGAGAGAGTGAGAGATGCTCAGTGAGCCTTTCTTTGAAGTTGCCTTTCTTTCTTTCTTTCTTTCTTTCTCTCTCTCTCTCTTGCTCTCTTGCTTTCATTCTTTTTTCTTTCTCTTGCTTTCTTTCTTTCTCTTTCTTTCTCTCCTTCCTTCCCTCCTTCCATTTCTTTCATTCCCCCTCTCTATTTTTATTTCTCTTTCATTCTTTCTTTCTCTCTTTCTTGCTTTCTTTCTTGCTCTTTTTCTTTCTCTCTTTTACCTTCCCTTCCTCTATTTCTTCTTTTCTTTCTCCTTCCTACCTTCTTCCCTCCCTCCCTTCCTTCAGTCCTTCCTCTCTTACTCTCCCCTTTCATAAGTTTCCTTGCTTCCTTCCTCTGTTCCTGTCCCTTCCCCCTTTCTTTCTTTCTTTCTTTCTTTCCTTCCTTCCTTCCCTCCCTCCATTTCTTGCTTTCCTTCTCCTTCCTCCCTTGTTTCCTCCCTCATTCCCTTCTTTCACTCCTTCTTCTCTTACTCTCCCCTTTCACACCTTTCCTTGCTTTCTTTGCAACCTTCCTCTGTTCCTGTCCCTTCCCTCTTTCCTTCCTTCCTTCCCACCCTCCGTCCATTCATTCACCCATTCCTCTCTTGATCGCCCCTTTTACCATTCCTTCCTTCCGATGTGGGCCTGGGCCAGCAGAGTAGTTTGCTTTTGCACCCCGTCTCGAGCTCCCTTGGTGCCAACCCGGCCCTCCCCACTTCAGAGAGAAGGGGGAGAAAGAGAGAGAGAGAGAAAGAGAAAGAGAGAGATAAAAAGAGAAAGATAGAGGGAGGGAGAGAAAGAGATAGAAAGAGACAAAGAGAGGGGGAGAGAAAGAGAGAGAGAAAGAAAGAGAGAAAGGGAGATACGTACGGCTCTCGCGGAATTATATTTCAAAATATGTGGCGTTTACGGCTCTCTTAGCCAAAAAGGTTCCTGACCCCTGCTATACACCATTGCAAGCCGTACTCTCCTCTCCTCTCCTCTCCTCTATACTACACTCCCTACTCTACTCTACACTCCACACTCTACTCTACTCACTTATCAACTGCCTTGATTCCTTTTTTAACCCCCGTGGCAAGAAAGACGGCAAAAACACCTCACTTCTTCAACCCATGCCCCGCTCACCGACAGTGGGGCTCCGGGACGGTCGTAAGTCGAGGACCCCCTGACCCACGGGGCGGCAAAACTTTTTTTTTCCCCCGCTCCTCCCCAATTCGATACACAACAGACACAAAGGCACACGAATGAGAAGCGCGGCAAACTTGGCAGCCTCCACACAACCGACACACGGGCGCCTCTCCGCCTTCCAATTTCGGACGAATCGCGCGCACGGGTGTGTGTGTGTGTGTGTGTGTAGAAGAGCATTAAAAAAGGAGGGGGGAGCTGCACTCCCCCCCCCTTTCGCGCGCACGGGGGGAGGGAGGTCGGGGGTCGTTTTCTTTCCCTCAGAATCGCGCGGGAACCAACTTGGTTGCCGGGGGGGGCAAAGAGGGGGGAAGAGAGAGGGGGCGGGGGGGGGCGGCCTTCCTTCTTCCCCACCCGGCCAGCCTTCACTCACTTGTCCAGCACGAAGTAGAGGTCGAAAGCGGCCCCGCACGACGGCTCCTCTTGAGCGAGGCTCGGCCCCGGGAGGAGAACCAGCAGCAGGGTCCAAAGCAGCGCCATCCGGCCCAGCCGAGCCATGGAGCCGCCGCCGCTGAGGAGAAGCTCCAGCCCCCGGGTGGTTGTTTTTGGCTGGCCGAGGCTGAGGCGGGCTGAGGGCTGAGGGGGTGTAACTCCCTGGTGCAGTCCGAGAACGGAGAAGGGAGCCCGGGGGGGCGTCACGGAGGACTCGCTCCTCGTCCCGCTTCAGCCGGAGTTTGGGTTTGTTTGTTTCTTTTTGCTGCTGCTGCTTCTCCACAGAGTCCTCGGCGGTTTGGTGAAGGGTTTGAGCAGGAGAAAAGCGGGGCAAACCTCTGCCTTGCTTTGTCCCCGCCTTCGGAGGCTGGGCCCTCGCTCTCCTCTTGCCCGGCCTTTTTCCTTTCTTTTCCGCTCGCTCTCTCTCTCTGTCTTTTTCTTTCTGTCTCTTTTTCTCGCACTCTTTCTTTCTCTGCCTCTTTCTCCCTGTGTTTCTCTTTCTTTTTCCCTTGCTCTCACTCACTTTTTTCTTCTCTCCTCCCTCTCTCCTTTCTCTCACACTCACTCACTCTTTCGTTCCTTCTCTCTCTCTGTGTGTCTTTTTATTTGTCTCGTTCTCCCTCTCGCACTCTCTCTTTCTCTCTTTCTGTCTCGTTCTCTCACACACTCACTCTTTCCTTTCTCTTTCTCTCCTTCTCCATCTCTTTCTCTCTATCACTCACTCAGTCTTCTCTCTCTCTTTCTTCTCTCCTTCTCCCTCTCTGTCTTTTTCTGTGTGTGTCTCTTTCTCTCTCACACACACACTCTTTCCTTAACTCTCTTTCTCTCCTCCCTCTCTTTCTGTCTTTCTCACTCACTCACTCTTTCCTTCTCTCTTCTCCCTCTCTTTCTGTCATTCTCTCTGTGTCTCTTTCTCACGTTCTCTTTTTCTTTTCTCTCTCTTTCCTTCTCTCTCTTTCTCTCTCTCCTTCTCCCTCCCTGTCTCTCTCACTCACTCTTTCCTTCTCTCTGTGACTTTCGCTCTGTGTGTCTCTTTCTCTCTCTCTCTCTCCCTCTCTTTCTCCCTCTCTCACTTTCCTCTCACTCTTTCCTTTTCCCTCTCTCCATCTATCTATCTATCTATCTATCTATCGCTAAATATATATCTTTCTCCCTGTGTGTGTCCCTTCTCTCTCTCTCTCTCTCTCTCTCTCTCTCTCTCTCTCTCTCTCTCTCTCTCTCCCTCTCTGAGAGCATATGCACCAAAGACAAATTCCTTTAGTGTCCAATCACACTTGGCCAATAAAGAATTTTATTCTTATTCTATTCTATTGAGCCCAAATTAACCCATTGCTAAGTGAGACATATCTGACAGATTAACACAGTTGGAAGAGAATTTGGAGGTCATCTAGTCCTCCCCCCCCCCAGCAGGAAACACTGCACCATTTTCAACAAATGGCAGTTCAGTCTCTTCTTGAAAGCTTCCAGTGATGAAGCTCTCACAACTTCCAAAGGCAACTTCTGTTCCACTGGTTGATCGTTCCCACTGTCAGAAAATTCCTCCTTATTCCCAAATTGAATCTCTCCTTGTTCAGTTTCCATCCATTATTCCTTATCTAACCTTCAGATGCCTTGGAAAACAGCTTGACCCCTTGGAGGTCATCTAGTCCAGTGTTTTTCAACCAGTGTGCCACAGCACACTAGTATGCCACGGCACATGGTCAGGTGTGCCATGAGAGGGGAGAGAGAAAGAGAGAGAGAGAGAGAAAGAAAGAAAGCAAAAGAGAGTGTGTGAGAGAGAGAAAGAAAGAGAAAGCAAGCAAGACAGAAAGAGTGAGTGAGAGAGAAAGAAAGCAAGAAAGAGAGAGAAGGAGAGAAAGAGAGAGAAATGAGAGAAAAAAGGGGAGAAAAAAGAGAAATGAGAAAATGATTGAGGCAGAGAATGAAAAGAAAGAGAGAGAAACAAAAGAGAGAGAGAAATGACTCTTGATTTAAAGCATATGATAAAAAGCACCCAAAGAATAAAAGAGGAAAAGCCCCAGTCCTCACCAGTTTCTGGAAATGGTTCAAGAGTGTGTATATATGCACACACACACACAAGGGGGGATAACATGTATAATATGTACTGTCTTAGAGTGTCATTTTGTGTCACTTTGGTTGGTGGTGTGCCGCAGGATTTTGTAAATGTAAAAAATGTGCCGCGGCTCAAAGAACGTTGAAAATCACTTTGAATCTCTCCTTGTTCAGTTTCCATCCATTATTCCTTATCTGACCTTCAGATGCCTTGGAACAGCTTGACCCCTTGGAGGTCATCTAGTCTAATCTACCCCTTCCCCTCAAGCAGGAGACGGTACACCATTTCTGACAGATGGCAATCTACTCCAGTACTGCACAGATGATGCTGAGGGTACAGATAAACTTCCAAATGCTTCAAAGATCCCCTTAAAAGGATGCAAATGACCAGCAAGGAATATAAATCCTTCCATTCTCCACTATCCTGTCAGAGCTGAAGAAGCTTGGATGAGGAGCGAAACATCTTCAAAAGAAAAGAAAAACAAAGTTGAGTTGCCTCCTTAAAAAAAAAAATCACCTTTGGGACTTTTGAATGCAAGCTGTTCCATTGGTTGACTGCTCTCAAAATGTCTGAAAATGTCTCCTTATTTCCAGGTTGAATTTCTCCTTGTTCAGTTTCCATCCATCGTTCCTTGTCTGGCCTTCAGGTGTTTTTGAAAATAGACTGACCCCTTCCTCTCTGTGACAGCCCCTCAAATATTGGAAGACTGCTTATCAATATCTCCCCTGGTCCTTCTTTTCATTAAACCAGACATACCCAGTTCCTGCAACTGTTCTCCATATGTTTTAGCCTCCAGTCCCCTAATAATCTTTGTTGCTCTTCTCTGCACTTTTACTAGAGTCTCAACATCCTTTCTGCATTATGGTGACCAAAACTGGATGCAGTCTTCCAAGTGCGTCCTTACCAAGGCATTATAAAGTAGTATTAACACTTCACGTGATCTTGATTCTATCCCTCTGTTAATGCAGCCTAGAACTGTGTTGGCTTTTTTGGCAGCTGCTGCACACGGCTGGCTCATATTTAAATAGTTGTCCACTAAGACTCCAAGATCCCTCTCACAGTTACTACTGTTGAGCAAAGTATCACAAGGGGCTATGTTTGAAAAGTGTTTGGAAACTTCAGATGGAAATTAGACTACAAAGTTATAATGAAGAGAAATTAGCAGCAACAATGAGGCGGTGGGAGAAGGTTAAAAATTATATATTAACAACATCAGTAAGCGATGCAAATGTAAGAAATAAAATTCAATCACTCTATAAAGAATGAACAATATAACCCAGCGACAAAGCAAATGAAGGATACAAAATTGAATCTTCCCTGGTGAAGGGATTTTCTTTCTGTTTAGTGATGGTACACTTTACGCTTTTTGTTTTGTTTTTTGTAAAATTTTCAAAAAAATCAATAAAAATTATATTTTTAAAAAAAAAGGAAACTTCAGATCGTGCAGAATGCAGCTGCGAGAGCTATCATGGGCTTCCCTAAATATGCCCATGTTACTCCAACATTCCGCAGTCTGCACTTGTTGCCAATCGGTTTCCAGTCACAATTCAAAGTGTTGGTTATGACCTATAAAGCCCTTCATGGCACCGGACCAGATTATCTCCGGGACCGCCTTCTGCCGCACGAATCCCAGTGAATAGTTAGGTCCCACAGAGTTGGCCTCCTCCGGGTCCCGTCGACTAAACAATGTCGTTTGGCGGGTCCCAGGGGAAGAGCCTTCTCTGTGGTGGCCCCGACCTTCTGGAACCAACTACCCCCAGATATCAGAGTTGCCCCCACCCTCCTCGCCTTTCGTAAGCTCCTTAAAACCCACCTCTGTCATCAGGTATGGGGGAACTGAGATATTCCCTTCCCCCTAGGCTTATAAAATTTATGCATGGTATGTCTGTATGTATGATTGGTTTCTTAAATTGGGTTTTTTTACATTACTTTTAATATTAGGTTTGTTCATATTGTCTATTTACTGTTGTTAGCTGCCCCGAGTCTACGGAGAGGGGCGGCATACAAATCAATCAATCAATCAATCAAATAAATAAATAAATAAATAAATACATAAATAAATACATAAATAAATACATAAATACATAAATAAATATACATACTGTACTTGTGTGTTTTGTTTTTCTTGCCTAAATGTAGAGCCTTAATTCACCGTTGAATTTCATTTTGTTAGATAGCGCTCAATGTTTACTTGGCAATATATTCAAAAGGGGTTGTCCATGCCTTCTTCCGCCAGGTGACAGGGAGGGACTGCAGAGTCCAAAGTCCAGTGGAAGAACAAATACAGCATTAAAACATGGACGGTATACAAGCTGAACACTGCATGAAGTCACGGTGGCAATGGGGTATCTGTTCCTAAAAAGATGTTTGCTAACCTAAACAAGTACTTGACCCCACTCTGTAGATACAGTAAGGGAAAAGAGTTGTTTGTTTGTTTGTCAGACATGAATAGGATAGTAAGTACCGTAGTTTGTATAAACATAACATAAGCAAAAAGTAACGATAAAAAAAGACAATAGGATCAATGTTCCCTCTAATTTTTTTTCGGTGTGGGCGGAAAAGTATAGTATAGATCTGAAGGTCAGTGGTTCAAATCTCATCACCGGCTCAAGGTTGACTCAGCCTTCCATCCTTCCGAGGTGGGTAAAATGAGGACCCGGATTGTGGGGACAATAGGCTGGCTCTGTTAAAAAGTGCTATTGCTAACATGTTGTAAGCCGCCCTGAGTCTAAGGAGAAGGGCGGCATAAAAATGGAATTAATAAATAAAATAAATAAATAGTGTCTGAGTGGCACTTTTTCATGCCTGAGCACAGATGTCACCCAAGACAACTTGTTGTGTAATTATTTGGGGCTCGGTGCTGGGGCAGAATAAGGTCCCTTCCCACTATGTTATTCTGTTATTTTATATTTCAATTAATATCATTATCCTCTTACAAATCCAGATAGGCCGTCATGCCTACTCCTCCTTTTTATACATTTTTCTTAAAAGAAACAAAAAACCCTTATACAACTTTTTCCTAATTAATAGGGGGGGGGATTCCCTTCTTTTTTATTAAAAGAAATTAATAATAAAACAAAACCAAAATCGATTACTATTAAAATTAAAACAACCAACAAAACCAAAAACACAACTATTAATAAATCCATTCTTTAAAATCTTCATTTCTTAAATATTTATCATAGTATTATAGTAATCTAATAATACTATGAAAATCAAATAAAGAATTATTTGTTTGTTTGTTTGTTTGTCAGACATGAATAGGATAGTAAGTAGGGGAATCCCAATAGGGAATTCCATGGGCGGAGCTTTGACGTCACAAAGACGTCCTTCTTGGAGTCCACGTTTCAGCTGGCCAGGAAGGACGTCTTCGTGATGTCAAAGCTCCGCCCATGGAATTCCCTATTGGGATTACCCACCTCCGTTTGAGCCTCCCAACCAGCCTGACAGCTCCGCGGCTCTTTTGCAAAGCTGACAGCCGGGCGGCGGGGCTTCTCAGTGTCCTCCTGAACCCGAACGCCGAACCTGAACTTTTGCCGAACTTCTGCGTTCGGCATTCGGGAGAATACCGAGAAGCCCCGCGGCTGTTTCAAAAGGCGACAGCCGGGTGGCGGGGCTTCTTGATGGCCTCCCGAATGCCAAACCCAGAAGTTCGGCAAAAGTTTGGGTTTGGCATTCAGGTTCGGGAGGACGCCGAGAAGCCCCCCGGCTGTTTCAAAAAGTGACAGCCGGGTGGCAGCGCCCAGCGGAGCACCATTTTTGTGGTTATTTTTTTTTCTTGCATGCATTAATTGACTTTACATTGTTTCCTATGGGAAACATTGTGTCATCTTATGAACTTTTCGCCTTACAAACCTCCTCCGGGAACCAATTAAGTTCGTAAGACAAGGTATTACTGTATTTGAAACCTGAAATAAGTATTTGGCCTTATTGCCATGCACTCAAAAGCCTGATTGGGCTTCTTATCAGGGGGATGTCTTATTTTGGGGAAAACAGGGTACATTCATACATACACACACACATACATACATATACAGAGGTTGTCTATCTGGGTAGGAATGGAGATTTTGCAATATACAGTGTTCCCTCGATTTTCGCGGGTTCGAACTTCGCGAATAGCCTATACCACGGTTTTTTAAAAAATATTAATTTAAAAAATATTTCGCAGTTTTTCTCCTATACCACAGTTTTTCCCACCCAATGATGTCATACGTCATCGCCAAACTAATATTTTTTGCAAATAAATAACAAAAAAATAATTATTATTAATAAATAATTATGTTTATAAATATCAGGATCACTAAGTGTCTTATTCAATGGTGAGTACCAGTAATAATGGTGAGTAAATGGTTGTTAAGGGAATGGGAAATGGTAATTTAGGGGTTTATAGTGTTAAGGGAAGGCTTGTGATACTGTTCATAGCCAAAAATGGTGTATCTACTTCTGCATCTCTACTTTGCGGAAATTCGACTTTCGCGGGTGGTCTCGGAACGCATCCCCCGTGGAAATCGAGGGAACACTGTACTTCCCTTGCCACATCCACCAAGCCACGGCCACTGAACCAGTAGTAAAACAAAATTTGGATTTCACCCCTTTGTCCAAAGTCATTTTCTCAGCTCAAACTTCCCCCATTCTATTATAACGAGCCTCACTGACTCATTTCCTATGATCAATAGAGTTACACAAAATGCAACTCTGGGCTTACAGTTTCTAACACTGGCTCTGTAATTGAAGCCAATATTGAAAAGGCTCTTCCTTCCCTTTCGCTGTATCCCAGGTTTTATTTCTCATTCGCAGAAATTTTCTCATCGAAAGCATTACAGCATTCGTACATTACTAAGCCCGCGTTGTGATGGCATCAGAGTCTATAGGAGAAAACCAGTGTTTTGCAATGCGTTTTGATTTTTAAAAAAGAACGAGAACTTGAAATTACAATGCAGATAGCCCTCAGCATATGGTCACAATTGAGCCCAAAATGTATGACGCTGAATGAGAAGTTTAATAATTGGACCTCCCTCTCCCTCCCTCCAAGCATTGTTTTCTGCGGGAAATAGGAGCAGGAAGTTCGGTTGGCTATGTCCAACATTTTGAGATACAGTGGTACCTCTACTTAAAAACTTAATTCGTTCCATGACCAGGTTCTTAAGTAGAAAAGTTTGTAAGTAGAAGCAATTTTTTATTATTTATTTATTTATTTATTTATTTATTTATTTATTTATTTATTTATCTATCTATCTATCTATCTATCTATCTATCCATCCATCCATTCATTCATTCATTCATTTATTTATTTATTTATTTATTTATTTATTTATTTATTTATTTATTTATTATTTAGATTTGTATGCCGCCCCTCTCCGCAGACTCGGGGCGGCTCACAGCAGGATACAACAATTCATGACAAATCTAAATATAATTTAAAATATTTTTAAAAAACCATTTACTAAGCAAACATACACACAAACATACCATGCATAAATTGTACATGCCTGGGGGAGGTGATTCAGTACCCCCATGCCTGACGACAAAGGTGGGTTTTAAGGAGTTTACGAAAGGCAAGGAGGGTAGGGGCAGTCCTAATCTCTGGGGGTGTTGGTTCCAGAGAGTCGGGGCCGCCACAGAGAAGGCTCTTCCCCTGGGGCCCGCCAACTGACATTGTTTAGTTGAAGGGACCCGGAGAAGGCCCACTCTGTGGGACCTAATCGGTCGCTGGGATTTGTGCGGCAGAAGGCGGTCTCGGAGATATTCTGGTCCTGTGCCATGAAGGGCTTTAAAGGTCATAACCAACACTTTGAATTGTGACTGGAAACTGATCGGCAGCCAATGCAGACTGCGGAGTGTTGGTGAAACATGGGCATACCTAGGTAAGCCCATGACAGCTCTCGCAGCTGCATTCTGCACGATTTCCCATAGGAATCAATGTAAAAGCAAATAATGCGTGCAAACCCATTAGGAAAGAAATAAAAGCTCGAAATTTGGGTGGGCGGAGGAGGAGGAAGAAGAAGAGGAGGAGGACAGTCGCTGCCGAAGGAAGAAGGTGAGGTGACGGGAATCAAAAAAGTCCAAGACCTTAAGGCTTAAAAAAAAAAAAGAGGGGCTCTGAGGCGGCAAGGAGCATGTGCCTCCCATACACCCGGCGCAAGGCTGCCTCCCATACACTGCGCCAGAGAGAGAAACCCAGGGGGAATGGCAGGAAACTGGGCGGGCCTTCGTGTCACTCCCAAATTTCCTGGGGAATTTTTCCGAGCTTGGGTTCTTAAGTAGAAAATGGTTTTTAAGAAGAGGCGTTCTTAGGTAAAGGTACCACTGTATATCCATCCTAAGATAAAATACAGGAAATAGTATAAGGGCAGACTAGATGGACCATGAGGTCTTTTTTCTGCCGTCAATCTTCTATGTGTCTGTGTTTCTATGCAAATAGGAGCAGGAAGTTCTGTTGGCAATGTCCAACATTTTACATAGAAACATAGAAGTCTGACGGCAGAAAAAGACCTCATGGTCCATCTAGTCTGCCCTTATACTATTTTCTGTATTTTATCTTAGGATGGATATATGTTTATCCCAGGCATGTTTAAATTCAGTTACTCTGGATTTATCTACCACGTCTGCTGGAAGTTTGTTCCAAGGATCTACTACTCTTTCAGTAAAATAATATTTTCTCATGTTGCTTTTGATCTTTCCCCCAACTAACTTCAGATTGTGTCCCCTTGTTCTTGTGTTCACTTTCCTATTAAAAACACTTCCCTCCTGAACCTTATTTAACCCTTTAATATATTTAAATGTTTCGATCATGTCCCCCCTTTTCCTTCTGTCCTCCAGACTATACAGATTGAGTTCATGAAGTCTTTCCTGATACGTTTTATGCTTAAGACCTTCCACCATTCTTGTAGCCCGTCTTTGGACCCGTTCAATTTTGTCAATATCTTTTTGTAGGTGAGGTCTCCAGAACTGAACACAGTATTCCAAATGTGGTCTCACCAGCATTCTATATAGCGGGATCATAATCTCCCTCTTCCTGCTTGTTATACCTCTAGCTATGCAGCCAAGCATCCTACTTGCTTTCCCTACTGCCTGACTGCACTGTTCACCCATTTTGAGACTGTCAGAAATCATTACCCCTAAATCCTTTTCTTTTGAAGTATTTGCTAACACAGAACTGCCAATACAATACTCAGACTGAGGATTCCTTTTCCCCAAGTGCATTATTTTACATTTGGAAACATTAAACTGCAGTTTCCATTGCTTTGACCTATTTTGACCTGCTTTGACCAAATATTTTGAGATATTTGTGAAAATAAGAAAGACAAACAAATAAATATATGAAGGGTATCAAAGGGGAAATAATAATAATAATAATAATAATAATAATAATAATAATAATAATAATAACAACTCCCATCCAATACTGAGTTTACTGGTTTACTGTGTGACTATTGGAAGAGATTCCCTTAGGTTCAGGCTGTTAGTTTGTCTCTGGCTTGAAAGCAGCTATATTTGCACAAGGTGGTTACTTCAGATTATCATGAAAGGCAGTTGCTCGTTGTATACAAGTGCCAGTCTGCTTGAAGGCCAAAGCAAAAAAGCGACACTTGAAAAAATTGGCAGTGCAGTTTCACATTGCACATTCCTCCCATGACTGGGTGCAATCTTTAACAGGACAACTTGCAGCCAAGAGAACCATGAAACTATAAAAGATGTAATAATAGAGAGAACTGACCCATTTGTAATAAAGGTAGTCCTCAATTGTTTGTTTGTTTGTTTGCTTGTTTGTTTGTTTGTTTATTTATTTATTTATTTTTAGATTTGTATGCCGCCCCTCTCCGAAGACTCGGGGTGGCTCACAACAATAATAAAAACAATATTCTAGCGAAAACAAATCTAATATTTAAAAAGCACATAAAAACCCTATCATATTTAAAAAGCAAACAACACATACATACCCAAACATAAATATAAAAAAGCCTGGAGGAAAGGTGTCTCAACTCCCCCATGCCTGGCGGTATAGATGGGTATATTTGGACTTCAACTCCCAGAATTCCTCAGCCAGCGAACGCTGGATGGGGAATTCTGGGAATTGAAGTCCAGATATCTTCAAGTTGCCAAGGTTGGGAAACACTGGTCTGGAGGACAGAAGGGAAAGAGGGGGGACATGATCAAAACATTTCAATATGTTAAAGGGTTAAATAAGGTTCAGGAGGGAAGTGTTTTTAATAGGAAAGTGAACACAAGAACAAGGGGGCACAATCTGAGGTTAGTTGGGGGAAAGATCAGAAGCAACATGAGAAAATATTATTTGACTGAAAGAGTAGTAGATCCTTGGAACAAACTTCCAGGAGACGTGTTTGGTAAATCCACAGTAACCCTAGAGAAAATATTTTAAAAAGCATGCCTGGGAAGAATGTACCTTGGTCTCTGCAAAAGAGGAAATGACAAACATACAACATTGGACTGAATCATCGCAGGAAAAAAGATAATTCACACAGGCTATTCAAATATATGAGTGTGTGACATGTAGAGGATGGTACCCGACTTAGGAAATGTGAATCTAGACGAGAGGTCTTCAAACTTAGCAGTGGTGGATTTCAAACGCCAGAATTCACCGGCCAGCTATACTGCATAGGCTCTCAGTGTACATAAAAGAAAAGATACATTTATCTTTTTTTTAAAAAATATTTTTAAATTATTTTTCATAGACAAACAATGCATTCCTTTTTTTAAAAAATATTTTTTTTATTATTTTTCATTAGACAAACAAAAACAAACAACATTTAACATTTAAGGAGCTACCATTGCTCCTCTTATTGCAGAAGTCTAACTAATACAACCCCCCTAACTATAGTCAGATCAATGCAGAAATATAACATACATATACTATGTTCTTGTTAGATTTAACTCTGTATTCTTTATGTTAATTAATTTTCTTATCTATAAAAATATCAAATACTTAAACTAATATTAAAATATAAAAAATAACACTTTAAAATTTATAATATTGCAAAAATACTGTATATTTATGCTATTTTTAAACTATTACATTCTATATATCATTATCATGTTATAGATTTTTTTGAAATTCACTTATTTGGTATAACTTAAAAAAGAAAACCCTGTCATATTTATTTCTAAATGTTCACTCATATATGCATACAATTAACATTCAAATTAATATGTTCAAATAATTATAAGTTCTTACTTATTTAATGTTATCACTATTTTTAAAGTTCCACCATTTATATACTTCATCCCATGTTTTATAAAATTCTGTTTCAGCTTGGTTATTCAAAAGTTTTGTCATCTTATCTAATTCTGCACATTCCATAATTTTTTAAAATACTTCTACATCTTTTTCTTTCCATTTCTGTGCGAATGTAATTCTTGCCGCAACTAAAATATGTATTATTAAGTAGTAAAGATAAATTTATCAAGAATCATGAGGTACAGCACTTAATGATTGTCGTAGGGTACAAATAAGCAATCAAGAAACAATATTAATATAAATGGTAAGGATACAAGCAACAAGTTGCAATCATACAGTCATAAGTGAGAGGAGATGGGTGATAGGAACAATGAGAAGATTAATAATAATAGTAATGCAGCCTCATTGAATAGTTTGACAGTGTTGAGGGAATTATTTGTTTAGCAGAGTGATGGCATTTGGGAAAAAACTGTTGTTGGATCTAATAGTTCCGATGTGCAGTGCTCTATAGCAGTGTTTTTCAACCAGTGTGCCGCGGCACACTAGTGTGCTGCGAGACATGGTCAGATGTGCCGCGAAGCTCAGAGAGAGAAAGAAAGGAAGAGAGAGAGAAAGAAAGAGAGAAAGAAAGAAAGAAAGAGAGAGAGAGAACAAGAAAAAGAAAGCAAGAGAGAGAGAAAGAGAGAGAGCAAGAGAGAGAAAGAAAGCAAGAGAGAGAGAAAAAGAGAGAGAGGGAAGGAGAGAGAGAAAGACAGCAAAAAAGAGAGGAAGGAAGGAAGAGAAAGAAAGAGGGATGGAAAGAGAGAGAAAGAAAGAGGGAGGGAGAGAAAGAGGGAGGGAGGGAGAAAGGGAGGAAGAGAGAGAGAAAAAAAATTGTCCAAACTTTTTTTAGCCCCCCCCCCCTCAATGTGCCCCAGGGTTTCGTAAATGTAAAAAATGTGCCGCGGCTCAAAAAAGGTTGAAAATCACTGCTCTACAGCATCATTTTGAGGGTAGGAGTTGAAACAGTTTCTGTCCAGGGTGTGAGGTGTCTATAAATATTTTCTAGACAGAATATCTGTCTGTTATCCACGTATTCTGATGAATCAGCAATTAACATTCCTCTTCACACACTTATTAGTCAACACTGAAATAAACAGGAACGGTTAAAGAAGAAAAATGCCCCATTCATGTGTAGAAGGGAGCAAACTCCACTCTCTGAGGCACTGAAGGTATTATCTAGTGTGGTGATGAGACGTCTGCAGGAGGACTACAAGAACCTAATGGCCTTCAGATCTGCAAGATTCTCTTAATGTGGCCTTACAATCATTTAAGGACAATTAATTTAGTCACTCGTTTATTTAGTGACTAGAATTCCCTTATGGATTACTTGATGATATTTTTTAAAAAAATGGGGGGAGGGAATGAAATTGTGATTTATAGGTTTGATGATTAGAAATGATACATTATGGAAAGAAGGGAATTATGACATAATCATAGAAGGAAAAATATAAATGCATCTATAATTGCTGCTTAAAAGTTCAGAAGAATCTGTTTTGTAATTTTTTCTTCTCCTCTTCTATTTTTTCTTTACTTTCCCCTTTTTATTCTTTTTTTTTAATTTTTCTTACATTCTTCCTTATCAGTTCACTGTTTTTCTTTATTTCCACTGTTTCTTTTTTTTTTTTTTAAATCTCTTTATTAATTTTTATTATGTCATTCCCATCACATATTATTTTGAATTACAGATTATACACATTCTCAGTTAACATTCTGACAGTAAGTTTTGACCGGTTTCCTTTCATTATATACATTGTATTTTATATTTTTAAATTCTAAAATCTATTATGTTCATTAATTATACACGGTAACTGTAGGTCGTTTCAATTGTACTGTTGTTTCATATTATGTTGCTTTTATGTTCTCTTTTGAACCCATTCGTGCCATTTTTGCCATGTTCTTTTTGATTCTATTAATTTATTTCCCTTAATTGAGTTCGTGAATTCGTCCATCTCTACACATGCATATATCTTATCTATAATTAAATCTTCCGTTGGTATCTGATCACTTTTCCAGAGTTGTGCTATCGCAATTCTCGTGGCGGTGTTTATATGCGTTGTGAGGAGCATTGTTTGTTTTGAATAATGTTTTCTCCAAACTCCTAAAAGCATAGCTTCCGGTGTGAGTTCTATTTCCTCTTTCGTAATCTCTGAGAGCCAAGTATGAGTTATTGTCCAAATTTTTTGTATCAAGGGGCAGGACCACCACATATGGAAAAACGTACCTCTTTCCTTTTTACACTTCCAACACTGTTTCTATTGTATTCTTTTTATCTTCTCAAAAATTTATTGAATTAAAATATATATTTAAAAAACAGAAACAATAAAGTAGAATGAGTTCATCTGGGTGTGGTTCTGCTCTACCTTGCGAGGATGAATCAGCGTCACAAGTTTGAAAGTAAATTTCTCTCCTGTCTCCTCTACAACTTAGATTATTATTAGAGTTGGAAGGGACCTTGTAGGTCATCTAGTCCAACCCCCTATTCAAGCAGGAGTCCCTACAGCATTTCAGACAAATGGCAGTCCAGAACCACCTTTTACCGCATGAATCCCAGCGGCCGATAAGGTCCCACAGAGTTGGCCTTCTCCGGGTCCCGTCGACCAAACAATGTCGTTTGGTGGGCCCCAGGGGAAGAGCCTTCTCTGTGGCGGCCCCGGCCCTCTGGAATCAACTCCCCCCGGAGATTAGAACGGCCCCCACCCTCCTTGTCTTTCGCAAGTTACTCAAGACCCACCTATATCACAAGGCATGGGGGAACTAATACATATCCCCCAGGCTTTTATATTTCATGTTTGGTGTGTATGTGCTGTATGGTTTTTAATTATTGGGGTTTTTATATGTTTTTATTATTAGATTTGTTCCATTGTTATACTGTTTTATTCCTGTTGTGAGCCACCCCAAGTCTTCGGAGAGGGGCGGCATACAAATCGAATTTTAAAAAAATAGAAGAAAGATACTGTATAGGGATAGAAGAATTCTAGGTTCGATCTTTTTATTTTCATTTATTTATTTATATATTTGTTTGTTTGTCAAAAATGTATAGGATAGTAGTAGTCTGTATAAACATAAGTAAAAAGTAATGATAAAAGAAGACAATGGGACAGTAGAACAGGGACGGTAGGCACAGTGGTGGGTTTATGGATGCCCCTTACAGACCTCTTAGAAACGGGGAGAGGCCAACTGTAGACAATCTAAGGTTAAAGTTTTTGGGGTTTGGGGAAGAAACCACAGAGTCAGGTAGACATTCCAGACATTAATCACTCTGTTGCTGAGGTCGTATTTTCTGCAGTCGAGTTTGGAGCGGTTTGCATTGAGTTTGGATCCATTACGGGCTCGTGTATTGCTGTGGTTGAAGGTGAAGTAGTTATTAACAGGAAGGACATTTTGGTATATGAACTATATTTAGATCAGATCGCAGGCGGTATAGTTGTAAAATCTCCGGGACCGCCTTCTGCCACACAAATCCCAGCAACCAGTTAGGTCCCACAGAGTTGGCCTTCTCCGGGGCCCCGTCGACTAAACAATGTCGTCTGGCGGGACCCAGGGGAAGAGCCTTCTCTGTGGCAGCCCCAGCCCTTTGGAACCAACTCCCCCCAGATATCAGAGTTGCCCCCACCCTCCTTGCCTTTCGCAAGCTCCTCAAAACCCACCTCTGTCGTCAGGCATGGGGGGATTGAAATTTTCCCTTCCCCCTAGGCTGATAGAATTTATACATGGTATGTTTGTATGTATGATTGTTTATTTAAATTGGGGTTTTTTTAGATTATTTTCTAATATTAGATTTGTTTACGTTGTCTTTTTATTGTTGTTAGCCGCCCCGAGTCTGCGGAGAGGGGCGACATACAAATCTAATTAATAAATAATAAATAATAAAATCCTCTTCAACTGTGAGTGTGAGTGTGTGTGTGTGAGAGAGAGAGAGAGAGAGAATGGGAGAGAGAGAGAGAATGGGGGAGAGAGAGGGAGAGAGAATGGGAGAGAGAGAGAGAGAGAATGGGAGAGAGAGAATGGGAGAGAGAGAGAGAGAGAATGGGAGAGAGAGAGAGAGAATGGGAGAGAGAGAGGGAATGGGAGAGAGAGAGAGAGAGAGAGAGAGAATGGGAGAGAGAGAGAGAGAATGGGAGAGAGAGAGAGAGAGAATGGGAGAGAGAGAATGGGAGAGAGAGAGAGAGAATGGGAGAGAGAGAGAATGGGAGAGAGAGAGAGAGAATGGGAGAGAGAGAATGGGAGAGAGAGAGAGAGAATGGGAGAGAGAGAATGGGAGAGAGAGAGAGAAAATGGGAGAGAGAGAGAGAATGGGAGAGAGAAAGAGAATGGAGAGAGAGAGAGAGAGAATGGGAGAGAGAGAGAGAATGGAGAGAGAGACAGAGAATGGGAGAGAGAGAATGGGAGAGAGAGAATGGGAGAGAGAGAGAGAGAGAGAATGGGAGACAGAGAATGGGAGAGAGAGAATGGGAGAGAGAGAGAATGGGAGAGAGAGAGAGAGAATGGGAGAGAGAGAATGGGAGAGAGAGAGAGAGAATGGGAGAGAGAGAGAGAGAGAGAATGGGAGAGAGAGAGGGAATGGGAGAGAGAGAGAGAGAGAATGGGAGAGAGAGAGAGAGAATGGGAGAGAGAGAGAGAGAATGGGAGAGAGAGAATGGGAGAGAGAGAGAGAGAATGGGAGAGAGAGAGAATGGGAGAGAGAGAGAGAGAATGGGAGAGAGAGAATGGGAGAGAGAGAGAGAGAATGGGAGAGAGAGAGAGAGAATGGGAGAGAGAGAGAGAGAATGGGAGAGAGAGAATGGGAGAGAGAGAGAGAAAATGGGAGAGAGAGAGAGAATGGGAGAGAGAAAGAGAATGGAGAGAGAGAGAGAGAATGGGAGAGAGAGAGAGAATGGAGAGAGAGACAGAGAATGGGAGAGAGAGAATGGGAGAGAGAGAATGGGAGAGAGAGAGAGAGAGAGAATGGGAGACAGAGAATGGGAGAGAGAGAATGGGAGAGAGAGAGAGAATGGGAGAGAGCGAGAGAATGGGAGAGAGAGAGAGAGAGAACAGCAGAGAAAGCAAACAGTGGGATTCTCAAGTCAATTTGCCTTTCCCGAGATCAGGGGAGGGGAGAGAAAGTTGCACAAGGGAAGAGAAGTGTTAAAAACAGCTGTTTCTAGCACTGCTGCCTGGAGAAAAAAAAATTATGTAAATATTTATGCAGAGACATCTTTGCTGAGTACATCCAAGCTGCATCATCTTGCCAGGGTGTTCATTCAACAACACAGTTGGATCAACAGCCTGAAAAAGCAGATGTGCCCATTTCCGGTAGCGGAGGATGACGGTTCATAATTACACCAAAGCGCTAGCAAAAGCTTTTCCTCGTACCACTCATCCGCCTTGTTCCATTTTATTTATTTATTTTATTTATTTATTTATTTTGTCCAATACATAATACACATTGAAGAGAATAGATATGTAATAATATAAGTAAAGAAAAGAATAGAAGAAAAGATATAAAATTATAGGTGAGCATATTTGAAAGGAAGAAAAGATAAATGAGATAAGGAGAGACAATTGGACCAGGGACGGAAGGCACACTGGTGCACTTATGCATGCCCCTGACTGACCTCTAAGGAACCTGGAGAGGTCAATCGTGGATAGTCTAAGGGAAAAATGTTGGGGGTTAGGGGTTGACACTACAGAGTCAGGTAATGAGTTCCACACTTCGACAACTCGGTTGCTGAAGTCATATTATTTACAGTCAAGTTTGGAGCGGTTAATATTAAGTTTGAATCTGTTGCGTGCTCTTGTGTTGTTGCGGTTGAAGCTGAAATAGTCATTGAGAGGTAGAACGTTGCAGCATATGGTCTTGTGGGCAATACTTAGATCATGTTTTAGGTGACGTAGTTCTAAGCTTTCTAGACCTACGATTGATAGTCTGCTTTCGTAGGGTATTCTGTTTCGAGTGGAGGAGTGTTTATCATTGTGGCAGATGAGCAAGGGAGTTACACGTGCGAGAAAATATTCTTTATTGGCCAAGTGAGATTGGACACACAAGGAATTTGTCTTTGGTGCAGATGCTCTAAGTGTACATAAAAGAAAAGAGACATTTGTTGAGAATCATGAGATACAACACTTAATGATTGTCATAGGGGTCAAATATGCCCTCATCACCTTGAGGCTCGACTACTGTAACGCTCTCTACATGGGGCTACCTTTGAAAAGTGTTCAGAAACTTCAGATCGTGCAGAATGCGGCCGCGAGAGCAATCATGGGCTTTCCCAAATATGCCCATGTTATACCAACACTCCGCAGTCTGCATTGGTTGCCGATCAGTTTCCGGTCACAATTCAAAGTGTTGGTTATGACTTATAAAGCCCTTCATGGCATCGGACCAGAATATCTCCGGCACCGCCTTCTGATGCACGAATCCCAGCGACCAGTTAGGTCCCACAGAGTTGGCCTTCTCCGGGTCCTGTCCACAAAACAATGTCGTTTGGTGGGACCCAGGGGAAAAGCCTTCTCTGTGGCAGCCCTGGCCCTCTGGAACCAGCTCCCTGCAGGGATCAGAATTGCTCCCACCCTCCTCACCTTTCATAAGTTCCTTAAAACCCACCTCTGTTGTCCGGCATGGGGGAACTGTGATATCCTTTCCCCCTAGGCCTATACAATTTATACATGGTATGTTTGTGTGTGTGCTTGTTTGGTTTTTTTTAGTTACTTTAAATATTAGATTTGTTATATGCTGTTTTTATTATTGTCGTTAGCTTCTGCTCAAAAGTTCACTTGCGCACTATTGATAATAAATCATCTTTTGATTCATCTCTATTGTGGATGCTACTGAAAAATAAAAAACCCTAAAACTTTTCGAAACTTTTATTTTTCTGGAAGAGAAAAGTGGAGGCAGATAATTAAATGAGCTTTCAAACGTTGGAAGAAGTACTTCCAGCTTGTACTCAAGAGTGACAAAGCCATGTTTATTTCTCCACAGGCAGAAGTATGCAAAAACCAATAGAACTTATTTTTTTAAGATTATTTAGAAACATAGAAACATAGAAGTCTGACGGCAGAAAAAGACCTCATGGTCCATCTAGTCTGCCCTTCTACTATTTTCTGTATTTTATCTTAGGATGGATATATGTTTATCCCATATGCAGCCAAGCATCCTACTTGCTTTCCCTACCGCCTGACTGCACTGTTCACCCATTTTGAGACTGTCAGAAATCACTACCCCTAAATCCTTTTCTTTTGAAGTATTTGCTAACACAGAACTGCCAATACAATACTCAGATTGAGGATTCCTTTTCCCCAAGTGCATTATTTTACATTTGGAAACATTAAACTGCAGTTTCCATTGCTTTGACCATTTATCTAGTAAAGCTAAACCATTTACCATATTACAGACGCCTCCAGGAATATCAACCCTATTGCACACTTTAGAGTCATCGGCAAATAGGCAAACCTTCCCTACCAAACCTTCCCCTATGTCACTCACTTTCTATTCAGAAAACCTTAAATTATTAATGTGGATTTGCAATCATTTCCTTGCCAGTGTAGACTGCATGGGCGATGTCAACATCCTTGTCAAAGATGACCCCGTTGACTTGAGGACAAAGAAAAATGATGCAATGGGAAATTTAGTTCAAAGAGTTTTGGAAGATGCTGACGTTACTTGAGACAAGTGTTGGTGAAGAGAGGTAAGGAAGTTCTGGTCCTGTTTGCTTCTACTGCAATATGTGCAGGCAGGATTCCCTTGGGGACCATTTGTTGGGGGTCAAGGGAAAGGGATGGTCTTTCCTTCTCTTTCTGCTCAAGATCCCCATGGACAATTGGTGGGCCACCGTGTGACACAGAATGCTGGACTCGATGGGCTTTGGTCTGATTCAGCATGGCTCTTCTGATGTTCTTATGTTCTTATGATGTTGTTTTTTTAATTTGTTTGTTTATTTGTTTGTTTGTTTATTTAGTTAGTTAGTTAGTTAGTTAGTTAGTTAGTTAGTTAGTTAGTTAGTTAGTTTGTATGCCGCCCCTCTCCGCAGACTCGGGGCGACTAACAACAGCAATAAAACAGTATATAACAAAATCCAATACTAAAAACAGTTAAAAACCCATTATATAAAAACCAATCATACATACAGACATACCATGCATAAAATTGTAAAGGCCTAGGGGGAAAGAGTACCTCATTTCCCCCATGCCTGGTGGCAGAGGTGGGTTTTAAGTAGCTTACGAAAGGCAAGGAGGGTGGGGGCAATTCTAATTTTGGGGGGGAGTTGGTTCCAGAGGGCCGGGGCCGCCACAGAGAAGGCTCTTCCCCTGGGTCCCGCCCAGCGGCATTGTTTAGTTGACGGGACCCGTTGCTCACGTTGCTTCTGATCTTTCCCCGAACTGACCTCAGATTGTGGCCCCTTGTTCTTGCGTTCACTTTCCTATTAAAAACACTTCCCTCCTGGACCTTATTTAACCCTTTAACATATTTAAATGTTTCGATCATGTCCCCCCTTTCCCTTCTGTCCTCCAGACTCTACAGATTGAGTTCATTAAGTCTTTCCTGATACGTTTTATGCTTAAGACCTTCCACCATTCTTGTAGCCCGTCTTTGGACCCGTACAATTTGATCAATATCTTTTTGTAGGTGAGGTCTCCAGAACTGAACACAGTATTCCAAATGGGGTCTCACCACCACTCTATATAGCGGGATCATAATCTCCCTCTTCCTGCTTGTTATACCTCTAGCTATGCAGCCAACCATCCTACTTGCTTTCCCTACCGCCCGACCGCACTGCTCACCCATTTTGAGACTGTCTGAAATCACTACCCCTAAATCCTTTTCTTCTGAAGTTTTTGCTAACACAGAACTGCCAATACAATACTCAGAATGCATAAATAAAAAACTCAAAGATGCATAAATAAAAAACACAGCATCAGTACATAACATTGTATATGTCTAAAATAAGAATATAAGAAGAGCCCTGCTGAATCAGGCCAAAGCCCATCGAGTCCAGCATTCTGGGTCACACAGTGGCCCACCAATTGTCCATGGGGATCTTGAGGATCTCATCTAATACATACTTAATGGAAATTTGACTGTTTATTGACACTTAATGAACATTCATTTTTGGATTTTTCATTTTTATTTTTGTAGATCAGGGAGCTTAATGCTTTTATGCTTAAGACCTTCCAACATTTTTGTAGCCCGTCTTTGGACCCGTTCAATTTTGTCAATATCTTTTTGTAGGTGAGGTCTCCAGAACTGGACACAGTACTCCAAATGTGGTCTCACCAGCGCTCTATATAAGGGGATCACAATCTCCCTCTTCCTGCTTGTTATACCTCTAGCTATGCAGCCAAGCATCCTACTTGCTTTTCCTACCGCCCGACCACAGGTGTTTTAATTTGCACAGGTGTTTTTTTTAAAAAAAGACAAAAACTGGGAAAACCCTGCAAACCAAACCAACAGAGAGGCAGAGACTGTGGGACCTAACCGGTCACTGGCACTCATGTGGCAAGAGACGGTCCCTCAAGTAATAGAAACATAGAAGACTGACGACAGAAAAAGACCTCATGGTCCATCTAGTCTGCCCTTATACTATTTCCTGTCTTTTATCTTACAATGGATATATGTTTATCCCAGGCATGTTTAAATTCAGTTACTGTGGATTTACCAACCACGTCTGCTGGAAGTTTGTTCCAAGGATCTACTACTCTTTCAGTGAAATAATATTTTCTCACGTTGCTTTTGATCTTTCCCCCAACTAACTTCAGATTGTGTCCCCTTGTTCTTGTGTTCACTTTCCTATTAAAAACACTTCCCTCCTGAACCTTATTTAACCCTTGAACATATTTCAATGTTTCGATCATGTCCCCCCTTTTCCTTCTGTCCTCCAGACTATACAGATTGAGTTCATGAAGTCTTTCCTGATACGTTTTATGCTTAAGACCTTCCACCATTCTTGTAGCCCATCTTTGGACCCGTACAATTTGATCCATATCTTTTTGTAGGTGAGGACTCCAGAACTGGACACAGTATTCCAAACAGGGTCTCACCAGCGTTCTATACAGCGAGATCACAATCTCCCTCCTCGTACTGCAAGCTCACACACAGCGCAACTAATCATGGAAATAAAGTGTTATGCCTTCATTTCCATTTGGTGGAAACGGCGCATATTAATTTCCCCTCACACACCAGGATTCCTCAGTTCCAGGCAGCAATTTCCATCTGAGCAGAGAAACCACAACAGGCGTGTGTGGGTGGGTGTACACTCGGCGGCAGTGTGTGAGTGTGTGGTGCTAAAGTTGTAGCGAGCATCTAGGCTTAAGAGAGATGGGGAAGGGTGGGAAAGCCTTTCAAAAATAGATTCCCCTCTACTCTCAGATATTCCATTTATTGCATGCCGCCCATCCCATCCAATTTAATTTGATAATCAAGGCGCTAGAACCCTCTCTTTTTTTCCCTTCTGATGACCTTCACTGCGAATGCCAGCACAAAAGTGGTTGAGAGGCTTAAATTCAAAGATTAACTTGTAATGAATTAAAATTACAGACGATCCTCGACTTGCGACCGTTCACTTAGTAACGGTTCAAAGTTACAACAGCAGTGAAGAAAGTGACTTGCAACCGGTACACGCACTTTAGTGAAGGGCTATCCAAATTTTTACTACCACACTGTGGGTGTGGCTTATTATTATTATTATTATTATTATTATTATTATTATTATTATTCCAAAGTGCTACAAGAATGGTGGAAAGTCTTAAGCATAAAATGTATCAGGAAAGACTTAATGAACTCAATCTATATAGTCTGGAGGACAGAAGGAAAAGGGGGGACATGATCGAAACATTTAAATATGTCAAAGGGTTAAATAAGGTTCAAGAGGGAAGTGTTTTTATTAGGAAAATGAACACAAGAACAATCTGAAGTTAGTTGAGGGAAAGATCAAAAGCAACATGAGAAAATATTATTTTACTGAAAGAGTAGTAGATGCTTGGAACAAACTTCCAGCAGACGTGGTTGGTCAATCCACAGTAACTGAATTTAAACATGCCTGGGACAAACATAGATCCATCCTAAGATAAAATAAAAAAAAATAGTATAAGGGCAGACTAGATCAGTGTTTCCCAACCTTGGCAACTTGAAGATATCTGGACTTCAACTCCCAGAATTCTGGCTGGGGAATTCTGGGAATTGAAGTCCAAATATCTTCATGTTGCCAAGGTTGGGAAACACTGGACTAGATGGACCATGAGGCCTTTTTCTGCCGTCAGTCTTCTATTTTTCTATTATTATTATTATTATTATTATTATTATTATTATTATTATTCATTAGATTTGTATGCCGCCCCTCTCCGAAGACTCGGAGCGGCTTGTGGGTGTCACTTGATGGTCATGTGACCAGATAGGAGTGGCTTGCCGGCCATGTGACCCCAGGTGGGAGTGGCTTGACAAACATGTGACTTGACCAAGGATTTTCCAAGAACCTCAAAACAATACCCATTGAAAGCATATTTTGAGCATTGTCATAAAGGTGCCTTCATGATTAAAATGCCCAATCACCAAATAATCACTTACTCAAAGGCAACAATCTAAAGTGTCCCTTGATACTTTCACAGCCTAAGTGAACATCCCAAAATGCTCCATTCCACATAACAGTCTTAACCCTCCTTCCTGCAGACCACCAAACAAAATCAAGGTTTCTGGCCAAACATTAGGTTTCAAGCATTATTCGTTTTATTTTTCTAGTGCAGGGGTCCCCAAACTTGGCAACTTTAAGACTTGTGAATTTCAACTCCCAGAATTCTCCAGCCAGCTATGAAGACCTCTGTTATAGAGAATAATACGACAGCCATTCAGAAAGGAGGGGGAGGCAGAAACCCAGATCACATGGAATTAATTCCAGATCTCATCTCCTTATACTTTTCCTAGACACTTTTGTTTGTAGCAGAATCACCAACTTTGGGGTTTTTAAACACTTTCGGGAAGAATGCAGAGGCTGCCCAAAGAAGACCCACTAAAATTCTCATAGTGTATTGGACAAAATAAATAAATAAATAAATAAAATAAATAAATAAATAAATAAAAAGACGCCCTGCATATTCTTGCAACATCTTTTGGTGCAAATTGGGTGTTCAGGCGGTAGGGAAAGCAAGTAGGATGCTTGGCTGCATAGCTAGAGGTATAACAAGCAGGAAGAGGGAGATTATGATCCCGCTATATAGAGCGCTGGGGAGACCACATTTGGAATACTGTGTTCAGTTCTGGAGACCTCAACTACAAAAAGATATTGACAAAATTGAACGGGTCCAAAGACGGGCTACAAGAATGGTGGAAGGTCTTAAGCATAAAACATATCAGGAAAGACTTAATGAACTCAATCTGTATAGTCTGGAGGACAGAAGGAAAAGGGGGGACATGATCGAAACATTTAAATATATTAAAGGGTTAAATAAGGTCCAGGAGGGAAGTGTTTTTAATAGGAAAGTGAACACAAGAACAAGGGGACACAATCTGAAGTTAGTTGGGGGAAAGATCAAAAGCAACGTGAGAAAATATTATTTCACTGAAAGAGTAGTAGATCCTTGGAACAAACTTCCAGCAGACGTGGTAGATAAATCCACAGTAACTGAATTTAAACATGCCTGGGATAAACATATATCCATCCTAAGATAAAATACAGAAAATAGTATAAGGGCAGACTAGATGGACCAGG
Source organism: Erythrolamprus reginae (assembly GCF_031021105.1). Classification (NCBI taxonomy): domain Eukaryota; kingdom Metazoa; phylum Chordata; class Lepidosauria; order Squamata; family Dipsadidae; genus Erythrolamprus; species Erythrolamprus reginae. Next base: position 8,834,730 of record NC_091956.1, read on the forward strand.
AGGTCTTTTTCTGCCATCAGACTTCTATGTTTCTATGTTTCTTGGGTAAATCCGCACTGCGTCCCCCTTCCATTTGGGCAGCAGCCCACCCCTGATGTACTTCCAATTGTTGCAGCATCCCCCAAGCTCATGATGAAAATTTGAACATCTGGCAAGCAGCATAGCAATGAGAATAGCTCTTAGATTAATATACCACTCCATGGTCCTTTATAGCACTCTCTGAGTGGTTGACAATGTCATTATATTGCCCTCAACAAACTGGGTCCTCATTTAGCTGACTTTGGAAGGATGGAAAGCTGAGTCAACGTTGAGCTGGTCAGAGTTTGCCTGCAGTACTGCATTCTAACCACTGTATTTATGATGGTTGCAGTACCCTAGACTCAAGTGATCACCGTTTGCGATCTTCCCACTTGGCTTCTGTTCTGTCGGGCTCTCTGGTAGACTCCTCCCAAAAATTCACAGGTACAAATTTCAGACACACACACGTTTGAAAATTCAAAACAATGTTCTTTATAATGAAAATTCACTTAACCTAAGCCCTCTTTTGGTAGAGCAAAGAGCACTCGTCTCCAAACAAACTGGTAATTTGTACAAGTCCCTTATCAGTTCTGTGATACTTAGCTTGCAGCTGTGAGGCAATTCACAGTCCTTCTTCTTTCACAAAGTGACACACACTTTGCTCTGGTTTAGTTTCAAAGCGGGGGAAAATAAGCACACAAAAGGTCAAAGTCAGCAAAGCAGTCACGAAACACAAGGATCAGATAATCCTCCACAATGGCCAAACCCACAGGCTGCTATTTATAGCAGCCTCACTAATTACCACAGCCCCACCCAACCACAGGTGGCCTCATTTTCTTTGATAATAATCTCTCAGTTGTTGTTGCCTATGCATCGCTCTCCGCATGCGTGGCTGTATCATTAACTCTTGTTCTGAATCCAAGGAGGAGAGAGATAATTGATCTCCTTCTGAGCTGTCTGCCCCACTCTCTTCCTCCCTCTCACTCATGTCTTCTTGGTCAGAGGAGCTTTCATCATCATATTCCACCGGGGGGGGGAGCAAAACAGGCCTGCAGCATGTGGATGTCTCCCCCACATCCACAGTCCTTGGGGCAGGAGCTGGGCCAGAGCTAACCACAACAGCTTCCAAAAAGCAAAATCAAACAGGGAATACAGGATTTGCAGAAGGATAACGCGACTCGTTAAATGACGGCTACAATTCTCTTCACCATGGCAAAATGGGTCATAAAACTGGACATGATTCACTGATCAACTTGTTTAGCAACAGAAATTCTGAGCCCAACTTTCAAGGACCTTATCATTGACACTACGACAACATAATTCCATGCATGTTGACCAAAACAAACCCTACTGTACTAAGTGCTATTTACTTCTGAGTAGGTCACATTGGCCATTTCCCCATTTCTAACTTATAACATTTTTTAAAAAAATTGGTAGAATCATTATCTTTTAAAAAATTTATAACAGAAAAAACAATTGCTGCCAACCTGCCTTCCATTGAGGACCTGTATACTGCACGAGTCAAAAAGAGGGCGGGGAAAATATTTACTGACCCCTCACATCCTGGACACAAATTGTTTCAACTCCTACCCTCAAAATGTTGCTACAGAGCACTGCACACCAAGACAACTAGACACAAGAACAGTTTTTTCCCAAACGCCATCACTCTGCTAAACAAATAATTCCCTCAACACTGTCAGACTTTTTACTAAATCTGCACTTCTATTTCTACTAGTTTTTCTCATCATTCCTATCACCCATTTCCTCCCATGTTGACTGTATGACTGTAACTTGTTGCTTATATCCTAAGATTTTTATTAATATTGCTTCTTCATTGCTTATTTGATCCCTCTGACAATCATTAAGTGTTGTACCACATGGTTCTTGACAAATGTATATTTTATTTTATGTACGCTGAGAGCATATGCACCAAGACAAATTCCTTGTGTGTCCAATCACACTTGGCCAATAAAAATTCTATTCTATTCTATTCTATTTTCATGCTTTTATTCAGCAGTTTCTGGAATGAAATGAAATCTATTACGCTTTCCTTATTCTTCTTTTGCGCAATAGTGGTTGGATGAGTCAATAGGCCCCTGGTGGGAAATGAACTTTGCTTCATGCTCTTAGCACACAATTCTGGGTATATTTATTTGAGAACATTCTCACAGGTCACCACATTATTAAAAAAAAAAAAAAGAGGTAGAGACTTTGGAAAAAGTGCAGAGAAGAGCAACAGGAATGAGTAGGCAGCTGTAAGCTAAAATTATATTATTATTATTATTATTATTATTATTATTATTATTATTATTATTAATTAGATTTGTATGCTGCCCCTTTCCGTAGACTCGGGGCGGCTCACAACACAATAAAAACAGTTCATGACAAATCTAATAATTTACAATTTAAAATATTTTTAAAAACCCACTATTAAGCAGACATACATACAAGCATACCATACATAAATTGTATAGGCCCAGGGGAGATATCTCAGTTCCCCAATACCTGACGACAAAGGTGGGTTTTAAGGAGTTTACGAAAGGCAAGGAGGGTAGGGGCAGTTCTAATCTCTGGGGGGAGCTGGTTCCAGAGAGTCGGGGCCGCCACAGAGAAGGCTCTTCCCCTGGGGCCCGCCAACTGACATTGTTTAGTTGACGGGACCTGGAGAAGGCCAACTCTGTGGGACCTAATCGGTCACTGGGATTTGTGTGGCAGAAGGCGGTCTCGGAGATATTCTGGTCCGATGCCATGAAGGGCTTTATAGGTCATAACCAACACTTTGAATTGTGACCGGAAATTGATCGTCAACCAATGCAGACTGCGGAGTGTTGGTGTAACATGGGCATACCTGGGGAAGCCCATGCAGCTGCATTCTGCACGATCTGAAGTTTCCAAACACTTTTCAAAGGTAGCCCCATGTAGAGAGCATTACAGTAGTCGAACCTATATGAAATATATGAAGAATACTTGCAGGAATTAAGTTTGTCTAGTCTAGTGAAGAGAAGGACCAGGAGAGACCTGATAGCAGTCTTCCGATATTTGAGGGGCTGCTACAAAGAAGAGAGGGGTCAACCTATATTCCAAAGCAACAGAAAGCAAGACAAAAACAATGGATGAAAACTAATCAAAGACAGAAGCAACCTAGAAGAAAGGAGAAATTTCCTAAGAGTAAAAACAATTAACCAATGGTAAAGTTTTTCCCACTTTCCCAAACAATCAGTCACATGGTCCAATCAAGGTGCTTTCCAGTTGCTTGGAAACTTTATTCCTCCTCTTTTCAGCTGTGGGAATGTTCTTGGTTCTCAAGGGAAACGACAAAACCCCAACTATCTCTATTCCACCACCACCCCATCCATCAGCACTATTGTGACAACACTGAAGCTTCTAAGATGATCTCAGTCAGGCCAGCTTTAGAGTTGACATGTACAGTGGGACCTCTACCTAAGCCTCTACTTAAGAACATTTCTAGATAAGAACCGGGTGCTCAAGATTTTTTTTGCCTCTTCTCAAGAACCATTTTCCACTTACAAACCCGACCCTCCGAAACTGTAACCGGAAAAGGCAGAGAGAAGCCTCTGTGGGACCTCTCTAGGAATCTTCTGGGAGGAAAGAGGGCCAGAAAAGGTGGGGAGAAGCCTCTGTGGGGCCTCTCTAGGAATCTCCTGGGAGAAAAGAGGGCTGGAAAAGGCAGGGAGAAGCATCCATGGGGCCTCTCTAGGAATCTCCTGGGAGGAAAGAGGGCCGGAAAAGGTGGGGAGAAGCCTCCGTTGGACCTCTCTAGGAATCTCCTGGGAGGAAAGAGGGACAGAAAAGGCAGGGAGAAGCCTCCGTGGGGCCTCTCTAGGAATCTCCTGGGAGAAAACAGGGCCGGAAAAGGCAGGGAGAAGCCTCCATGGGCCTCTCTAGGAATCTCCTGGGAGGAAACAGGGCCTCCACCCTCCCTGTGGTTTCTCCAATCACACGCATTATTTGCTTTTACATTGATTCCTATGGGAAAAATTGCTTCATCTCACAAACTTTTCTACTTAAGAACCTGGTCACAGAACAAATTAAGTTTGTAAGTAGAGGTACCACCGTATATTGAAATACCTTGCCAATACTTTGTGTTCAACACACATAAGAGATTGTATGTTAGGTATTCTCAATCTCTAACCTTCAGCAATTCTGGAAGAGAGAAAGAATGGCAAACCAATGGAAGACCATGTAGTTCATACTCTTGAACCAAGTACAAATATCCTAGTAATAATCAATCCATAGTAATACAGATGACAATTATATTTTCTTCCTTCTAACAGGCGCAGTGGCTATTTATTATTTATTTATTTATTTATTTATTATTTGGATTTGTATGCCGCCCCTCTCCGAAGACTCGGGGCGGCTCACAACAAGTGAAAAACAATCCAATACAATCCAATTAATTAAAATATTATAAGTTTAAGAAAATCCCCTATACTAACATACACACATACAGGCATACCATATATAACTTCAACGTGCCCAGGGGGAGATGTTTAGTTTCCCCATGCCTGACGGCAAAGGTGGGTTTTGAGGAGTTTACGGAAGGCAGGAAGAGTAGGGGCAGTTCTGATCTCCGGGGGGAGTTGGTTCCAGAGGGCCGGTGCCGCCACAGAGAAGGCTCTCCCCCTGGGGCCCGCCAACCGGCATTGTTTAGTTGACGGGACCCGGAGGAGGCCCACTCTGTGGGACCGAATCGGTCGCTGGGATTCGTGCGGCAGAAGGCGGTCTCGGAGATATTCTGGTCCAGTGCCATGAAGGGCTTTAAAGGTCATAACCAACACTTTGAATTGTGACCGGAAACTGATCGGCAGCCAATGCAGACTGCGGAGTGATGGTGAAACATGGGCATACCTGGGTAAGCCCATGACTGCTCTCGCAGCTGCATTCTGCACGATCTGAAGTTTCCGAACACTTTTCAGAGGTAGCCCCATGTAGAGAGCATTACAGTAGTCGAACCTCGAGGTGATGAGGGCATGAGTGACTGTGAGTAATGAGTCCCGGTCCAGATAGGGCCGCAACTGGTGCACCAGGCGAACCTGGGCAAACGCCCCCCTCGCCACAGCTGAAAGGTGGTTCTCTAATGTGAGCTGTGGATCGAGGAGGACGCCCAAGTTGCGGACCCTCTCTGAGGGGGTCAATGATTCCCCCCCCAGGGTAATGGACGGACAGATGGGATTGTCCTTGGGAGGCAAAACCCACAGCCACTCCGTCTTATCCGGGTTGAGCTTGAGTCTGTTGACACCCATCCAGGCCCCAACAGCCTCCAGGCACCGGCACATCACTTCCACCGCTTATGCGTTTTCCATGTTTAGGAGGCAACGTCCTTCATTGTTTAATTTTAACATTGTATGACTTTGCAATGTTAAGTAGCGGTCAAAGTTTGCTAGCACGTTTACATTCATTTATGTCTCCATTAGTAGAGTTATCAATTAGCACACTTTTTTAAAAAAATCACCACCGAATTAAAATTTAAAAGTATTCCAGGCCTTTTATTTAAGTGATTGATAACTTGTTTAATCATTTCAGTACTTTAGGAAATTAACTCTGTATATTTTAGATATTTTATAATAACTTATTTAATAATTGTTCATATCTTTTCATCCTAATTATGTTATAATTGCATTTAATTGCGGCAGCTGACTGTAATAATAAAACTGTTATGGCTACAGAAGTTGGGTAGCCTGCTGAAGATCCGTGCCTATCAGGAGATATGACAGCAGGGACTGCATTTTCCGCCCATACACTAGTCCTCATGAACATCCTCAAAATATATTCCTATTCTCAGAGCTTTTCAAAGCCTTCTTAAAACTGTTTTTTCCTGTGGAGTCTGAGTATAGGTAGTCCCCGACGTACGACCACGATTGAGCCCAAAATGTATGTTGCTAACCGAGACAGTTGTTAAGCGAGTTTTGCCTCATTTTACGACCTTTTTGCCACAGTCGCTAAGCGAATGACAGCAGTTCTTAAGTTGTTAACACGTTCGTTTAGTGAATCTGCTTTCCCCGTTTACATTGTTTGTCAGAAGGCTACAAAATGGAATCACATGACCCCAAGACATTGTAATTGGCATAAATACTGGACAATGGCTAAGCATCTGAATTTTGATCACATGACCACAGTGATGCTGCAACAGTCATAAGTCTTAAAAACAGTCAATGTCACACATTTCAGTACCGCTATAACTTCAAACTTGTAATTTGAGGACTATCTTCACTCATGTCCAGCATAGTAGACTAGAATAGAGTAGAGTAGAGTAGAGTGGACTGGACTGGAATGGAATGGAATGGAATGGAATAGAATAGAATAGAATAATGGAATGGAAGAATAGAATAGAATAATTGAATGGAAGAATAGAATAGAATAGAATAGAATAGAATAGAATAATGGAATGGAAGAATAGAATAGAATAGAACAGAACAGAATATAATAGAATAATGGAATGGAAGAATAGAATAGAATAGAATAATGGAATGGAAGAATAGAATAGAATAGAATAGAATAATGGAATGGAATGGAAGAATAGAATAGAATAGAATAGAATAGAATAGAATTCTTTGTGGGCCAAGTGTGATTAGATACACAAGGAATTTGTCTTTGGTGCATATGCTCTCAGTGTGCATAAAAGAAAAGATACATTTGTCAAGAATCATGAAGCATAACATTTAATCATTATCATAGGGTACAAATAAGCAATCAGGAGATAATCAATATTAATATAAATTGTAAGGATACAAGCAACAAGTTACAGCCACACAGTCATAAGTGGGAAGAAATGGGTGATAGGAATGATGAGGAGACTGATAGTAACAATAATGCAGCCTTATTGAATATTTGACAGTGTTGAGGGAATTATTTGTTTAGCAGAGTGGTGGCATTCGGGGGGAAAACTGTTCTTGTGTCTAGTTGTTCTGGTGTGCAGTGCTCTATAGCATCGTTTTGAGGGTAGGAGTTGGAACAACTATGTCTGGGATGTTTAAATATAGTAAATATTTTCACGACCCTCTTTTTGTTTCAATGGAAGGCAGGTTGGCAGTAATTGAAGTTCTGATTATCTATCTATCTATCTATCTATCTATCTATCTATCTATCTATCTATCTATCTATCTATTTATTTATTAGATTTGTATGCCGCCCCTCTCCGTAGACTCGGAGCGGCTCACAGCTATAATAAACAATATATAACAAATCTAATAATTTAAGAGAAACACTAAAAAACCCATTATTAAAAGCAGACACACACACAAACATACCATACATAAATTGTAAAGGCTCGGGGGAGATGTTTCAATTCCCCCTTGCCTGACGGCAAAGATGGGTTTTAAGGAGTTTATGAAAGGCGAGGAGGGTGGGGGCAGTTCTAATCTCTGGGGGGAGCTGTTTCAAGAGGGTCAGGGCCGCCACAGAGAAGGCTCTTCCCATGAGTCCTGCCAAACGGCATTGTTTAGTTGACAGGACCCGGAGAAGGCCAACTCTATGGGACCTAATCGGTCGCTGGGATTCGTGGAGCAGAAGACGATCCCAGAGATATTCTGGCCCGATGCCATGAAGGGCTTTATAGGTCATAACCAACACTTTGAATTCTGACCGGAAACGGATCGGCAACCAATGCAGACTGCGGAGTGTTGGTGTAACATGGGCTTTTATCCTCTGAATTATCCTCTGAAGTCTGTGTCTGTGCTGTTGGGTTGCAGAACCG